>NC_080635.1:2471944-2780000 GCF_027579445.1 Ammospiza nelsoni
TTATGAAGCTTAACAATGAGCACGTGAAGCTCAAACCAGCCAAGAGAGACATATACTCAAAACCTTGGATTTTGATTTATGTTTCTGCCAGCCTAAAAAATTATTAATAACTGATGCATGCAGTGCTAGTGTGGCTTGCTGCCATTTAAAAACACATTGAAAGGAATTTCTCATTTCTTTTAATGCAAAAGTAGTAATTCACACTTACCATACTGTCTTGTAAAAACTGTTGCTATACTGCAACCTCCAAATTAAAGCAAAAGAACACATTTTTTGTCTCATTTATTAGGAAATAAGGCAAAACTCAAAGCCAGTTCTTTGCTAGTACAGAAGACGAAATATTTAAAATTAGTAAAATATTTTACTAACCAGCTGCACAGTCCAGTTCTTCAGAGACAAAAACTGTAGTCACAAGGAGAAAAAAAAAGCATATAAGCTAAAAAAACAATAATAATTCAAATAAAAAAGTGAGAGAAATTCTAAAAATAGCAGTAGTATGTTACAGTACAGCACTCTGCACTGGTAACTCCCAGGCCTCCTCCCATCTTCCAGGCCTCCTCCCATCTTGAACTCCAAATTTTGGTGGAATGATCAAACCCAATCGGTCAGTTTGAAAACCACTGACCAATTTAATGCAGTCAATTCATGGTTTAGTGAAAGTAAGTTTAGCATTAAAAATATTTACAGCTGATTTTTTGATCAAAAATCAAGGAAGTTATGCACTGAAATATTTCCAGCAGACATGGGAAAGCTTTCACCAACCGGGTATTTTGCACCTATGTCTTCAACAACATATGGGGTTTATTGTTATTAAAAATTGTTCAAGAACTTCTTGAAAGAACTTCTTCAAAGAATCCTCATTATTAGAAAAAAAGAAGGAAAAGCATCAGTACTCACAGCATTGATCTCTCCAGTTTTGGGGCCCCATGGTGTATTTGGTTCTACAAGCACATCACATTCAAGGCCTTTGTCATCACCAAGCCCAATACCAGAATCACTGAGAGAAATACAGAAACCAAAATGAAATATTTCTACTCCACTAGTTCAGAATCAGTCTCAATTGACTGGACATGTATCAAGAGAGCAGACAGACCTCTGAGTCAGGCACATAACATCTTGACAGAAATACATTAAAATATAAAGATAGCAGTGAATGCTTATGGGGGTTGAGTGACTAAAAGCCTGCTTGAAAAGTGAAAGGAGAAAGTACTTGTTCTTCAATTTCCAAGTAAACAATCAAAAAAAAGTTGCCCTTAGAAAGGCCTATGACTCATTTTGAAATGGGAGAGAACTCCAATGTAACAGCACACGTGTTCACTGTTGAGGGCTAAGCTATTTCTGTAACTCAATACAATGTTCTTACCTATTCTCATCCTTTGTGAAAGGAACAACTATAACATCTCTATGATGCAGCAGATCATTCAAGATCTGAGCAGTTTGAGATGGCAGAGCATCCCCCTCTTCACTTGGAGATGACAGAGCACCCCCCTCTTCACTCTGAGATGGCAGAGCATCCCCATCTTTGCTTTCTGGAGGTAACTCCACCAGATGATCCCTCACTTTGCAGCCCTGCAATACACAGAGGCAGAAGATCAAATACTGGAGGTAATGGGCAGAACTGATTCCAGTCAGTATAACAACAAAAGTTCAACTTCTGAATTCCAATCCTTATTTTGGATAAAGATCCATTTTCCTAACATAACCCCAGCACATGCTTTGCTCTGTAAAGGAAAGCTGAAGTACCTTTGGGAGGGTTGTGGGGTCAAACCGAAGAACTTTTTGGTTACAGCAGGGATAAACTCCTGTGCCAGTGGAGCCCAGAGCACTTGCTACACCTGGATAAAGAACTGGCTGCGAGTGGTACTGGCAGTGGGAGAACTCAGTGCACAGGAAAGACTACAACAGCAAAAACACAGAGAGTGAGAGGTGAGACAACCTGTGGAAGGGAAAGTTCTGCACTGTAAAGAATGTGTACCTGGCTCTATTAGCAAATATTATCCAAACAGCTTTAATCCCTGCTTCACCCCCTAAAAGTCACCCACCACAAGCCAAAGTGACATTCCCTAACCTGGTTACCACAAGCCAAAGTGAAATGACCTAACCTGGATACCACAAGCCAAAGTGACATTCCCTAACCTGGTTACATCTTGAGCAGTTCAACCAGTTGACCGTTCCCCAAAGCCGCCAGTAAACGTCCCGCCACGATTTCAGCTCCTCGTGAAGGCCAATTAAATACTCATGCACTTCCCAGGTTTTGTCTCTGAAAAAGCAAAACAGCAGAGAGTTGACTCGGTTTTGATCCTGCTACCAGGACCACAAGATGGAGAAAGAGCAGAAAACACTGGTGGAAAAGCCTGCAGTAGTTACAACAGGAGGGATACAATGTGAAACAATGATCACTAAATTCAGAGCATGACAGAGGAGACTTTATTCTTTCAGAAAATCCTAAACTCACTCATAACAAAACAGCTTGATTCACCTCAAGATCCATGTACTGCAAATTTACAAGCTAAGATAAACATCTTCTATCTATCTGCAACACAATAGTTAAGAAATACAGTTTGAAAACACAAGCTCATGCCCTTTTGATGAAGGCACATACCTGGCAGTTCTAGTATCAAAAATGCAAGACTTTGTTGCTTCCTTGTGATCAAATGAGACACACCTCTTCAGAATTCAAAAGAGAATGTGCAACTTGCAGTGGGGCATGTTATCTTCAGGAAGAGCAGATAAAATTTCTTCCTAATTTTAAGGCCTGGCCTGAAACATTTTTGTTAAATTTTGTGTGCTTATCCTAGGCTAAGTAAGTCTAGGATAAGTAAGTCTAAGCACATCCAGTTGGAAGTCAGTTCTAGGCACCACTAGAGGACCAATAAATAGAAACCTATTTTTAAACCATTAAAGATAGAACTGTATTAGCTCCTAAGCCTGAATTCATTAGTGGCCAGCATCACTTCTCAGTAAACATACTCTGTAGCAAAGCATCACAAGCAGCACAAGGCAAACAATTAGAATCTAGATAATCCTCTGAGTAACTTTAAAGCCCTGCACATTTATCTGCTGGGAATTGCAGAGCAGTCACATACACTGAGCTTAAGTGAAGTAATGCAATTAATGAATTTTATGTGACTAATCACCAATGATCTTAAATATGTCAGGACAGGGGCACAAGATTTGGTTCTATGTAGATGCTAGGCAGAACTTAACTCCACACCTTGGAATAACTGGTGGGAGCTATATGGAACTGTTTGGGCTGTTCTGAACAAAAGGGATCAGATGGGAAAGGTTTCCTGTCATTGATCTCCCACCATCCCCCTTAAAATGGGCATGTGGGGAGGGAGGGAAGTGCAGCTGATCTTGGACTGATCTCCATTAACAGGAGAATCCAGCTGTTCACAGCCACAGATCACAGAATTCAATTAAACATTTGTGCCAAATGAGTCAGGCCTGCAGACAGAACAGGTGTCCTGCAAGCTCCTCCGACAAATACTGCAGGAACAGAAAAACAACTGGCAAAGTTTATTCATAGCAGCCTTTAAGCAGGTTGAGCATTTGATTTGACAGTATAAAATCAGATTAGAAAATACTCTTTAGCCTTTCCTTGCTGACACAGTGGGGTCTATCCTTCACTAAAAACCTTGCAGAAATGCAGCATTTCATTCAATCTCTCATCAACTGCAAACATCTTAAAACCATCTGATGAAAGAATTAGCTGAGTATTTTCTATTTAAAGCAGTGCAACCCAAAAATAGCCCTCCCAGTAATCATGGCTGCAGTTTTCCCATTTCCATTCAGCAGCAGCAATGCTGAATGAATTTCAGTAGCACATCATCATCATCATCACACCCCCCTGTTTTATTTTTTGCTAGGTAATACAAGAAGTTGAGATGCTTCATAGATTCTTCACATATCTGTGACTTAATTTTGTAATGCATCTGAGTATGTAGTACTTCTAAAATCACCCAAAATCAGAGTTGAAAAAGCATTTTATATATGTACATATTCACTACCTTATATGAACATAGACAATATTCCCATGTTGGTCTATGTTGATTTTTCCTGGTACACAAGGAATTCTCCTTTCAGTTTCTTTGGTTAGCAACTTTTTACATAAACAACACCTAGATTAAAAAAAAAAAAAAATGAAAAGAGAAAGAAGGAAAGAAAGCACTGGAGTAAGAGCAGGGCTTCTAAACACAGGGGCTGTCCTTGCTCTTGAAGCAGCCATATAAAAATGCCATACCTGTATAAAGTTGCTGCATTTCCTCTGGAATCTGGATTTACATACTCTGGATCAAACAGTCTCTCAATCTTCTTGCAGAAAAGTTTACTATTAATGACAGCAACACAGCTCACCCATTAGAAAAAACCTGAAAATCACTTTATGTATAGTGAGATTAACAATCACATTCTGATAAGCAAAGTCACTCACAGAACGTAGCTTTTAATATAATTTTCCTTTAAATTATCCTGCCCACCTCATTTTTACACAAGTGTGACAAAAGTGGTATTTTGATTTCTTTCTTTATTAAAATGCTTGCCAATATTACCTGCCAGCTTCTACCTTGATTAAGAGGCCTTTAATTAGTGCATATTGCTGTGAAACTGCACTGCATTCAAGGATTAAGCCTTCATCCCTACAGACTCAAATCCTCCCTTACTTTCACCTTGCTTGTCTGTCAGTCTCCCTCCAATAACTGGCCCTTATCTTGATGCTGAGCTGGGATCCTGCTGTATGACAGAACATTCCAGCACAACTATTCGGCCTCCCAGCCACCCTGAATTCTAAGCCCAAGCATCCAAGCTCACACGATGCTGAAGCCAAACCATTTTCTACCAATTAGGAGCATGTCATCCCTTGAAAGGTTTCTCCCCTAATCCTTGCTCCCATGTGAGAATTCATGAATAATTCTCCCATGCCATGCTCCTAGTGTGGCCTTTCCTTTTGCTCATTTCCTATAAACACTCTTTCCTTCTGCTTGTAATTTTAATATAAAGTTCTGAAGTAACACCATCGTATTCTGCATTAAAAATACATTCCATGAGAATATATATAATAGATAATTTCTAACTGCACAGCCTTAGCTGTTATGAAATATGATCTCAAAGCTCAACAGCACTTCAGAAGTGTTTTACAAGGCAAAAAAGTTACCTCTTAAATTTGTCTCTTTTGTCCTTCAGCTCCTCCACCTCATTGTGCCTGAAGAGATCAGCAATGTGTGTAACAAGATTAGCGTTGATACAGTTCATGTTACACGGCGTGGCTACAATAGCATTCATATTTTTGTGACAGTAACGAATACATTTCTCTACCTAGGAAAAATAGAAATATCAATGTCAAGGAATTCTAGACAAAACTCCCCCATACCAATTGCTTCAAGACTTTTATTTTAAGTGTAGTGTTTTGGAAAACTATTTCAGTTTGACTTAAAAACAAAAAAAAAACAAGCCTCAGATTTGCCTCAAGTTGATGCTGAATAATGTGACTTAATTTATGTTCTCCTCCAAAAATTTCAGTAACCTTCCAATTTCTTGTTGAAATAGAACCACAAAACTCATGGATCTCAACTTCAACAGCCGTGCTTTGCCGTGGGCCACCCCAATGACAGAAATTTTGACAAACATTTCAACAAAGTCAGCAGCTATTATACAGAGCTGGAAAATCAGATCCTCAATTGCAAACATATTCATGTAGAAAAGGATATAAAACAAGCACTCTGGATCACACTACAACATTTAGAAATAACATACTCTTTATTGCATTGAGATTCTGCAAATATTGGATTACTGCACTGAATAGAAGTGTTAAAAATCTCAGTGTTCTCCTTGCAGCACCTGTTTATGTAACAGCCAAAGCACAACGAACAAGCTGTTAAAACACCTGGTAATTAACTGTGCCCTCATGCCAGAAAATCAATCTTTCTTAATACTTACTTGTTGTAATCATATTGTAGTTATCATATTTCTAGAGTCCCATACCTTCAGAGTGGTTTTCTCACAAGCAGCTCTTCGCAGCAGCGTTGCTCCTGCTTCTTTGTCAGGGCTCCTCCAAGGCTCTCCCTGACTGGCCAGCCCACCCCCTTTTATCCCAGTTATCTTCACTGGCCACAGCTGCAGCCCATTTAGAACAACTAGGATTGGGGCAAGGCCACTATACAATACATAGATTTTACCAGGACTCCTACTATAGTGTGGTGTTTTGGAAAAACCAAAATCAAATTTTAGTTCGGCTTAAAAATAAAATACAAGCCTCAGATTTGCCTAAAGTTCATGCTGAATAACATGATTTAGTTTATGTTCTCCTCCAAAAATTTCAGTAACTTTCCAATTTCTTGTTGAAATAGAATCACAAAACTCATGGATCTCAACTTCAACAGCTGTGCTGTGGGCCACCCCAATGACAGAAATTTTGACAAACATTTCAACAAAGTCAGCAGCTATTATACAGAGCTGGAAAATCAGATCCTCAATTGCAAACATACCATTCATGTAGAAAAGGATATAAAACAAGCACTCTAGATCACACTACCACATTTAGAAATAACATATTCTTTACTGCATTGAGATTCTGCAAATATTGGATTACTGCACTGAATAGAAGTGTTAAAAATCTCAGTGTTCTCCTTGCAGCACCTGTTTATGTAACAGCCAAAGCACAACGAACAAGCTGTTAAAACACCTGGTAATTAACTGTGCCCTCATGCCAGAAAATCAATCTTCTTAATACTTACTAATGAATCCATCTTCAAAAACTCAGAAGAAATGAGGATTGAGATGACATTTGATGGTTCTAGAAGGCAACAGAACAAAGGTGGGGTTTTTTACATGGATTTATTTTTTTTTTTAATTTCACATCCCATCCCTCTCTCTTCCTATTTAACATGTTAGCTATTATTTTAGCAATCAACTTGTCATTCCATCTTCCAGTATACAGAGCCTCAGAACCTTTTAACCACCTTAAGAAATAAACTTCTGGTTTACAATTTCAGTGGCCAGAGTAGAACTATAATCTGGAAAAATTATTCAAATTGGAAACCCTATTAAAATTGGAAAAGGAGGCTTGACAGGGATGCAATGACTAAACAATTACACAAGATTAACTTCCATCTGTAGCCATCACACCCAGCTGAGATTTCTTCAACATAACCTTCACATTGCAAGTTATAAACAAACCAAGAGAAAAAAGTTATGTTTTAAAAAGTGGTAGGAAAGGCTCATTAAAAAATTAAAAACTTGCCTCAAAATCCACAAAGACTCTTCTACCATTGTATTGGATTGCATTGAAATTGCAGAAAACATTGCAATTGTACCAACAGGGAGCAAAGGAGAAACAAACAAACCAATCATCAACGTTTAAAATCTACCACTCTGCCCTTGGTCAGAAGGGGTCTGAAGAGTCTTAATTAAAACCATCACATCCCAAAATATACTGGGGCTTCAACTTTCAGCATGTTTCCTCCAAGCTGTCAGTGGTGGTAAAGCAGAGCCATCTGCTGAAATGACCAGAGGATCTCTGCTGCATTACTCTTCTAACAACTGATGATGCCTTGGGAAGGCTGCCCTGGAACAGAGGTTGGACAGAGCTAAAGAATAAATAGGGATTTATTAGGAGGCCTCCATGGATGCACCTTGGGCAGCACAAGAGCCCAGCCAGGGCTGCACCCAAGATGAACCAAAATGGTCACAAAATGCACAACTGGGCACAGGGTCTGTCCCTGGGATCAGCTCTGCTCCATTTGCACCTTGCAGTTCATTGTCCCATTCCAGCTTTAGCCCAGGCAGTCCCACCCTGCTTGTTTTTCTCTCTCCAGCCCACGGGGTTTGTGCTCCTGGGCTGAGATCTGGATCATTTGTCCTTGGTCCCCAGCTGGAGCAGGAATTGTTTTGTCTCCCTGCTCTGTGCAGAGAGCTCACCATCCCATAATATGGAGCCCAGACCCACACACTAAAGCAGCACAGAACCTGAAAAACATAAAAGCTAAACCTGAGGCATCACTGACAACAGTCAGAAACAGATTGGGGCTGAACTGCACCAAAACCATTCATCATTAATTAGTACAGAACATAACAAACCTACAAGAAACTATCTGTTTTTACCTAAAGTGGGCATTTCATCAGCCTCAGACTCCTTGGAGTTCCTTTTGACATATCTTATCAGCCAGTCAAAGATGTGAACATCACAGTGCACAGAAATGTCCACCTCCTCCCAGCGCTGGGCATCCACAGACAGGTACTCAGCAAAGTATTTCATCTCTGAAACCAACAGGTCTCGAGGACACACAAAATCTTCTTTGAGGTTTTTGGCTTCGTCACACACATGGATCACCATATTGGGCCTCCAAAGGAAAACAGCCACAAAGCAAATTAGGAGCCTAAAGAATCAGAACATCAAATCCCAACAGCCTCATCTCCAGCTCTGGGTCATGTATTGCAACACTGATGTCACTTATTAACAGAGGGAAAACAAATTGCAGTTACTAATTATTAATAGAAACTATTGTTGGACAGGTGAAGAAGACAGAGGCATATAGTCTACAGATAATCAGAGTGATTTAATTAAGGAAATAGAAATAGAAAGTTTCTAGCTCCCTTCCCCATTTTTGTCACCTGTTTGTTATAGGATACTACCCGAGTTATATGGAGAACTTGTTTGTTCTCCCTTCTTAATTTTCTTCAAAGAATAACCAGATATAGATGCCTAAATCACTGAGGCACCAAGGACATTAACAGCAATTTTCATCAGTGGAAATTAAGATTTGGTTTATTGTATATTAAAAATCTCTATTTCTTAAGAATAGCTTGAAGCTAGGCTCAGTAAACACTGTCTCTACAGAGAGATGCTTAAGTTTTGAACAAACATTATTTTATGTGTAATTATATAGTGTGGAAAACAGGGATATGTGATGGAATAAAAGTGACCTGGATGGCTACTGGAATTCATGGGGAATTTTTTCACTTACAGCTCTTTTCCTGCTTTTACATAGGACAAATCTATGTTCAAGAGTGTTTTCAAAAGTGTAATTGACCATCAGTCTTGTTTCATTCCTTTATAAAACCAGGTGTGTTTCTCATTCCTGTCACAGCAGTGATCAATCACTCAGAGGAACATACATTTATAAATATCTCATTGCACACAACATTCTCAAACCAACTCCTTGAATTTCTGCAGCAACAGAAGGTTTCCAAATTTCTTACAGCATTCATTAGGCTGTTTCCAGCTGTTTTCTTTCTGGTAGTAGATAAATTTCAACAATTTAGACATCTTTCCGTCAATTCTACAATCCCCTTGATAACAAATACACAAAGCTCTTCTTACCCCTGGGTTTCATCAGTGCTCTCCCCACTGTTATGGACAGGACCTTTCTCAGATTCTGAAGAACAGCTCCTTGTGGAGGCTGCACTGGGCCTTCCTTCAATGTAAGGAAAAAAAGCAGCATTAGAACAAAATCTCCTCATCTTTGGCTCTTCAGCACCTTGGAAGTGCAACTCAAGTGTGGCTGTCATGGTGGAGCAATGGCACACAGGTTGTTCCAGGAATAAAGGACAGGTGCACTTCAAATAGTTCATCTTCACAAAGGTACTGCAAGCAGTGGGAGGTGCACACAACAACCCAGTGAGGTTCAGGAGTTCAGCCACCAAATCACTGAGTGCTGGACCAAGGATTAAAGCAGCGACTGGCATTTCCAGCTGTGGATGGATTTCTGCAATGTGAAACTTCAATAATCTTGCTTAGAAGTCAGAAAGATCATTGTCTTTTTAAACAATGGAATGGCACTGTAACAGTCTTTCACTGAAACCCTAGGGTGGTGATTTTCCATGATTATGCCATTCTCTCAGACTTCTGGGAGGTCCAGAAACATCATCTCCCTCTTGAGTCATGTAAGAGGCTGAAGGAGATTAAGACAGACCCCTTCATCTTCATCTAATGGCTAAACAACTGACAGCAAAAATGATATGGCTCAGAACACAGCAGTTATGCCCTTCAGGAAAGCAAAATTATTGCACCAGAGGCAGAAGAAACTAAACTTTCTCCAAATTTAGTCTTCTCCAAAGGCCTTGCACAGTTAAGTCTTAGTAAGGCCTAAACAGAGGGAGCAGAACTAGCAGAAGGGAAGTCACTCAACAGATTCACTCCCAGTGAAGCTGCTCCAGCCACAGCTCTCTGGGCAGCCATCCTCACTGCAGGAATCAAAGGTGTGAGTTTTAAAAGAAGGGACTGTGGAGATACATGATATGAAAGAGTTCTGCCTGCAAATGCATTAGCAAGTCCATTGTGAGCACAGTGAAGTGATTTATTGAAGGCAATAATGCTGGCAGGAATAAGCAGCACAGCCAAATGAATGGGGACATCTGAACTTCACCACACATTGCTTCATAGCTTCTTTCCTCCCCTCCAAAGCTTACAGATTGATTGACCTTGTAACAAATCCTTTAGGTAAAAGCTGTCCTCTGTGCTTGTTTACTGTCATGAGATGCAATCAGAGGGACTTAGCAGCAGTTGGCCTTATAATTAGCAAGTATTAAATGAGCTTTTATAACTCAGCCAAATCCAGAATCCAGCTCAGAATGAGTAAGGTATGATTTCCTTTTTCTTGCTGTTACTCATGACTACAAACAAATGCAAACAGGCCCAAAATTCTTGATCCTAACAATTAGCTAACATGAATAAATCCAGTAGGAAGCAATTAATTAAACAAAAACCATTTACAAATAGGATTGTCTCAAATCCCCAATTCTGAAATGTAGAAGTACCTCACAAATACTAAGAAGGTGAGTTCACCCAAGCCTCTGAGGAAAAAAAGATTAATTACTCTAATTTCATATCAACAAATTACACTCAAACAGGGCAAATGATTTATCCAAAGTCACAAAGAAAACAGAACTATCTCGGGCTGGGATCTTGTCAGAGGAAACATTACATTAGAGGACTTGACTGCATTAACACTCATTACATGTAGTGCATTGTTAGAAAGAGAACATGCACTACTTGTCCCAGGAGTTCCAGAGGCAGAGTTGGCTCGTTAACTCTCCTCTGGGAAGCTGCAAACAGGGACCTGTGGGTGCCAGCAGCATCTATCCACAGCAGGCATGGAACACATCATTGAAAGCTGAAGGGAAGCACTCCCACGCTTGACACTCCATACACATTTTCCAGTATCAGCCCTTCATTAGAGTTATTAAAACCACTTTGAACAAAGGTCAAACAGCTCTTTTTCTGCTGCAAAGGGGACAGTGAAAGCTGCAGTGAAGGACATTTTAATAGAGAACACATTTAAATGCTTCACTGTCATCTTAATTTTTAACACAAATTATTTATTCATCACTGAAGCAAATTTGTGGTGCAAATACATCTACCAAGTTCTAAAGTCACTGGAACATCTCTGTACTGAAAATCAGAGAATAACACACACACATTTAATTAAAACTTCTGACAGAAGCAGTACAAAAGGAATTGTTAACAATATTAAATTGTGCTACGATTGAATTTACAACTATTGGGTTTGGTCCTCTTCTGCCCAATAATTACTGGGACACATAATTGACAAAGACACATTTGTCATCTCAAGACTGTCTTGAAGCAAAACTTAGCTACATTTTGCTCCTCTGTACCTATCCATTGCAATTACAGGTCTTGTAGCTGGGAGAGGAAGGTTTGCCCTCAAGGGATCTCCTCCTCAGCCTCCTGCAGCTTGTCCTCACAATACTCTCCAGTTATTTTAATAATGCTGCTAAACGTGACTTCAGATGGCTGCAGGGCTAACAGCACACCACCAAGATCCTAAACACAATTCAGCAGAAAGATTTATTTGGGACAAGTTCCCAAAAATACCCAGCAAACATTGATTCTTAAACTAAACTAATGGCAAGTGCCTTGTTGCATGCATTACATTCATACTGTACCCTCCAAAGATGAATGACTACCATTCCTGGGTGGAATTAACCCCGCAGGCCAGAAGCATGCACACATGATTATCAAAGCCAGTACAGGTCAGAAGGACTGAAAACATACCAGTGATAGTAATGGAATCCTGCCCAAGAGCAGGCTCCTGAAACTCTGCCTGGGAATCGAGCAGGGAGGATTTGATGTACGTAGCTAAAGTCTCCACAGGGCTCCCACCAGCAGCCATCAGGGGGTTATACTGGTTGTCAACAGGTGAACTTCCACTGCTTTTTAGCTCATCAAACCTTTTTGCACACTGTCACAAGATTAAATGATAGGACAATGAAGCAGCAGCTTTCAGCACATTTTTAATAACTGTGATTTGAGATGGATACTGTATTGCACGTGAACAGTCACTGATATCAAACTCATAAAATGCTGCCTACTTAGTGGCATCAAGAAAGTACATAAACACACAGAAAGAGAAGAATTACCATCATTAATTATTCTAATAGAAAGATAAAATAGAACCTGTTTAAACTTTCATTTCCTTAAACCCTGTGAGATTTTAAGCCTAGTTTTCAAAAGAGAAAGTTATGGGGAGAGTTTGAATTCTCAAATGTTATTAAGAATGGCTATAGAAATTGATCCACAACTATTATTCTTTTACTTTATGGCTTCCATTCCAATTTGCACAAAAGGGACTGCTGCTTTCCACTGCAATCCTATAAACTTCCCATCCCCTGTTTTTGATGAATTAGAAAGTCTTTCTGTTCTGTAAATTTGTACTAACACAATCATAATTACAGGTTTGGTTCAGCAAACTCCTACACAGAGGTAACCTGCACATACAAATAAATCTATTTAATTCTACAGGTGCTCCTCCTGTGACACAAGTGTGGGGCTCCATTAGCAGCTGGTTTTATTTATTTATTTAGAGTTAACAGACACTTCATGCCAGTGCCCCTTTGGTCCAGGGGCACACAGGGACATCCTTCTGATATTCACAGCATCTCAAATTTGGGATGCCAGTCACAAATTTGATATATCTGTGCTTTTATCTAACTGCCTTAAATGGGGACTCCTTAAATAGGGACATACTGGAGACATTCAGTCCTGTAAAAACAGAGTAATCAGACTTGTACTCATCAATCACATGATTTAATGTGAGGAGAGGGCTCACTGATACTGTTATTTTATTTAACATGCACAGTGCTGTCTGCACACTGAAAGGTGAACAATAGAGATGTCCCCAAGCCTCTGCCAAGAACTTGAAAGGCAGCAACATCCCACAGAAGCTTCTACACCCAATCCTTCATTTTTCTGTTTGAAATCCAAGGTTACAGCAACACCCAGTAGCACTGCTATAAATGGGAGCTGACACACTTGATTAGGTTTGCAAGAAAGTCAAGACCACTGTCTTGTTTTCTTTCAGCTTTGCTGAATCACAAGGGCAAAAGACATTTTCTTTTCTTAGCTTGCACCCTCTCAGAAATGGAAAAGTTGAAATTATTATTATTTCTTAAAAAAAGAGCATTTCACCATGAAATTCAGCAATCCAGAAAGAAATATACAGAGGTTCTTCCAACTCTACTCCAATCAAAGGGAGAAAAATCCACAAAGCAGCAACTGCACCCCTTACCCAACCGAGATCTGTAACCCCTCCGTGTTCAGAGTTGGAACAACACACACAGAGTTTTTAGGTTTCCTAGTCAGGACACCACAGCCTGCACAGGGTTAGTGGGTACTGGCATCCCTTCCACCCAAGTCTTGGCTCGGGAATTCGGAATGCAGCAGCACAGCCACCTTTTTTTAATTCCACTTTTTAATTTTTCCTTCCCAGTAATTTTCATTCTTATTCTGTGTAAGTTCTAATGAGATACAATGCAGAATACATTTCTCAATTTCATTGCTCAGGTTCTGTAGAAATAAAATAAAACCCCCTACCTCCTTTCAATCTACTGCTCATTTAACATTTTCAATTAGGTGCAAATTACTTTAGAAAAAAAAAAAAAACAACAAAACAAAACATAAGCTTCAATTTCCCTCCCTCCCCCCAGGAAATGTTTTCTTCTCCATAAAGCATTGCTCAAAGCACACAAATTCTTTTATTGAATAATAAATATTCTCTTATATTTCTTTTATTATTATTTATTATCAAGAACTCACTTCTTTGGAGGTGTACCCTGGAACCAGCCTTGCCACACTGTCCCAGTTGATGGGCTGAGGAACCCCAATGAGGGAGCACAGGATCATATCCAGAACCATCTGGTTGTTGTCATAGGGGAAGTTATTGTTTTCTGAGAATCCACGACTCATCTTTGGCTACTTGAGCCTAGAAGAGAAAGAGTTTTTAGCAAATCTCACTGCATGGTTTGCTAAGGCTTGATCTGCTTTACCTGCAGCACTCCATCAATTACTGGGGATAAATTACCACAGTATTAAAGTTAAGCACTGAGGCTTTTTGACAAAATTTACATATTCTCAGAGCCCTGAGGGAGAAGCAGATGAGCAAAGCACACCAAACCCTGCCCAAGAACAGCAGCAGGTATTACCCACCTTTCCTCTGAGCTGCCTCTTCCCAGAGGGGAAATCTCACCTCTGACACAAGAGAAAGGTTTCCAAAATCTCAGAATAACCAGCCAAAGTTATAGAGGAACATTTCAATGCAAATTTACACACATTCAGATACTTTTGTCTGTTCCCACAAACCTCCCACCCTCAGCTCTGCTCTCCCCGTGCTCTGCCCATTGCTCAGCCCATCTGACTGGCATCATTCAGAAGCCAAGCCAGGAGACCAATTTAAGGGACAGCAGCACTTGGGAGTCAGGAAACCACACCTGAATCTCCTTCAGCTCTCACCCCCAACACCTGACACTCCCAACTCTTATGAGCCAGGATGAGCAGCTCCAAAAACCTCTTATTCCTCAGCTTTAAGCTGAACCCCAGAACAAAGCACATAACAACAGCAGAAAACACTTTATAAAACAAGATTACATTTCGTTAGTTTTTTTTCTTCTTTTGTATGTATAGCACCAGGGAGCAGAATAAGAGTTCAAAGTACTGATTCAGTTTCTGCTGGGAAAGAAATGTGGGCATTAATTAACAGTTTCATGTTCAAGTAAAGCACAGCCAAAGAGCTCAGAATAGAAATACTTAATAACAGAACTTAAAAGCCACACACAAATTTTTACTTATAAAGCAAGAATTATAGAGAATTTGAGAGAAAATACACCTGATAACACCTGATAGCTTGTTACTAAAAGCATACCATACATAGATGTCACCTCTGCATCACCCTCTTTCTGAAAGAAAAGATGCTTAAAATACACAAAACAGCCCTGGTTTTTTCTCCCTCTAGAAGCTGTTCCAGCCCTTTTTTCTGCTTGTTTTGTTGGTAGAAACAGAAATCACAGTAGAGGTAACTGTAAGCTTTCATCCTCTCCAAAGAGCAGCTGAATTAAATCAGAGGGAAAAAAACCCAGAACCCACTGAGAGAACTCTTTGGTTTCCCACAGTCATGAGATTTAAAAAGAAGGGGGAAAAGCCACAAAACAGAGGACAAGCCCTATAGAAAATTTCCTACCATTTCGGCAATTCTGTCAAACGAAATCTGCTGTAAAATATGCCAAACAGCCAGCTTTAGAAGAGAAAGGTCCTCACAGGTTCCACGAGCCCAGAATTCTGAGTAAAAGAGGAATTTTACACTGTCAGGTAAAGTGGATCGGTGCCTGTGTCCCTGTCCCTGAGAGCACTCTGGGGCAGTGTCACTGTCAGACAGATGTCAGCACCAATCCCGTCCAGCCCTGAGCACCTCCCGGCTCTGCTGCCAGCGGGAGAAACGGCCCAGCCAGAGCAGGGCAGCACCAGGGGCAGAGCCCAGGGCTTGTGGAACACAGGGCTGGCTTAAAAATATGTTTGGATGAGATAAGTAAGTGATGGAGTACTATAATCCCTTGGTTTCCCACCATAAAATAGGCTTAATGTGAGTGGAATTACCAGCAATGTCAATACTCCATAAATCACCATTTTGAGGGCGAGTGCTACGGGATGATTACACTGGGCAATCAAGGAAAGAAAGGGAGAAGGAAAACTTTTTCTTTGTTTGTTTCTGCAAAAGAAAGGAGCGTGTAATTTACAGGGGAAAATTCTGAGCGCTTCAGTGGTAACAAGTTTACTGCACATCAACCCTGTGGAGCATGAAGCAGCCCGAGCATGAAGGGATGACAGGTGCTCTAAAATGTGATGACACCTTCAGAGAGAATCAAGTCTCTGTCTCTCAATACAGGCTTCTTTATTTGCTTATTCAGCACATTGAAATACAGTTCTCTACATGCTTATTACTGCAAAGACAAATGAAGGAGGAGACTTAATTACAGGCATACAGAAGTATTTTTATTTATATTCTGGAAAGAGCACGGGACTCCTCTTTGCAGCTTTACACATGACATTCATTATTTGCCTTTTTGTCCTTTAGGAAACCCTGTTGGAAATATAAAGACACATGCAAGATTCTGTCTAATGCAAGAACTCTCTAAAAGCTGCAAAATAAAGCCTGTAAGAAATCATATTCTTAAGAGAAAAAGCAACTTGTACAGATTCTCTCCACTCTGTTACTGCAAGGAAAGCTCAGGTTAACCCCTTCTTCAACTATGACAACTGGAAAAAAACAAGTTTCCAAATTATTTAACTCCAACCAACTCATTTGAGATGCACAGCATATAAAGATACATGACAACAGAAATTCCTATTAATACTCAGAATTCCAAATCAAGCGGTGCAAAGGATTCCCAAGAGTTAATTCATGATGGAAACACACAATCTGATTGGACTTTTCTGTGATTTACAGCAAGTCATTAAAGCAGGAAGGAAGGAAGGATTGCTGTCCCTCGCAGGGCACAGCGTGAGGGAAGGTGAGGATGGAGGGAGGGGTGGGCAGAGGTTCCATCCTCAGCCGAAACGCAAGGAAGTGATGGTGCAGAATCAGGCTGTGGACAGGAACAACAGCAACTTTGCTGCTTGCCCGTGCACCAGCCAACGTTAAAAACTACAAAGCCTTTAAATTAAAAATATAAAAACCAGTCTCAGGCGATCTACAAGTGCGGCAATTTCAGAGCGGAGACCCCGACGGTTCCCCGGGGCGCTTCCCACCGGGACCCCACCCGGTTTACCTGGCGGTTCCCAGGCGCGGGGTCAGCGGGACGGGATGGGACGTGCAGGGGGGCTCCTCCCTGGGCCGATCCGGTGGGGCAGCAGCGGGACGGGGGCTCGACTCCACCGCAGGACGAGCGGGACCCGCGGGCGCCCCGCCCGCACCCGCCGCGCCCTCATCTGCCGGCGCCGCCCGGGCCCGCCCTCAGGGGAGGGGCGGCAGCGCCGTGAGGGGGCGGCCCCCGCCAATGGGAGCGGGGCCGGCGCGGAGGCCCCGCCCCCCCGCGCGGGGTGCAGCCAATGGGGTGGCGAGGAGCGCTCTCGCCCCGGGCGCGCGGCGGCCCCGCCTTGCCGCAGTGCAGCGGCGGCGGTGGTGGCGCCCCCTCCCGCCCTGCGAGCGGCGTCCGGTCGCCCCGGCAACGCACCGCCCCGCGCGGCGTCACGGTGACGTCACGGCGCGCCTCGCACAATGACGCGGTCAGAGTGACGTACGCACACCCGTCATGACGTCACGCCGGCGCTCTCCCTCCGGTGGTTTCCGAGCGGAGCCCGCGGCGGTGGCTCCGCTTCCCGCAGTCCCAGCTGACCGCAGCGCTCCCGCCCGCCGGGGAAGGAAGAGCCCGGCCAGGGGAGCTCATACTGCCCGACGGTAATAAATATTTGAACAAATATAAATATATAAAATAAATAAATAATGCATCAGACACGAGAGTCTGGCTCGTGACGTAAGCACAGATGATTAATTAAACAGCAATGTGTCAGTGCACTCCATGCTCCCACCACAGAGAAGCCTTTCCCAGGTTTGCAGCTGATGCGAACCCTTGAGCCGCAGTTCACACAAAATCCAGCAGCAGAACGCTGAAATCGTTGCTAATTACACAGAACAGCCCCAGCGCTGGGAGCGGCTCAGCAGAGCTACCCTGCACAGGCCCACACTGTCCCAGTCCCGTTGTTTCACCCACACAGATCCATTCCTGCTGCATGGCTACTGCTGTCTCAAGTATTCCCAAACATTTTTAAATTGCTTCCTGTGGGAAGCCACCAGTGCCCGATAAAGACCAGCCCAGATCTCCATTTCCCACATAACAATCCTTCCCTTTGTGGTCATTTGGCAAAAATCAGGGATAGTAATGATTTTCTTTCCAAAAAACCTCACTTGTAAACTCTGAGATAACACAGTGAGGACAAAGAACACAAAAAAAAAAAAGCACAGAAAAATTCAGAAAAAATTATTCGCCAATCTAGAGAAGTATCTGAAATCTGAATACTCGAAGGCAGTCTGAAAGCTTCCCTTAGGTCTCAGGGAAAGCAAAACCCACTGGTTTCATACCACCCACAGAATAAACTAATGCTGGAATATTGCTGCATTATGATGACATCCAGTCATTCCACAATGAATGGAAACCTGATGGTATGGCAGAGAACTGGAACATGGTTTTTTCATTAATCTGTGCTATTAGGCAGGAGTCAGTCCCTTCCTGCTTTATTTTTAAATAAGAAAAACATTATCAGGATCTGAGAATAAACAAAAAAAAAAACAGTATCTTAAATTTTACTCATGTGCTGCTCTAGAGACTGTGCTAGATCAGTTACAATAATTCAGAGGTAGTAGAGCTGACTCTTTGTATTTTTCATTTCCAAAACCACAGGACTGTGTTTCTACTCTGACAGCATAAATAACCCCTGTCACTTGCTGGAGTCTGGTGGTTTTGTGACTGTTGTGAAACTCAGGGAATTGCTCAAAGCAGGTAAGAAGGAGCCAGGGTGGCCTGCACTGACATCATGCCCTGTTACCAGTCAAACCAGTCAGAGCAGTGCAACTGTCCCAAGGAGAGATTATCCAGCAGTTAAAGGCTGAGCTGCTGTGGCCACAGAAGCCAGGGCACAGATTTACCAGCCCAAAGCTGCATCAGAGTGCCCTGCAGAGGAACCAGTCCAAGATGTGAGGAGAGGAAAGGATGTGTGGGCACTCACAATTACCACCTGCCTTTACAGCCCAAAAATGGTCACCAATCCCAACACCTGGGCCACACCTGCATGGATAAACATCTGGAAGGAGTTACATGAGAACATCACTTCTTGTGCTGTGTTGTGTAAAACAAGTGCAGTTCTGCCATGATTGCACACAAGAGCATTCCTGCAGTGGTTTAGCACGAAATCCCTGTGCTGGTTTCCAGGTTTGCATCTCTTCTGGAAGGTTTTCATTGCCAACAGAGGAGATCTGTAAGAAACTGCATTTGCTTTGTGTTTACCTCAGCAGCAAATCTCACCAAGTCAGAAGAACCTTAATATCCCAGATGGAGTCTAATGCCACACAAGGAAGAGTTTCCAACCTGTGCAAAGTGGCCCATTTATTTCTACTAGACAAACAGAGGATTTTAAATTGATTTTTCAGAGAGCTGAACAAAGCTCTGACCCTTTGCATGTTCCTGTGTCTGCAGCCTTTGAACCACTCAGCAGTGGCATTTATCAGTAGCTCACATATTCCAGCAGAAAATGGTTGATCTACTAAAGAGTAAGATTCAAGAATAAACTAATCTTATATAAATAGATGCCAAAGTTCTCTTACAGAATTCTAGCTCTGCTACAGGTATATAAATAATTCTGAAGAGTAACCTAAAGGTGACTGATAAGTTAAATAAGGTAACTTATAAGTAAATAAAGGTAACTTCTAAGTCAAAATAAAGCTGCTTGCCTAAATGCTTAGGTTGGGCAGTATTTCAGGCACCTCTCCTGTCTGATCTCCTCTTCCAGGCTCTCCTGTGGCAGCCACACCTGCTCCTTTTGCTCCTCTCCCCTTCCCAAAGCTGAGCCAGCCTGGAGCAGCCTGTCCAGCAGCCTTCCTCTCCCCCCCGTGCTCATTGAGGTTTCTTTTCTCTGCAGCCTGCCATGTGGACAGAAACAAACAGTAAATTGTGCTGTGTATTTCACTTCAATGAACTTTAATACCCTTCTGAAATCAATACAATTAATTGGGAGTTAAATAACTCACTTCAATTCCTCAGAGCCTACTTTTCCAATTAAGGTAATTGCAAGATTGAAAGGATCAAAATTCTTGTTGAGATTTAGGAGATACAATGATGACAGTGACTTGTAGGCTGAGTCAAACAAATATAAAGACAACTCAGGTAAGGATAAACTATCTTCCTGCTAAAAGAACTGTTGTCAAATAGTATGACCTAGAAGTGAAATTAAACTTATCTTTCTAAAAAATAAGACTTAAAACATTCCAACAAGCATCATGGTGTTGTCTTCTCAACTTGTTCTGAGCCAGAAAGCAGAGAAAAAAAAAATAACCTAAAACAGACAGAAAGCCAAAAATCTACCTGAATGGATGCTCTTAAAAAATTTGGGGTTTATTAATTAATTCATTCAGAGACCCTTCCTCTGAAATCTTTCACTGACAGGAGAGGCTGACAGTCCATTAATTACATCTCAGAACAGTAAATGAATTCCCTCCAGGGACACACTCTGCACACAGAATTGCACACATGATACAGAGAAGCAAAGGGGGGAGGGGTGTATTTTAAATTTCAGATTTTTTTCGCTATTTTCATTTCAACAACAGATATAATTTTCAAATACAGACAATTTTCTGGTACACAGGGCAATGTCTCAGGAACATATTCTGTTTTAAACCTCAAGGCTTTCATTTGCCCTTTAACTACTTTTTCCTTTACATCTGCACTTGAAAATCTAACAATTTACTATAAATAATTGTAATCACCATCTCCCAATACCTGAGCACAACCACTGAAATTCATGTTCTATTTATTAACAACAGGCATTCAGAGATTACTTTCAAATCAAGGTTCCAGCATAATATTTGTCTTTTCAGCCACTCTACCTCAATAAAATTCTGCTCCTTTTTTTAGAGTTTTGTTGTGTTGAACAGACTTCTAAGAAGCCAAGGCCAGCAAATGCCATTAAAATATAAATACTGAAAGCTTTGTTAACACATAATGGGTGTTGAAGATCCCTGTAGGAATGGTCAAACTGAAACTACTCAATCAATTAAGAAATTGCCTACTTATATTTTCAATAAACCTTAAAATAAAACAATTATTTTAATGATTAAGACAAACTTAGTTATTTAATCCACTGATGTAACCTTTAAAAGTTCAACATGTTATACATACATACCACAAGGAAAAAAAAAAGTTTTAATTATCTTTGCTTCATTTAACAAAAAACCAAAACAGTATTCAAGACAGAATTCTCAAACACCCATATGAAGAAAATACTTTGAACAGTCTTAATATTTTTATGGCTTTTGATAAACTGGAGCCCTAAAATTTTGGTGGGCAGATGCAAAATTTACCACCTGAAAGGCAGCATGAAAAGTTTGTCCAACTCCAAGACCTTCTCTAAGTGACACAATTAAGCAAGAAATGTTAATTTTTCTTTGATGCTCCAATTACTTTCAGCTTCCTCCAACTCAAGGCTTTCCTACTGCTCAAAAACACAGGAGAGATATTTTGACACTGATATAAAATCAATAAAGGACAGATATAAGCTGAGATGCAGATGGAGCTGATAGATAGGCAGCTAGCAGGCTACATCACAAAATGGCTGAGAGTGATGCAAAGTTAGCTCAGGGAGTAACAACTAATGGGTGTCTGGCTGCAGAATACCCTTTATTCCAATGTCCTTTCAAGAAACAAACCAGAACTGCTTGGAACTACTGGTGATGCCTCACTGCTCTCCCTTTGTAAACTCTATTTCTCCTCCCTTCCTCCCAAGTCCCTTTTTTCCTGAGAGCTGAGTTCTTTATGAGAGAACCCCACTTCTTATGAAAAGCAACTTAACCTTTTAACTATTCCACTGTGTGCATCTCCTGCAGCTCTCCCTCCCTTCAGGGGGAGACAAAGTGCTGTTACTCCTTTATGGTTCTGAGGGTGATGTTTTGGAGGACAACTCACAGAAATCAATCTTCCCTTTGCACATCTGTTGAAGAAGCTTGATACTCCTATGAAGACTGGGTGTTGTCTCCTAAGCAAGAATGGCAGTCCCTATTTTCTTTTTTTCCTTTGTTTGCTATTTTATGAATGCCTCACTTCTCCTATCTCGAGATCTCAGAGTGGCTGCCAGGTGGGTGGATAGAATCACTGACGTACAGCCATAGGTGAGTCAAATATAAATACCACAAATTTGAGCAATCATTTCTCCATCCCTTCACCAGCCAGTAGCAGCAAAAACTGGTACAGCCCCACCAGTGCTCCACTACAAACCAGACTTCAACAAGCCCTAAGTGGTGTCAATAAAGCCCAGTTCAGTGGCTTTGTTGATCAAAGTGCCTCAGAGCTCCTGCTTCTCTCCTGCAGCCACAGCGGAGTCCAACGCCGCAGGAGCTTTGCTGCTTCCAGCAAAAACAGTCTCAAAAGCTGCCTCCTGCTCCTCCAAAGTCACAGCAGCAGCAGCAGCAGCAGGGGCTCCTCTGGCAGCTGTGCTGGGAAAGGCTGGCCTCTGCTCTGCAATCCTCTCCAGGTCCACTGTTCTCCTCCCTCTTCTTTTGCCCAGGATTTTGATGTAATTAGCTGGCACAAGTCCTGTGGTTTGGCCGTCGTAACTAGCCAGGAGCCAGCCACGGATCTTGGGCTGTTGTTCTGAAGAGGAGAATGCAAATGCATCAGGTTACAGGGCAATCCAAGAGAACTGAACAAATCTACTCTGTAAGTTTCATCAGAATGCAATAATCACTTCATGGGGAGTAAAAATCAGTGTGGATGAGGAATTTGGTCAAATAAGGTGGATTGGGGGCTTTTTTGTTTCAATTTTCAGATTCTTGCACTTCTCACATGTGTTGAGAAAATAAAAAGGTTTACCAGAAAATCAAAAGTTTACCTTTGGGTGCTAATCTTAGCATGTCACCAGCACGGAAAGAAATTTCTTCTTCTGAGAGAGCATTGAAATCATATTCTGCTCTTCCAACTACATGGTCGTCTTCTCCACTCGCCCAGTTACTAGACACTGTTTGCAAACAAAAACCACAAGTTTATCTGCTTGGAGTTACAAAGTTTGGTGTGTTTTTCAAAGGAAAATGAAGAAAACACTTCACCTTCCTTGCTAAAACTTTTCCAATAGAGAAGTCACAGAAGTAACATGAAAAGCAAGATTTGGGAAGCAAACCCAACCAACACTTGTCCCACCCAACCCAAAGTGCCACATCTAAGAGGAAGGAATCAGAAATTGAGAGGAAGCATGATTCTGGAATCACAGAAAGCTTCAGCAGGAAACCACATCTTAACAACAGCTTACTTAAGCAGGCTGTCACTTGCATCACACGCCTAAAATTCAGTACTAATAGATGTGCCCCAGCATCTATTAATTACTATTGCTGTAGTGTGAGACTAATCACTATACAGGCAACAACAAACGGAACAATACACGCTGCCCTTCTCTGGTGCTGCAGGTCATCTTTACCTGTTTCTTCCTCACTGTATGTAGAAAGCAGCTTCCAAATCAGGTAGGGGCCTCCCAGTATGACAGCAAAGAACAGGAAAATGGGCCAGGATTTCGCAGAGTTAGCCACCTTGTCTTCGAGGCCGGCACGAGCCACTCTGCCCTCGCTCTCAGCCCACAGCTCCTCGTTGTCGCAGCTCTGCCGCAGCCCCAGCAGGCGCCGCAGGCGCTGGTAGAGGTACCTGACAGTTCTCACGAGGGCAAAGGCCGAGAACACCTTGGTGAAGTGGATCTTGAGGCGGGAGAAGTGGTTGGCCACATCCAGCACGGCCCTGAAGCTGTTGTAGACGGCGGAGAAGGTGGCGTCCATCATCATGCTGACGGAGGCGAAGGCGTGCACGATGCTCTCGATGGACTGGAAGGCGCCGCGGCTGCTCTCCTCAGCCTGCTGCACAAACCTGCTGGGGGGCACGGCCTCGGCACAGAAGCGGTTGTAGCCCAGCCCCCCGTAGCCGTAGCTGTAGGGACTGTAGCTGCCGTAGAAGGAGGAGCCGTAGGAGCCATAGCCCGGGGAGAAGGAGCTGCTGTAGGCGGGTCTGAAGGCGCTCAGGCCGCTGCTCGTCTGCTGGGAGGGCCGGGGCAGGATGGGCGGGGGGATCCGCGCCACCGCGGGCTGCCCGGGCCGGCTCAGCACGCCGTCACCCAGGTCAGCAGACCTAAAAAACACATTCAGACAATCCAGAGTTAAAGTTTTCCTCCCACTAACTCCTGAACACCACAGAGAGTTTCAGCAGCAGGGGTGTGACCGTGTCCACAGGGGCGTGAGGATGAGGGGAGAGATGAGGATCTGACTCAATGTTTCAGAAGGCTGATTTATTATTTTATTATATATATTATATTAAAACTACACTAAAAGAATAGAAGAAAGGATTTCATCAGAAGGCTGGCTAAGAATAGAAAAAAAAAGAATGATAACAAAAGCTTGTGGCTTGGACTCTCTGTCTGAGCCAGCTGACTGTGATTGGCCATTAATTAGAAACAACACATGAGACCAATCCCAGATGCACCTGTTGCATCCCACAGCAGCAGATAAACAATGTTTACATTTTGTTCCTGAGGCCTCTCAGCTTCTCAGGAGAAAAAATCCTAAGGAAAGGATTTTTCATAAAAGATGTGTGTGATACATGGGGACAGGGAACCCAACACTCATTATGCTGAACAGGGTTTGATGGAAGTACAAGATCTGGGCAGGAAACACAGATCCTTCAGGGGGATAAAACCCCCAAGATCAGATATCCAGTGTGAACATGGAACTGGAATGTAAACATGGAAACCCTTTGCCTATTTATTCTATCATTTATTGTGTATTTAATGTATCAACCCATGAAATACACAACCCAGAGCCATCAAACCTGCTGCTCTAACACCCACGTCATTATTCTGCATGTGAGAGCCCCTAACACAAACTTTTATGAACTTTCCAATCTGAAAGATTTATTCCCAACCCTTGTTCCCAGCTCTTCCACACAATGAGCCAATGATACAGCAGGAAGAGAGCTTGAGAATCCACTCTTAAGGGTGGCATGACCTAAGTGGGAATCCAAGTAATTATGCAACAATATGTGCAAGGGCTTTGGGGTCCCCAATTTCCCTCTCTACCCAAACTGCCTGACCACCTGTGTGCAGATTTTCAAGGGGTTAAATCTACTGCTGAGAAGTGTTGGCAGAGAGAGGTCTTAATTTAGTAATTTTTCTTTTCCTTTGCATGCCCATAAATTTAAATAATTTTAGCAATGCCCTTCATAATACAACTCTGGAAGTACTTGACTGGCATTTGAATTCTGTCAAGCAGCTTTTTGTCCAATAAAAATATACATTTTTCATTCACACATTATCACCTAAAAGTCAAACATTTTATTTCCCATGCTTACTGCCTTGTCCCACAACTTCCCACTTCTGCAGTCCAGAAAAAAAGAAGGAAGTCAAGCTGGACTTGCTAAGGAGCTGCTGCTTGCTGTACTATTTCCATACAAGGTAGGGAACAGCTTCCTCCCAGGAAACTTACAGGTTTCCACAGCAAAGAATAATATTTGTATCTTTACACTGCTGCTTTTTCCGTCACAGACTGTAACTCTCTCAGCAGTTGAAAACAGGAGGAAAAATAAGTTATTACCCCAGCAAACAGAGCTAGTGTAACTCAGTAAGTCACACTACAGTCCTCTGTCCTCTAGACAATTCGGGACACCCCGCTCCAAAGCTGCCTGAAGCCGTTTGAAATGGGGTAAATAAACCCAGAATGAAAAACCAACAGCACCAAACTGCTGGCTCAGCACTCGGCAGAGAGCACAGAGAAGTTTCTGCTCAACCTTTTGCCCAGTTTCAGCTCCCTCCAACGGCAATCACCAGCACCAGGAGAAAAACAAGACGAGCACTCAGCCACCCAGCGGGCCTTCCTTGGCTTCCCACAAAAAAGAAGGAGTTCACAAGCCCCTTTCTGTGCATCCTTCTCTCTGAACAGGCTGGGTTTTCAGGGAGAGCTCCCAGAAGCCGGGCACACACACACAGATATGGGACTGACAACACACAGGGATCTCTTCCAACTCCTGGGGCTGACACGCAGCTCCCCCCGTCCTGCAGAGCCTGGGGGCTCACAGAGCTGCACAGCTCCAGGAAAGGGCTGGGAATGCCGCCGGGAATGGACTGTGAATGCCCCCAGGAAAGGGCTGAGAGTGGCCCCAGGAAAGGGCTGAGAGTGGCCCCAGGAAAGGGCTGAGAGTGGCGCCAGGAAAGGGCTGAGAGTGGCCCCAGAAAAGGGCTGTCAATGCCCCCAGGAAAGGGCTGAGAGTGGCCCCAGGAAAGGGCTGAGAGTGGCCCCAGGAAAGGGCTGTCAATGCCCCCAGGAAAGGGCTGAGAGTGGCCCCAGGAAAGGGCTGTCAATGCCCCCAGGAAAGGGCTGTCAATGCCCCCAGGAAAGGGCTGTCAATGCCCCCAGGAAAGGGCTGTCAATGCCCCCAGGAAAGGGCTGTCAATGCCCCCAGGAAAGGGCTGTCAATGCCCCCAGGAATGGACTACCAATGTCCCCAGGAATGGACTTTTAATCCTCCCAAGATCGGACTGTGAACTCCCTCTACCCCCCGGTGACAACCCGGCTTTCCCTCCCCACACCGCACCGCAGCCTCCCTCACCACCAGCGGGGTTCGAGCCCGCAGCCCCTCAGCCGAGCCCGCCCCTCCCCGCCCGGCACAAGCCCCTCACGGCGCGGGGCAGCCCCGGCCGGGCCCGACCTTTGAGCCCGCCCCAGGGGAGCGGGCCCGGCCGGCCCGAAGGGGCGAACTCCCACGGCCTCCGCGGCGGGAACACCCGGGGAGGGACGCCCGCACTCACTGGAAGGCGGTGGCGGTGCCCGGCAGCCGCCGCGACTCCCAGGGCTTGGGCGGCGGCGTCGCCGCCATCACGCCCGCTCGGCCCCGCTCGGCTCCACTTCGGCCCCGCTCGGCTCCACTTCGGCCTCACTCGGCTCCGCTTCGGCCTCACTCGGCTCTAATCGACCCCGGCTCGGCCCCGCTCGGTTCGGGCTCGGCCTCGCTCGGCCCCGCCCGTCGGCAGGCGCCACGCGGGAGCGCCGAGCTATTCCACCAGCCGCCCTACGGGCGCGGTGCCCCACCGCGCCGGCCGAGCGATGCGCTCTGCCGCTCTGCTGAGCGGGCCTGCGCCGGCTCTGGGGGCCGCCGAGCGAGGGTGAGCGGGAATGGGAGCGGGAACGGGAATGGGAATGGGAGCGGGAATGGGAATGGGAATGGGAATGGGAGCGGGAATGGGAGCGGGAATAAGAATGGGAACGGGAACGGGGATCCTGTGCCCCCTCCCCTCACAGATGGGGGGCTCTGAGCTCCGCCCTGAGGTGCTGGGCCGGAGCGGGGCCGCGGTTCCTCCCCTCACCGTGCCACCAAGTGTCAGGAATATTGACTGTCACATTTACCGGGTGCAATATTGTCACATTTACCATGTAGAGTATTGTCACATTTACCAGTGCAATATTGTCACATTTACCAGTGCAATATTGTCACATCTGCCAGTGGAATATTGTCACATGTGCCAGGTGCAATATTGGCACATTTACTATGTAGAATATTGGCACATTTACCATGTGCAATATTGGTACATTTACCCCCGTGTGCCACGCCGTGCCAGTATAAGTGTATATAATTCACCTGGCATGGAGCTGAATTGAGGTCGCAGTTACCTAAAATCGCGTTTTTGTGTGTTTGTTCTTTCCCTCTAAAAGCAGCTTTGGAGTTTCCCAGGCAGCCCTTGGTTTTTACAGCTTACCCTGAAGCGTCCAAAGCCAGGCTAAAGAAATTCACTGAATTAATCACTTTTCCATGGTGCAGAAGCTCTCCGTGGCTGCAGGATTCCTGAGCAGGACGGGGAATTGCAGGTGTAGCCGTGGCTGCCACGGAGGTCATGGATAAATCCATCCCTTGGGACACAAGAACTAGCAGAGTATCAAGTGTTGCTTGCAGGAGCTGAGCCCAAAGCAAAATCGGGTGGTTCATCAGTGCTGTGGAATTCCTTGCTGAGTTTATTCCCACAATGGACTCGTTAAACCTTTGTGTGAACAGTTGTGGTTATCCTTATGTGCCTCCTGAAATTCCCTTGATGTCCAGTGAGGGTGAGCACCTCACTGGGATTCTCACTTCTTCCAAAAAAAATGCTGAGTTCACAACATTTTGGCCAAAAAAAAAAAAACCCCAAAACCAGTATTTTCTAAAGTTCTGGGCAGAGAGAATGACAGGAAACCAAATTAGCCATGATATTAAAAAAAACAAAAAAGCGTTATGAGATTTCTCACAATGAGTTCTATACTGAGAGGGGAAATAAATCTTTATTTTATAAATCTTATTTATCTTATAAATCTTTTTTTTTTGTTTTCCTTGTGGTTTTAACACACGGATTCTTTAGTCACTGCAATTTGAGGAGGAATTCCCATTTTAAATTTGCCTTAATATGTCTCAGCTCCACCCTCCTTCATTCAGTAAAGATTAGCGTGTGTCATGTACTTTATCCAGGATAAAACTGGGCAAAAGCTCAGCATTTCCTTGTCAGAACTTGAGTTCAGGTTTCCTAGGAAAAACACAACAAATACAGAAGCTTTTCCTGCAGCCAGTGATCTTTTTGGGTTGTTCTTCCACTTCTCTTGTGCCTGTGATTTTAAACAAATGTTGATCCCAAGTTTTCTCTAGAGGCCAACAAAAACTCCAGTTACTCTAAACCTGGCGCAGCTGAGTGTCAGCTGAGCTGTTTGTTTGTTCTGAGCTTTTCTTTTTGCTGAATTTCAGGCTTGCCCAGCATGTCTCCCGTGGCAGAGAAGGACAGAGCAGTTGTTCAGCTCCTGCTCGGCGCTGGCACGTGCCCACGATGTGTCCTGAGGTTCTGCTCTGTGGGCTCACAGCTGCTCTACAGACACCCACAACAGGTCTGTCCTTTGCTGTCCTTTTCCCCGAAAGGAAAAGGAGTCGTGTAAAACTCTGCTTGTGCCTTTAATGGGATGGAAATTTATGGGAAAATGCAGATTTGGTAGGGGGATGAACTGAAGAATTGCAGGGCAGAGGTTGAGGATAAATCAGAGAAATCCTCCTTGGCTTCTCTAACCCCCTCTCTTTATGCTTTGTGTCTGCTGGTGTTTGTCTTGATTGTTTTACCTTTGCTCAAGTTTAGACTCTCCACAATTCATTTTTAACACCTTCCTTCCCCACCTTTTTCCCATTTTTTATCAGTTATTTGAGGCCTGTTCATTCATTGTACCATTTTTTATCCTTTTGCATCTCTACCTGCTTTTCCTCTGAGTTGCAACAGCACAGTAACTGCTGTCTTCCCTACTGAAATCCTCTTAATGAATCCTTTTTCCTGAACTATGTCTTGTCTCTCATCCTCCCAGGAATCAGAGATGTGCAGCTAATTGTTGATTTTTGAAGGCTTCTCTCCTGATACAGAATTCTTACTCTGTGTGTTTCATTTTACCCCTACCTGTGTCTGCTCTCTCTTCTTTTTATTATAGTGACCAACTTCTTCTTTGCTCTCTCATCTTTTTGTTATAGTGGCTGACTCTGTTCCTGTTGAGTTGAAGGAATTAAATTCTAACATGATCTAAATGACAAGAAAGCATTAAATGTCTCTTTTCATGGAATAGTGTTGGGGCAAAAAATAAAAATGTTTCTGCAAGCCAGGTCTGGAAAATGTTGTCATTCTTGGGTGATAGACAAGTCTATTCAGCAATGTTTTCTCTGGAAATTTCTATTCTGAGAGAGATGCAGCTTGGAGCTATTGAGTTGTGTCTTAAAGGTGTTTTTGGGCATAAATTCCCTGTTGTTAATGACATCCACTGAGCCTCAAGTGGAGCAAACACAGTTGCACTGCCCTGTGGGATGGTGTGTGTTAAAGAGGAGAAAAACCAGGCTGCGTTTCCTCTGTTTGTGCCAGGATCTGCTGAAGGATCTGCAGGAATTGCTGAGGAACAGCCAGGAACAGGAGGGCACGGAGTGTTTGGATGTGTCTGACCCCCCTTGTAAGAGACTCAGGCTGGAGCAGCAGGAGGAAGGTGCTGCTGAGCTGAACCACAACGGGGCCACCCCACAGCTCCCCCCGGCTGGGGACACTGGCAATGCTGGCAATGCTGCCCTGGACAGCTCTGCTGGGAGGGTCTGCAACGTGTGTTTGGGAATTCTCCAGGAGTTCTGTGAGCCTGACTTTGTTAAAAAGGTACATTTTTCACCTTTTGGGGTACTTTTGTGGAGTTTCTTTATGCTGGGGCCTACAGGACAGAGCTGGTGACTGAAAACACCGAGCAGTTTTTTTGTTGCTTCTTCAAAATAAATGTTTTCTCTTTTCTTTTGGAAAGAAAGAGACCAGACAACAAACCAAAACATTTGCCTGTTTTGAAGATTTGAAATGTAGATGGCAGAATCCTGCTCCAGCCTGCTCCTGGGCGGGGTTTGCACACCCAGCAGTGCATCTGGGAAGTTGCATCTGTGGTGGTGGCACCAAATTTTGCCCAGGATTTGTCACAAATGCACTTTTTTATTATAAAATAGCAGTGCAGGTGCAATGGGATGACTGCAGGGAGCACACTTTCCCAGGGAAAGGACCAACAGCCACGTGGTTATGTGGATTTAGGAGGTGACCTGAGGTTCAGCTGCTTTCAGGGAAAACCTCTGAGGAACTCTTCACTTTTTATGTGACAGGAAAATGAGGACTCATCAAGTGCTGCTCTCTGCACCACATGTTTCTAATAACAGCATGAACCTGACTTCATGAAGTACCACAGGGCAAGAAAATGTTTTGGTGATGCAGCACATTGTGGATAATAGAGAAAATGTGAGTTAGGAGAGAATGTGGGCACAGAGCCCTGCAAATGCCATCTCTGAGCAATTGTACTGCTCATGTGAGCAATATCAGCTGGATATTTCCAGCTGAAATATCTTCTAGAAAACTCACACTGGCACCTGAGATATTTAACAGAGTTTTGATTGAAAAGGATTTGATTTAATAGCAGGAATGTATCAAAAATGGGACTAGACAGAAAGCACAATACATAGTTTCTGTTGCTGCAGGACATAATTGTTTCTTTTTTGTTTCCATGGGCAGGATCTGTATCTTTTTACAGAATCCACTGCTGAGATTTGTTTCAGAGCTACTCTGAATGGAAAATCTGACAGCACTGGTTAAGGCACCACAAAACCTACTTATTTATAAAGAAATTTCCTTCTCTGAGATGCTGGTTCCACCTAAAATTTCAATATGCAATTGGTCCTGGCCTTAAAAGAGTGAGTTTGGTTGTTTCATAGCACCAAGGATGGTGGTGACTAGTAACTTTGTTTAACAGGACAGAAAAGCTTGTATTTCAACAAGTTGTTAGTGATTACTTTGGTTTGTATGATTAGCATCTCTCTGAGACTGTTATAACATCAATTCACAGTGATTATTCTAGAACAAAAATTACCAGCTGAGTCCCATTGCTGTGGTTTCACACTAAACTCCTTCTCTTGCAGGTGTGCCAAAAAGTGCATTCTGCTGACTACCAGTTCACCAGTTTTGTATTTTCTGTGTCACTGCCCCCACAGCTGTCTGTCAGGGAGGTAAGTAACTTAAATAACAACTTAAATAATTAAATACATATTTAAGAAAGTAACTTTGGAGTGCGTGAGCTGGAGGTGGTTTGCTTTTTAATTGTTATTGTTTAAAAAAAAAACCCCAAAGCCCATGCTGGAGGTGAAGTCTGCTCTCCCCTTCCTTCTGGGTGAGCATTATTGTAATTAATAAAGGGCCTGAGTCACTTCAGCTTTCAGTTAGGCCAGGAGTTACCTTCCATCTGAAGACCTAAAGGAGTTTGTTAAAACCCTCAGGTGCAGATGCCAGCCCTGCTTTGTGGATCTTCTCAGAGCTGCCCAGCTGGTCCCTTTCCAGGGATAAAGGGTAATTGGTAGTGCAAAATGCAAACGAAGGAATTTGAGGATGAACTCTTGAAGTGTTCAGCATTTTAAATGATGGGAAAATACACTTAGTTGTGAGATATTTTGCAATCTTGCTCTGCTTTCTAATATAAAACAAAATACAAGTACTGTTCTGAAAGTGACGTAAAAGTGGTGTTTTAAAGGGCAGCACGTAAATCTGTGCAGGGGGTGCCTGCAGTGGTTGAGATGCTGCAGTGCAGAAGGCAGAAAGAAGTGAAGATGGAGTTGGATTTCTGTGTAGAGCTGTGCTGAGGTCTCTTCTGCTCCCACACAGTTTGGTGAATAATCTGCTGCCCGTGTGGTGCTGATTTGTGCTCTTAGCAAGTGCCACTGCCACAGCTATCAAATATTCCACTCCTAAATCCTCTGCCACATAAGATTCTCTGCTTCCCATCCTAAATTTGGCACAGCTGGTGTGTTTGCTTTGTCCTTCCTGAACCTCCCTGATTCCCACTTTGGGCTTTGATGCCTCCAAAAGGTGAGGTCTGTCAAAAAGCACTTCCAGGCCAGGTGAGCGTTGGGATGCCTGTGGTGCTGTGGCAGACCCCCAAAGTTAGGTCAGGCTTTAGTGGGTCTGAGTGCAGCTTTAAGGCCGGCTGAGCTGAGGTGCTGCAGCAGCTGATGTTTGCAGGAAGCCTCGGCAGAGGGTGGTGTTGCATTGCAGTTCTGGGGACAGCAGGGGAGTCAGAGCTGTTCTGTGGCCCACACAGCAATAGATGGAGGGAAATGAGTGAGTAGGAACTCCAAAACTGGCTCTGTTCCCTTTGGAAGCACTTCTAGTTCAGGTAGGAGAAGGTTTGGATTAAGAAGTTCCTGCTGTCCTTTCTACTCCATCCCTCCGCTCTTGTCAAATGCTCAAGCATCATGTCTGCTCCAGCTGCAGGGCTGAAAAGGGGTGATGGAGGAGGAAGAAAAGGGTGATGATGGAAGAAGAATTTTAAAAATCATGGACCTTATTTACCTCCTTTCTAAGTTTATCACTCAAAAATAAATAGGTGAGAAGCTGTTTTACAGCCACAGAAAAGCAGCAACACACAGTATGTGAAAATGTCTGAAAATGTCAAAATCAGGTATCAGAATATCTCATCATGCTTTGTGCTGAAAAGAGGCTGTTTGTTAAATTCTGCTTTTAATTCTTTGACGTGCTGTGTACAAAACATGTGGAATCCTGTCATCAAAAGCACCCAAAGGCAGCCTCTCTCCCACTGCCCTCTGGTGTGATACACAGATTTTCTCCATCATCTTTTTTAACAAAAATAAAATCAGAAACTGCCTCTGAGTGTTACCTTCATCCCATTTAATTATGACACTTGTCATCCTGCCAAGTGTAAAAGGTACGAGGGAAGCTGGAGAGGAGCAGGACATAAAATCTGCATTTGCATAGTATTTGTGTCTGGGATGCAAGGAAGCAATTGCCTCTTCCACAGCAGATTTGATTGAAATAAATCATAAATCCAGGAGTCCCAGGTTCCTGTCAGACAGCTCTATTGGGATGTGAGGTGAGGGGTGCCCTTCAGAAGGGTGGCAGATCACTCCTGATCCATCATCCTGTGCCTGCTGCAAGGACATTGATGCAAATAACATCTGCACTCATGGCTCCCTGCAGGGCTGCTGGGCCTCATCCTGGAATTCCCCATCTCCAGGCTCTTTGCTGAGGCACTGGAGCAATGCTGGGGCTGGGATTGCACCTGGGGTTTCAGCTGTGCTCCCTCAGACAGCACCAGAATCCCATCCTGGATCAATAAGTGCCTTGTGTGCCACTGATGTGTTTGCTGCTGAGCATTGCCCTGCAGGCTTCAGCTCTGTAATGAGCATTTCTCATTTTCAAACCTCCTCACAAACATGAAGTAATTAGGAAGGAGAGGGATCTGATCCCTTGCTCCATGTTCAGCTGGGAGGGAGGGCGGGGGTTTGGCTGCCTTGGTGGTTGGATGTGATTTGGAATTTGGGATCTTTTTGGCTTCTGTGCTTGCAGTACCCTCATCTATTGTTTCCCCTTAATTGGAGGGGAAAAGTAATTTATTTAATTCTCTTTCAACATGGAAGTCAAGAGAGAGAGGAGATGAAATTTGACCTGTGCTCTCATTTTAGCATAGCTACTCCCATGCAGAAGTTTTGTCTATTTTGTAGTTTTATCCCAAGAAAACAGGGAAGAGGAGTGTGATGAGCCTCCCCTGAGTCCTAAACATCCCAAACCTGCAAGTGCTCTAAATCAAGGCATGAGAGAGGTTCCTCTGTAAATTGGCATTTGTCAAATGCAGCTTGCTAGGCCCAGCTCTGTGGTTGTCACATCCTGTAGTTCAGAGCTACGTTCAAGGAATTTCAATTGAAGCTATTTTTATTTATGATTTTATCTGGGTTATTATGCAAACAGGATTACAGTGTGCTTCAAGTGAAGCAGCCTTACTCATGCTGTCTTCAAATGCAGGACAATGAATCACAGTGGATTTGAGCAAACAGCATTTCATCACTGCAACTGCAATTGTTTTGTTCAGCACTGTGAGGGTTTGTGTATCGTGGATTTAACAAAGTTTGTGTCCTCCCTCTTAATTCCCAGCACTGTTTTTAGGGTTCCCTCATTATTTTAGGTGCACCAAATGAAGGATAAAAGACTTATTTTGTTGATTGAGTTCCTTATCAGCATGAAAAGGGATCTCTGATGTGGTTCCTTCTGATATCCATGTGATCCTGAAGTTTGAGAGCTGTTTCCAAACCTCTTCCTCAGAATTATTTCCTTGACAATGCACAGTGATTCTCTCAGCAGAGTTTGGGGGAGGTTATTCCTTAAATACATGAGAAATAAAAGGTGGGGAAGGGGTTTAAAGGCCTGCAGCCTACAGACTGAAAACTCTTTCATTGTGGTGGATTCAAATCAAACAATTTGATTTTTGGAGTTTGTCTCCAGTGGGGAGGGTGACACAGGCTGAATTAGGTAAGTGCTTTCCTGCCAGTCCTAGTGTATTTTTTAGTAGAGGAGAACTGAAACTGTTGTTGTTCTTCATTGTAGGAAGTTCTGAGGGGAGTTTTTCTCTTTTTACTAATTGTTAGTGAACTCGAGCATTTGTACTGAAAGTTCCCTCTGATTTCTAGAATTATTCCTTCTGTTCCTCCCCTTTTCCAAATTTAGCCTATTCACCTAAACTGTGTTGGGTGCAATTCTGTGATCACCAAGTAAGACCAAGTATATTTTAATTCCATTTTTTTATATTGGATGATAGCTGAATTTGAGGGTTTATTAATTTATGCCAATCAGCTTTTACATCCCATTCATTTAGACACTTTTTAAATTCTACATGGAAGATAACTGATGACTTAGAGTATTTTTGTAGTTACAATATTAATAGCAAGTTTCAAAGTGTTCAATGATGCCTCTTTTTTTTAACCCAGATAGGATTTGATGTGAAGAACAAAGTGATGTCTTAGAAATAGGATTTGATGTGAAGAGCAAAGTGATGTCTTAGAAATAAAAACTCACAGCAATCCCATCTTTCCACTTCTGAAGCAAAACTAAATTCCTGATACTTTTTTTCTGTCAGGAATTTAAAAAAAAAACCCTTTGCAAAGAGTCTCTCAGATTGTTGGCAGTTCTGAATTTCACTTGTTTTTGTTTTTTCCTCTCTTTTCCCTGGGCATGGCTGGTGACCTGCAGCGTGCTGCTTGGCTGGGGGTGAAGCAGCAGATGAGGTGAGCCATTGCTCTTGCTGTCTGTCTGTCTGTCTGTCTGACAAAGCTCTTCATACAGACACCATTTCTCTACATTAATGCTGATTTATAGTCCCATTTACCTGATGCCTACAAAGAATAAGGTGGCAGCTGGGTTTTGTGTTTTGGTTTTTCTTTTTTACCGGGTTTGACCTCACTTGGGGTTTCTTATCTCTGCTCTCTAAGCTCCCAAACAAGGGGTTTGAAATGCATCTCTCCCTTCCTCAGCTTTTCTCTGGGCAGCCTCTGGAAAGACTTTTGCAACTTCTGATCTCCCAGCAAGCTCTGGCATCAGTTTCCTCAGTGCACAGAAAATCAAATAATCCATTTTACTTGGCAGTAGCTACTTAAGTTCCTCCTGCAATATTGTATGTCATGTATCTATTTCTGACAGACCCCTGTGCAAGTTATTATTTCTTTGTGATTCAGAAATCTGGGCCTTCCCTTGGCTAAGGATGACATTGTTCAGCTGAAGGAAGCTTACAAGTGGATTATTCATCCCCAGCTGGCAGAAGAGTTGGGTGTTCCTGCTGATGGAAAGGTTTTGTATAAATAACAACACTTTTGTTTCTTCATTCTTTTTTCATATGGGGGTGTGTGTGTGTATTTATGCACTTATGCACATGGTGGGGAAATAAAAATTTATCCTTATTTTCCTTATTAAGAGAGAAACAAGATGAGTGCCTTGTAAATTCAGGGGGGAAGTTCTTTTACCAGAGCTCTCCAAAGGGGAGTCCTGAGAGCCCAATGTTCATTTTTGTACACACAGATCTTTGCATCTTCTGAAAGCACCACAGGCCTGGGCTAAATCTCTCGTGCCATCTCCTTTTGTTAGACTTTTCCAGTGTTCTCCTTTCCAGGATCCCTGTTTTGCAGAGGCTGAGGAATGCTCCCACATTCCTTCCCTGCTCTGCTGTCACTGCCAGCACTTGTTCAGGTTCTGTGGATAAAACAGATGTCTGAAATGTACTGAGAGAGCAAAGACTGGTCCTTGTTCACTCTAATGAACACTAGAAATGGGCTTGTTGAGACCTGCACTATCCAAAGCAGACAGTGGAAATGTTTTTTTTTTCAAACTGTTTCCAACTTGCAGATTCTGATTAATATCCTTAAAATCTTTCTGAGAGGCACTGACTGAACATGGCAATCAGGTGCTGCCAAATTCAGCAGCACCTTGAAATGTCTTGAGTGTAAATTTTCTGCACCGTGGCTGGCTGTAGGTTTCACTTGTCACCAGCCATAGCACTGACCCCAGCACTAGATTCACTTAGTCTTTATGTTGATTTCTCAGCTTCCATAATAATTACAGGCTGTGTTTTCCCAGGAGTGCTAATTGAAAGCATCCCTTTTGTCTCAGTGAAGAAAACCCCACTCAGTCACTCTGAAGGTGATCCAGGAAGAACCAAACTCCTCACACACAGAGTTAGCACAAGCTCCCCACCACTCAGGCAGGAGCCACCCCAGCCATCCCTGTACCACTAAAGTTGTTTGGTTTTTTTGTGCCCTTTATCTACAAGGCCCTTGAATATTAGCCAATATTTTCAATGGCCCTCCTGAGGTGTTCTGCTATCTGAGCAACACAAGTAATGAGTGTTGTTTGCCCAGGGCCAGAGAGGGAATTGGAGCAGGAATTGAGATTGCACTGGAGTTCCTGGGCTGGCTGTCAGTCCTCCAGGATGTGTTGCCTTGCTGTGCCCCAAGGCCATGCAGGCACTGCAAAGAACCCCTGGCAGAATTCACAGTGGTGATCCTGCAGGGTTTTTATCTCCATTGCCCTCCTGGGAGGGCTCTGGGGTGTGTAATAGGCTCTGAGCCCTGGGTCTGCCTCAGCCTGCACAGGATGGCACCAGGGCAGGGCACTCGTGCCTCTGAAGGGCTCTCATGTCATCCTTGGTGGCTTCAGCAAGGCAAAAAGCTGCTCTGGCACACCTTGTCATGTCTTGGAACATAAATGGATGGGTTATGCTCTCTTTTGTCTCTGCTCTTTTCCTACAACTGCAATGAGGGTGCTTGAGAATGTCCTCCCTTACCTCCTCCTTGCTCTTTTTTCTCTTTTTTAATTTAGAGTTTGTTTGAAGTTAGTGTGGTCTTTGTTCACCCAGAAACAGACGAGGAGTGCCATTTCCTGTAAGTTTCTACATGTAACAAAAGATCTTTATCTAAATGTTGTGCAATATTGTTGGTTTGATTTGTTACACAGGACAATATGCAGTGTTTGTAAACTAGAGTGTGGCCTGCATCTAGATTCCCTCATGTCCACGTGAACTTGCAGAGCTTGAAGTTAAACTATCTCTGGTTAATTCTGCTAATAAAAAAAAATAATCTGAAATTCTGATTTGAACTGGAAGGAGAGCATTCAGATAAGTTCTTCAATTTCAGCCCTCCTCAAAGTCATTCCCTGTATAACTTTTTAAACTGTGAACAATGTAATTGCAGGTGGGGGAATCTTTTGAGGTCATACCTAAGTTTTCCTGCTCCTGTAGGACACATGGAGAGGAGGAAAGGCTTTGAAGTGAGTTAATCCAGCTTAGCTGGTTGATGAAAACAGACAGAAATTCCCTGGCCACTGCACAGAGCCCTGGCCTGGCCCAGCAGGGCACTGCTGTACACAAAGCAGCAAAACAGTTCTGTGAATTTAGCTGCCATTTCATCTGATTTCTTAAAATCTAGCTGTAGTATATTCTGGAAAATTAGGGTCACTCTTCCTGTTTGTTGATGCTTCCTGGAAAACCTAAAGTTTCACTCTGTTAATTTGCACCTCCTGCAAGTGAAATCTCAGCATGGAAGGAAGCAGAGACGTCTCTGTTGAAATGTGAATTCATTTCTTGAGACTGCAGATTTCTCTTGCAGCCTTTATTTATCTCCTGTTTTCTCTTCTGGCAATGTGTGATCTTTGAGTGCTCAATCCACCACCTTCTTGGTTTTCCACAGATGCATCTTTTGTTTGTCCTGAGGTGGGGATGAGGGAGTGGAAGTTTGGAAGGGAGCAGTATTAGGAACAATTATTACCAGTGTTTGCTGAACATCTTTCCTTTCCAGCTTCTTCAAGACTGGGCAAAAGGGGGAGAAAATTTTACTGTTCTAAATAATGATTGCCGCAATCCTGTGAAGAACCGAAGTGTTTGTCCATCCTGCACCTTTTTGTTCTAATTTATTTATTTTTACTTCTTTCCTCTGAAATCTCTTCACTGGTATTTTCTGCTCATCCTTCCCCCTTTTTTTTCTGGCATTTCAGGAATTTTGCTGTTGAGCATGTTATGGTGCCAGTATGAGTGCTCCAAGCAGAGCAGCTGTAGAGGTGAAAGCTGTAAGGAAGTTCCATTCCATTTTGCAATTACTCAGGTTATTCCATGTGACCTGACAATATCCCTTTATTCACCTCCTCTTTGTAGCTCACTTAAACAGCAATTAAGGCTTGAGACACTTTCTGAAGTGCAGCACATCACCTGATTTAATTACACAGCAGTTCCTGAGGTGCCAGGGCATTCTGCCTGTGGGAGTGGCTGGCTCTGGGCACATTCTGAGGCAGGGCTTTGGTTTGCAGGGAAATATGGTGAATTTGGGAATTATCACAGTAGTTTGACAGTCATGGTTTCTGTGGAATAAAGTAAGGCTTTGTCTCAACCTGGAGAACTCCAGGTGTGCTTTGGGAGTGGATATTTCCACTGCTTTGGGAGTGGATATTTCCACTGCAGTTTCTCACCTGTTCTTGCACAGTTGTGTGGAGGTGGGTGTGCTAAAGGACCCATGGTGTGACAGGGAAGATTGAATTGGCTCTTGTCACTTCATATTTAAGGGTAAGGTGGCACTGAAATTTTGGAAGAGGGAGTTTGCATTGCTTTGGGTCACAGACTGTTTGTATAGAAACAGCAAAACCTGCTTCCTTAGAGTCTGAGGCAGTCACAGAGGTGTTGAAAAGCACCAGCAAGACATGGTAACTTGGGTTGGAGGTCAGAAATATCTCTGCCTGCATACACAGAAATCCACAAGTCATCTCTGCCTGCATACACAGAAATCCAGAAATCAGCTCTGCCTGCATACACAGAAATGCACTAATAGGAACAGCAGCTTCCTCTACACTGCTCAGAAAAAGGGTTTGTTTCACTGACTGGGCTTTCACTTTCGTGAAACAGCCAAGTTTCCTTTCAAACAGGCACAGCACAGCTCATGGTGAGCACCTGGGGTTACTTTTTCAGTGGGAAATTGAATTTTCCTCTCCAGAAGGGACACTTTGAATCTCAGGTTTGTGGTGGGTGTTGTCTGAGAGAGGCAAGTACAGATTTCAGGGTGTCAGTGGATCTTGTCTAGAACTTAAAATATTACTCATGACCTTTATTGAGAAGGATTGGAAAGGACTGAAAGCTACATTTGTGTGCTTTTCCATCCCATCTCAAATCTGAGACATGGTGCTGGTCAGAGCAGAGAGCAGAGCTTTGTCCATGATTTCCCTGGATCAAGCAATGCACATCCTGCACCATTTTTAGGATAAAGGGAATTAGAAACTTTGAGCTAAGCTGCGGAATGAGACGCTGGATGTATGTGTACAAAACCATTTACATGCTGTGCTTGTGAGTCTGTCTGTTTCTTTCTCTGTAAGAGGAGCAGCTGATTTTCATTTCTGTGTTTAGAGCCACAGCCTGCCCAGACTGTTTCAAACCAGCAAAGAACAAACAGGTAAGCTCTCATCATTGTATTTCTGCTCTGGCATTCAGAATTTCACAGCAGTAGCCTACAACTTACCTGGGTATTCAGTCAGTGCTCAGTGTCTGCTTTCCCTTCATCAAAAAGCTCTCTGGTTTCCAATTGTGTGAAAATAAAGTTGTGTCCTTTATTCACTTCACAATTCTCAGCTTAGGAAAACCAGGAGCTTGGTGCTTTTGTTTAGGTTGTTCACTTTCCAGGCTGTCCAAAGGCCATCATTTTGGGAAGATTCTCTGTAAATACCTCCCTTAAGATCTAGGCATTTGATTGTCATGCATTAAAAGTGGCATGAAAGGTGATCCTCCAGCTCTCTGTGGGTGAAGCAGTTCAGATAAGCCACGTTGTGAAGATGAGACTCAGCAGCCAGAAGGGAGATGATCACACTGCAGTTTCCATGTGCTCTGATCTCCACGAAAGCCAGCATACATGCAGGATGGTTTTATCCTGCCTGCCTCTGAGGAGGGGGCAGAGAAAAGGGACCTTGCAATTGCTGCAGACCCTGAGCAGGCTCACAGCCACTGATGGAAAAGGGGACACACGAGGATGAAACACCAGCCAGAGGGAAGCTGCTACAAGTGGGACAGTTGGTGTGATCAGAGGGAGAACAGTAACTCCTGTCAGAGGCCACTGCAAGGCCTTTGATTCTCTCTGGTGAAGATCTGCCAGCGTTTGGCAGAGGCAGATCTGGCCCAGGAATTGTGCTGACTCTGCTCCACCTGACCCATAAGCAGCACTCTTTTATTGGAGTTGTATTGTTATAACTCACTGCTTGTGCATTGCTGCCCTTGAAAAGGGGGAAATCCCACATAAGGAGCTAAAGCAGCAGGGCCTGGCTGTTAAATCCACACAGGCAACAAAATGTTGGGGAATCTAAAGAAAAATACCAGCTCTGAAGAGCTGTCAGAGGTTTGTCCTCACAAAGAAGCTGGGCTTCAAGGGCTGTGTTAATCAGAGGAGTGGTGTAAAAACTGGCTTCTGAGGGAAAATGTCTGTGCTGTCTGTGGAGATAGTTATTTAAACCTGCTGCTGCTTTCAGGGCTTTCCTGCTCATCTGTTCTGTGAGGAAGGGAAGTGCTGTTATCTCTGATTTATGCTTGGAAGGAGAAAGAGCAGCTTTCCTGAAGACACCCAGGAACTCTCCAGAGCCAAGATTTGAATTGTCCCAAACAGTCACACAGGGTTTATTTATTTGTTTGTTTGTTTTCCTAAATCCCCAATCCAGCTTGCAAAAAAGACACCATTAACTTGGAAATTCAGGGGACAGCCATCAGGGCAGTCTCAGGGCTGGAGCACATGGCTGAGAGGGGAGGCTGAGGAACCTGGACTTCTTTCTGTTCATGGATTTAGGATTCTGGTTTTAAACTGTTTTGGAAATTTGGACCTGGGCTCCCAGGTAATTAGTGAAAGAACTACACAGTGTAAGTTTCAGTGCTTTTTTTTTCTTCCTCAGGCATATCCTTTCCTTGCTTTTCTTAGCTCTTGACTCATTTTTTTATTTCACTGTGCAGTCTGTTTTCACCAGAATGGCAGTTATAAAAGCCCTGGAGAGGATAAAAGAAGAGGATTTTCTCAAGTAAGTAAATACTGAAACTATTTCTTAGTATTGAGCTTTAATATAGAATTAGGGAGGGGAGGAAAAAATCCAGTGGGTGTGTAGTGGTAGAGTGGCTTTAAAAGAACTTTTGATTGTTTAAATTCTGTTGGTTTACTGCTTAAAACATGTTTTCTTTCTGGCAATAGAAAATAACTCCTGTTCTTTTAATTAAAAGGATGATTTTGAACTTTAGAGTTTGTAAGGTAAGCTTCCCTTTACAAGAAATATTCCCATATTTCTAAAATGTTAGGAGTTGAGTTTCCAGAAAACACCAAGTGCTGTTAAATGGTAAAAAAATCACACACAGTGGCCAGCCAAAATAGGCACTTTTTACTGCTCTGGTGATGCTCCATCATGTTCTGGTAGTGATAATGCTTTACTCTGTTTTCATTTTTAATACAGGCATTTTCCATGTCCCCCGAGCTCACCAAAGAACCTCTGTGATGCTCTGGAAATCCAGTGCAATAATGGTGCAGTTTTTGTGGCTGGTAAAGTGATCCCATTCTTTGCTGCTGTCTTGTCTTGAAGGGAACTTTGTAACCCTGCCCTGAGACCCAGAGCATTCTTGCTCTTTGTTAATCCCTGTAATGAGGTGTAAGGAGCAAAGAAACAAACCCAGCTCTGTCCAAGAGTGCCTTGAAAGGGGAAGAATTATATTTGAGCTCTGCTGAAGATATTATTTTGTCAAAAGTTAGAAATCATGGATCCCCTCAGAATAATGCTTTGAGAAAGGCACCTCCACACCAGAAGCTCCCAGCAGTGCTGTTCCCTTCCCTGGGGTTTGATTTGGATTCAGAGGTTTTCACCATCTGGATTTCTCTGCTTATTATCCCATCCAAACCTGCAAATCTTAATGGGATTTATAAAGGTTGGGGTGGGACAGGTGGTGCAGCAGCAGCTCAGGCAGTGCAACATCCTGAGTTGAGATGGTTGAACTTTTCTATCCTCTGCCTGCCAGACTATCTGCCACTCTCCTTGTCCTTTGTAGGAACAGCTTATTTAAATACATGCAAACTGAATATTGCTGAAAAGAACCCAACCTTTAATTTAAATCAAACATACTGTGCTGATAAAAATCCTGAATATAAAGAAATGGAAAATGAAAAAGTGCAAAAGTGAATGGCAGGGTAGGTGATGTTCTACATAAACCATTCCTTATTTTTAATTACTGATTAGGCAGCCAGATGTACATTTTGGTGAATCCAAGACATCCAGTTCCTTTTAGGCTTTTCCAAACCCACTGCTTTATTTTAAGTTGCTTTATTGGGTAGTTTTTGTCAGAATTCAACAGCATGAAGAGCAAAACAGAGGTTTTGCTTTCTGCCTGTCATTTAATTCTGGTCTTTATTTATAGTTTACATTTTGCTCCAATAAACAATCCAGGCAGGTGTTTAATTTTTGAAGACCTAAATCCAGAATAGAATTTATTGAGTACAGTCCAGATATTTTGCTTTTATAAATGAGATGGGATCTTAATTTGTAAGCACAACATTGTCCTCTTGACCTTACCTTTAGTGTTTACACCCCAACCTTTTTTAAGGATTATGGGGCTGTCAAACCAAAAAACACCTTCTGTTTTTTTAAACCTACTCTTGTTCAGTTCAAAAGGTAAAATTATTAGAATGGGGAGCTGAGAGGAAAAAAAAAAAAAAAAACCAACAAATCTAATTCTCTCCTTTTTCTGGTTTATGGAAAGAGAATTTAGCAGTGTGAGGCTCCAGTGTGATGAGTCACCCTACTTTCATTATTTACCCCAGTAAAACTGTGTTACTCAGTTTCCCCATTTGTTTGTGTGGCTTTTTCTGCTGCTCAAACTGCAAAAAGGAAACATTGTTCGAGATAGGAAAATATGATAGGAAACCCCAAACCCTGAGATGTCAGAGGCCCAAAGCAATGCACAGAGCTGCTCTGAGCTCCTTTGCTTTTCTATTTGCAAGGTTTCAGGTTGAAAGCAGTTTAAGCTCCTTGGCCTTGATGAATTATTTCCTTGCTTTGGGAATATTTTCAGTTCTAATCAAACCTGTGCATAAAAAAGCTCATATTGGTCATCCACATCAGGTTGTTCTTGTGTTATAGCCTGCCATGGAGATGCCACCAAAACATCCCTGGCACCACCCAAAGATGCCAGTCTCTTTACCTGGCACCTTCCCAAGACTCCTGCCATTCCTCCTCATTTATTATGGGGACTTTTCACTCCTTTCATGGTGCTCCTTATAGAGAGCCAAAGCATTTTAGTGTGGGTTTCTTTTCTTAAGCCTTGAGGCAATGGCAGAGCTGGTTTGGGTTATTTCACACAGGAGGGTGGTGCCTGGAGGCAGGGCTGCAGCCACAGGCTCTCCAAGCCCACCCTCAGTGTCCATCCTGCCCCTTCCCTGGACACAGCCATGTGTGACCCACACTTTGGTGTCATGCTCCTGCCATTAAACAATCTGCAGCTCTCAATTTATTTGCACAAAGCTCCCATGGAAGTGAAATGTGCTGGGCAAGAGTGCAGCTTTCACTCATGGCTGTGGAATGGGTTAGGAGTACCATGGTTGTCTTTTACAGGAAGATACAACAAATATTCCAGGAATTTACCTCAGACTCCCTGGATTATTGATGGGGAGAGAAAGCTGGAATCTTCAGTGGAAGAATTGATTTCAGAGCATCTGATGGCAGAATTCAAGGCAGACAGTAAGTCTTCAGGAGATCTCCTTCCATACATATTTTTCATCACTACTAGAAGATTCTTGTTAATATGAGAGTATAATGGAAAAAAATGATGTTTCTTTATCCCTCTTGTTTCCTTCCAAGTTAAAGCTTGTAAACTTTATTTAGCTGTGATCTGGGAGTAATTAGGTCCTTTCATCCTGCTAAAGTAGCTCCTCAGTGGATCTGATGGTGCAGATATGTTGGTTTCATGTGGTAGTGGTTTTGCTCAACCAGACTTCACAGTTAGTAATTCATAGAATGACTTGTACCAAGAAGGTTTTTGCCACAGGATCTGCCTGGCTTTTGAGCCCCTCATGTTTCTGGCCATTTATTTTCCTCAGTGCATAAAGTTCCACAGGTTAAATGCTCATCCAGGGATTGTCCAGATGAAATAATCACTGCCCATCATTTGTCATCTGACAGACTGGAATTAGAGACATAGAAGGCCCAAGGAAAAGCTGCATTAAATAATAGCTTGGAAAAAACCCTGCTACTTCCTTCTCTTATACTCCCAGTGGATAAATTAGTCTGGTTGTAGCAGTCTCATTCAGGCCAAGGAATTGGGAGAGCTCTTCAAGAAACTTGGGAATAAATAGGAATTCCCATGGTTTGTGAAGTGCAGGCTCCAATGTACAAAGCAGATTTTGCAAACAAGTTTAGAAAGAAAGTATTTCACCTTTTAAAAGCTGTAGAGAGAGTTAAAAATGTAAAATAAAAGCTCACCTGCCCTGTTCAAATCTGTTACAGGCTTTAATTTTAGTTCCTCTGGAAGAGAAGACGTGGATGTGAGGACACTAGGCAATGGTAAGGCTTGGGAAACCCCTTGTGAATCACAGAGATGAAATGGGTGTGTGGAGCTCCTCTGACAGATCCTGCTGAATGCCAAGTGTGTGACCAGGCATGCTTTGGAATTTTATCTCAGAAGTTATTCCCAATGTCCAACAGCTTCATAAAACCAGCTGGAAACAGGAGCCCTTTTCAGTGGCCTTGGCTGCATGGGAAGGCGTAGTTAGTTAAAAGTATTTTATTTTATTTTATTCACTCCCTACTTTTCAGCCATTTATGTCAGACTGACTCCTCTCTTGTTTTCTGCTGGATCCTTCAAATTCCCTCACTGTAACTGCATGAGGGAATTGTTTTCTTTTTGAACTTGAGTCCTTTCTAAAGTTCAGCTGCTTTCCTGGAGCTGCTGTAGCCAAGGGAGGAGGGAAAGAAAAAGTAAAAATGAACAACTCTGTGTTTCAGTAGCTGTCTGATCCGTAGTGTGATTCTTGGCATGGCTTGTGCTGGGGATTGTCCTGGCCCTGAGCACAGAGTTACAGCTCTGGCAACAGATGTTGAGCTGAGGGAGTGGGATTTAACATTGCCGTGCACCTGGGCATTGCTGTAGGTGACAGAAAATAAGCTAATTAGCTTTTTTTCTTATTTTATTTTTTAATTAGCACAGACTTGTACAAGATGTCTTCTGGGAAGTCATAATTTGCACTTATTGCTGATACTGGGGTTTAGTAGCCAAAAAAACCTCCCTTGTTTCTTCCCTTGCATCTGATGCTCCATCCCTGAGCCTGCCAGTCCTGTCCCTGTTAGTGTAGCAGCAGACAGTGTTCACACCTTGCAGCCTGGCTGTGGAAATGCAGCATTAATTTAGAACAAGGTGTTTGTGTGGTTTATTTTGTTGCCAGGACGGCCCTTTGCGATGGAGCTGGTGAATCCCCGCAGGATCCGTTTCAGCGCCCAGGAGATGAAGAGGCTGCAGCAGGTAAACCACGTGTGCAGCACGTGCTGCCTCTGCAGCCCAGCAGCTCTGCTAACTGAGTGCTCTCTTTAACTATCACAGGCAATTAATGACTCTTCAGACAAAATACAGGTTCGAGATTTGCAGCTTGTCACCAGGTCAGTGTTCGTGGCCACGCGAGGGATTTCAAAGCGGCGCTCGGGGAGTTGGGAAGTGCTCTTGCTCACTGCCTTGTATAATTATGCTTCTGTTAAGTGAGTAATTAATTTCTTTTGTTTAGAGAGGCAATTGGTCGTATGAAGGAAGGTGAGGAGGAGAAGACAAAGACCTACAGTGCCTTGATATGGACAGACAAAGCGATAGAGAGAGAGGACATCGCGTTTCTCGATGATATCAAGGTAGCAGGAGCTCTTGTTGCTCATTTAAACAGTACCTGTCCTGCTGCCCTAGGAAAGGGTTAAATACAGGCTATCCATAGGCCTACCTCTTGCTCTGTGCTTGGTTTTTGTTCTGGTTTTGTTTTTTATCATCAGGGTTTCTCTTGCTATAGGGACTTCCATACCACCCTTCCTTCCTCTACCAGTCACTCCAGCAGGACACAGGGGTTGGCTGTCAGCAGAGACCACAAATCCTTGTGTGATGTTCACCTTCCTGGGAGACCAAATCCTGGGAGAGGAGGAAATCTCCACCCCTTTGTTACCTTAGTAGTGTCCTGTGTAAGTGAAAGGAGCAGAAAAGCTCTTTTGTTCTGCTCCAAAGCCATTCTCCCACAGTTGCAGCACTCTGGAGGTGGAAATGTCTCATCAAGAGTGCAAAGAGGCCTCAGGAAGGCTCAGCATGTGCAGGAATGAGAACTTTCTCCAGATGTTGGCCTGATGGAGAAGTGGGTTCAGTTTTTGGTGTGTTGCACCATTTGCTATAGGAGCTGCCCATGGGCTCATTCTCAAAGCCATTAAAGCATTACAGATCGGGCAGACAAAAAACTGCTGGGAAGTTCTTCCTTCAGCTTCCCTTGCTCCTGACAAGTTGCCTTTCACACTGCTGCCTCTCCTTTAGGAAAGGGAGTTGGGAATGAACTTTTGAAAAGACTGTTCTGAGATCTAATCTCATTTAAGGTTTTCCCCCCTCACTTTTATTTCTAGGGGGTTGGCTGCAGTTTAGACAAAGCATTTTGTGGGTGGGATTTATTTTTTTCTTCTGATTGCCCTGAGGCTCTGAGCGAGCTGCTGAATCCTGGAGTCATTCCAGCAAAGGGCTATGGAGATTTCAAGGTTATTCCTCTGTATTTGTGATTCCATTAGTTTGTGTTCATGTGAGGCCTCTGAGAGGGCTGTCCTTTTTCCTTTGATAAACTTGGAAAAAACCGGTCTTGCCTTGAGATTACTCGACTGATAACAGCAACTTAACTGATCTTGAGCACAAGGTAAAAGAGATTGGGACCAGTTAACACCACACACAGTTCCTACAATCCAGGCAGCCTTTCACCTTTCCTCCCTCATGTGTTTGGTCCCTCCTTGCCCCAGGAGCTGAGGCTGGAGCAGAAGACGCCGCTGCGGGTGCTGCACCGGCGGCCGCTGGCCGTGCGCTGCCGCCTCATCCACAGCATGAGCAGCGAGTACATCGACCAGCACCACTTCAGGCTGCACCTCAGGACACAGGCAGGAACGTATCCTGGCACCCTGCAACCTGCCAGGGAGGGCCCAGGCAGCTCCTGGGGGCACTGGCTGCCATGAGGGGGTGGGATGGTTGGGATGGATGGAGACGAGAGGTCTCTGGAGCCAGGTCGTGGAACTTGGGGTTCCAGGGCCCTGGTGGGAGCTGCCAGCCACAGCTTGGGCCCAAAAGAAGTAAAGAGAGAGCTAAAGGGAGAGAAGGCAAGAGTGTGGTACAGAGAATGAGAGAGTAAAAGAAAGGATAAGAGAGCGAAGTTCCCGTTACAATACAATAAATGTTCTGTGCTGAATATTCTAATTCTCACTAGCCAATCTAATACAAGATACAAATCCTACAGCATTTACATACAGCCTGTAAGAATCATTACATTACCACACTGTGTTACATTTTAAACCCTACAAACTCCTCTTTGGGCCCCTTCTGCCAAGCTGTAGGGTCTGCTCTGACCCTTGGGCCTGTCTGCAAGCAGAGGGTGTTGTTCCATCAAAAGGGGATCACCTTCAGCCAGCCACACCGTTGTTTTCCAGTTGTTCAGTAACTGAGGTATCTCAAAGCTTGCTTTCATTTCAGTCTCACTTATAGTTTCTATATTCTCAAAATCTTTTGCCAGACAATCATATTTATAAGGCTTTCCTGTTTCATCTTCCCCAACATAAGGGGAAGCTCCCTGCTCAGGTGGCTGTGGTGTTTTGAAACCCTTGCTCCCCACAGTGGTGTCTCTGCCCAGTATTTGCTTTTAGGTCACAATAGTGCATTATTAAGTTTTCATTAAGTATGTGACAGATATAAAATTGTGCTGGTTAAAATACACTTCAGCTTTTTCTAATTTAACTGAAAACTTTTTGCCTCCAAAAATTACCTTTTCCACAATATTTCATGTACTTCAGTGCAGACTGGAGATCACAGCTATTTCCAAGTTACAGTTTTGTCCTAAAGTCACTACTCAGTTTGGAATGAAACAAAATAAAGATGAGCAGTGCAGTTTTTGGCACCAGAGTCAGAAGCCAGGAATTAGGTGCTCTCCTAAAGAAAGGTATGGGCTCAACAGGATATTAACTAAGAAATTACTTAGGAGTAGAAAAAGCACTTTTCCCCCCCGTTTTGATTTCTTTGGTGTGGAATGCACCTCTCCTTAGCCAGAGTTTTCCAGCTACATTAAAGAGTTTGTGCACGGAGACTTTGGGAGAACCAAGCCCAACATTGGGTCCCTCCTGAACAGAACTGCTGACATCCTGGAGCTGGATGTAGAGGTGAGTTGGTTGCTGTTTGTCTTTCCTGGAAATTACTAAGGGAGCTGCCCCGGTTTGATGCTTTCCATGGAATTGCTCTAAGTGGATCAACATTCCTTAGCACAGGATGTATTTCCTAGTGCTACTCCCCTTTGCACATGCAGCCCAACAGAGAGTGGTGCTGCCAGGTGGTAGCAAAAGGAGCTGTGATTCCCTGGGTATCTATAAAACACCAACTCTGCTGCCTTTTTTTCCCTGTGCTTTTCTAGTCTGTGGATGTTGACTGGCCTCCAAGCCTGGCTGATTAACCCTGGAGCTGGGATGAGGAAGCAGCAGCTCCCTGGCAGCAGCTGGTGACCAGACACTGTGCAGGACCTGTTACAGCCTGGGTGCCAAGGGTGTCCCTGGAACACTGGCATCAGGGTGATCTGCCAGAGGATACCCTTGGGCACCACTTTACACACTCAGGACCGGGTATTGGTTCAATCTCAAGCCTTACTTTTATTTCTTCTGTACATAAAAAGATTTTGGGGAGCCAATGTCTATAACCCTCCATCAAGCAAGGTTTTATTTTAAACTCTTTTTCTATTGGATACTACAGCTTTCCTTGTGTGGATGCAGGTAACACTGAGTTACCTGAAACCCACTCCCAACTTTTCCTGACACTGCTTTTTTTTTGTCAGTGGCAGTAGAGATAAGCAGATTTGTCTCTCAGAGTGCTTTTTAAAGGGGAAAAAAAAAGTTTTCCAAGGAAAACTTTGCACTTGAAACCAAGTTTTTCTCATTTAAAAACATTGGGGATGCTTCCTAGAAACAAGAGTTGAGGCTTCCTCAGCCCTTTGAGGAGTAGGAATTCCCCAGTGAGTCACAATGTACAAAAAGACTGGGAACTCCTGGTGGGTGATGGGAATGTAAAGAAAAACAGGAACACCGAGAATGTCAACGAGCAGGCAGAAACAGGAGGTACCACAGGGTGCTGGTATCGAGAGAGAGAGATAAAAACCTCTGATCTAGCAGCATAATACATTTCTTCTTGTACCTCACCTTGGATGGATGCCTGGAAGAGCTGAACACAGCCTAGGAACTGGAATAGGGAAGATCTGAGGTTTTCTTTGGTTATTTTAAATGTTTCCTACCAAGCACCACCAACATCTTTAGGAAGTCATTTTTTATACCAGTATCATGTTAATCCATTAGGGAGGTGCTTCCCTGAAGTACAGAAGAGTTAAACTATCAGCAAGAAATTAAGGTTTGGAATTTCAGATCTCTTTGTTAATATTTTGGGGCTAAAAAGGGTAACATTTGCCACGACAAGCCACTGTGTGGGGACAGGGAGGATCACTGGGATGTCTTCCCTTGAATTCAGTGATGCTCCATGACAGCTTGAGCTGGAGGCTCTAAAAGTGTTAATAAATACATTTTTAAGGAGCTCCTTTAAGGCTCTGCCTGTGCTGGGCTGTCAGAACTTGTGTCTGTAACATAAGTAATTCAGAAGCTCCTGTTTTTCTAACACAGAAACTTGATTCAGACAGAAATACTATTTTTGGTTTTAATATTAAAGCTCTTATGAGCAACACATTCCATGAGTAGTTCTCAGATAATAATCTGCAGCCAGGAAGGAAATGTCATTAATGATAGAAAACTAAAGAAACTGAATGCAGAAAACAAAAGGGAATTTCATATCTTAAAACTCACAGTGAGCTAAAATACAATTTATAAATTCCATAATCTACAAGGGAAAGCAAAAATGTAAACAAGACTGTGCTCTCTGGACACAACAGGCATGGGAAGAGCTGCTCCAAGGGGAAATGGAGCCGGGGGGGAGAGGGAAAGGGCTGCCAAGGACACACAAGGCTCTTCCCTGTGCAGCCCCTGCAAGGCAGAGAGCTCCTCCCAAACTCCCAGGCTGGTTATTTTTATGGGAAATCTGAAGTATCCAAATGGGGAGGGTGGAAGCTGATATGCAAATATCCCTGAGCTCTTGAGGCAGTTCTTGGGCAGAAATGAAACTGAGAAATGTAATCTGGGGGTCTGAACTTTGTTTCCAGTCCAGTTTTGCAACTGTCACACACTGAATATTGCAGCAATAATATTCTTGTTGCACTTGGGCCTTCAGCTGATTTTTAGGAGTATTTTGGTGAGTGCTCAGACTGGGTGTTTGGTGAGAGCCAGATTCCATCTTGTATTTCCCCAGCTGGACACCTCTAATGCCTCCCCCTGCATTTTGGTTTTGCATCAGCTCAGCTGGGCCTGGAGAGAGCTGGACTGGCAGCACAGCTCAGCCAAAAGCATCTGTGCCCTGGTCCCCTCTGCCTAAAAACCAACAGCTCTGCCCCAAAACCTGCTCAGGCACATCAGCCCTCACATGCCTGAGGTTTTACAGCAACAGGGAGCAGAAAATACCCCAAAAAAGCCCAGGATAAGCAGCCCAGAACCTACCTTGTCCCTTTCCCTGCCTGCCCGTGGTGAGGGACGTCACGAGGCCAAGGAGCTGCAGAAGCTGAGCACTTTGTATAACCAGTTTCTTTTAATTACCAAACCAACTCGTTTATAAAGGAAACCAGAGCTTTGAAAATATTTAATTATACAGTAAAAACAAATTATACTACAAAGAGCTTTATAAAGTGAGCAGAGGGTTTTCTGAAGTTAGCAAAATGTTTACATTTAATATACTTAAAACTGAGAACTTCCAAAAAAAAAGAACAATAAACAACACGATTCAAACTGTCTGTGTATTTCTTTGGCCTTTCTATTGCTTAGGAGTGGAGGAGAGGTGCAGAAGTGAGGAAACACTGCTTTAAAACAGTTTTCAGTTTGTTGTGCACCTGGAGTCGGGGGAAGCAGTTTCCAAAGCTCACCTGACTGATGGAACTCCAGCAGCAGCACTGGAGTGCTCCCAATGCAATGGATTCCTGCAGGGAAGGCATCCCTGCTTTCCTGAAAGCCACAGAGGGGTTCTGGAGCACCTTTCCTTGTGTACAACTCTACATCTCAAGTGGCTTGTTTGATCTGGGGGCTGGGTCGAGGACAAGTTGTTGCTTTTTTTTGTTGTTGTGCTCATAGTGCAATTTTGCATCACCAAAAGGTGACAAGGGGGACCTTACCTGCCCTAAAGAGCAGCTGTGTCCTTTAGAAATACTCAGACATTTCCCTGTGTTGCTTTTAAAAAAATAAGAGCATAATAAAGTTGCCAAGGCCAGAGTGTCTTACCCAGCCAGGTACCTCCAGCTGGAGGTGTCAGGAACAGCTCCTGCTCAGGCTAAGAGTGAAGACTGGGAATCAAGTGGGTGGGAAGAACTTCTGGTCCCTGATACAGAGGACAGAGGAGTGGTTTTCATTAGTACAGACTGAAATGGCTTTAAAAGTTGTTAATAGAGGTGAGGCTGCAGCAGGGCAGCCTCTGGCTTTGCCCTCCTGGGAGGGGGTGGTGCTGGGGAGGCAGGACCTGAGCCTTTTTGAAGCAGTCACTTGCATAGCAGGAAACTGCCGGGATACCTGAGGAAAGAGTAAGTGGATACTCTGGCTCCAGAGATTCCTGCCTTTCCAAATCTCACTCACATGGCAGCTGCACACACACACACACACAAGCTGCAGAGCAGTATCAGCTTCATTCCTAAAGCTACAGGGGCATGGCTTGTGAGATTGTGCAGTCTGGCTGGAGTGCAGACAAGTCCTCACTTTCTGTTCCTTGTCTTGTGCAGTGATTTCCTTTACAACAGAGCTTTTACAACTATTTAAAAACTCAAACCTTCCGGTCTTTTTAAATATATCTAACAATGACATAGTCATTAAAAAAAATTTATGAGTAAATTTGCCTTCAAAGCAAACAGAGTGTGGTGACAGTGTGGAAAATCAATACGCATTCTCATTTTAGGAGAAGAATATTTATAGAAAGGGAATTAAAAACCCAAATCTTTCAAGTAAGTTGAGCAGAACTCAGGTGCCATTCATTAGACAAGACTGAATTAGAGTGCTCACGTGCAGGGTTTTTTTCCTAATTTCTGTACTATCAAAATTTAAATTTAATTTCTATAGCAAAAATGGCTATTTCAAAACAACTTCAACCCTGTGAAGTACTTGAAACTTTAACCCTTCTGAAGATGCCAGCTTTTACAGTCCCCAAAGGTAAGGAAGCTTTAAGTGTTAACAGTTCCCACTTCTAAAAACACATCTACAAGATACTTTAAGGTACAGAAACCCCAAACCCCACTCCCACCTCCCTCTTTAGGGGCACCACTGTGGGCTGCAATAAATAACCTTTAAGTTATAACCTGAAACTTGCACGGCAACATTCTGAAAGAGAAGAAAGCAGGGACTCCAGAAGGGTAAATGACATGAAAGGCTCCTCTCCAGGCAGCAGCACCGGCGGAGCTTTCCGCAGGCAGCGCCGGCTCACGGGTGATAGCTCTGCAGGATGTTATCGAAGGGGAACGACTGGTAGAGCTCCTCGGCGTGGACACCGTCGGTGTCGTAGAAGTGCCCGTCGGGCAGGCCGCCCTGCTGGCCCAGCCGGGGCTCGCCCAGCCCCTCCGCGTCCATGAAGCCGTAGGCGGGCTCGGCCAGGCCGGGCTGCGCTGAGGGGAAGGCGGCGCCGGGCCCGGCCGGGGGCAGCTGGAGCGGGGGCTGCTGCCGCTGGCTGCCCAGCACGGCGGCGCTGAAGCGCTCCAGGCTCAGGCTGCCGCAGCCCATGTCCTCCGTGTCCATGGGCAGCCCGGAGCCGCCGGGGAGGCCCTGCTGCAGCTCGGGGCCCGGCAGCCCCGCGGCGCCCAGCCCGTTGGCGCTGCCGAAGGTCCGGAAGAAGCTCGAATCCTTCTCGTCGGGCCAGGCCAGGGCGCTGCCGTCGGGGAAGGCCGGCAGGGAGGCGCTGCCCTGCGGCTCGGTGCTGAAGCTGCTGCCGTGCTGGAGGGAGCCCAGCGCCCAGAACGGGGTGTTCAGCAAGTCCTGCTTGCTCGGCCCCGCCGGCGGCTGCGAGCAGCTCGCGTACAGCTGGCTCGGGTTGGACAGGGCTCCCAGCCCCGGGGACATCGTCAGCGAGGAGGGAAACACGTTGGGTTCTATGGAGAGAATGCCGCTTTTTAGGGATTTTGGGTTTTTTGTGGTTTTTTTCCTTCAAATCACAAGCGGTAAAAGGCAAAGGAAAGACGGCAAGATTGCACGGATGTTCCCACTGTCTATTTGCTTCAGTGCTGTCCAGGATGGACCCCGGAGTTGTAGGCAGCAGCAAGAGAGCTGCTTACTGTCACAAACATCCTTTCCTTAGGATTTTTCCTCCTGAGAAGCTCAGAGGCCTCAGGAACAAAAAGCAAACATTGATTATCTGCTGCTGTGGGATGCAACAGGTGCATCTGTGATTGGTCTCATGTGGTTGTTTCTAATTAATGGCCAATCACAGTCAGCTGGCTCAGACAGAGAGTCCAAGCCACAAGCCTTTGTTATCATTCTTTGCTATTCTATTCTTAGCCAGCCTTCTGATGAAATCCTTTCTTCTATTCTTTTAGTATAGTTTTAATATAATATGTATCATAAAATAATCAAGCCTTCTGAAACATGGAGTCAGATCCTCATCTCTTCCCTCATCCTCAGACCCCTGTGACCATGGTCACAGCTTACCTCACCCCCCTATGGCCCATATGGAGGGTGACACAAAGAACTGATAGCTTGAAGTCTGTACAGTCAGAAGGATTGCTGTCTTACAGGAGCAAACCCTCAAGAGATTAGCATTTCAAGCAAAGAGAGGGCACTATCTGCTTAAAGCACTGTCAGACTGCAGGCAAAAACCCACCTTTCTTAATTGCCTTCCCCTCAGGAGTGACCACAGGGAATGGGGATACCTTGGGCCTCTCCATTGTGTTGGATCCTGTGATGGAACAAAACATGAGTGTGCAGCATTTACAGGGTACAGCTCCAGCTAAATGTAAGTTCACTCAAACAAGAAGGAAAAGACAAATATTTTCCTTACCACAGTCCTGTATGAGCTTCTGCCAAGCCAACGTTGATCTCTGCCTTTTTGCTTTGTTGCCATATGGATCTGGAGAGAAAGGAGTAGAAGGGGAAAGTTGTATTTCTGTTTAAGGATGGCCTAAAGGAGCTCCCTAGTGGCACCAAGTTGTAGTAGGAATTACTTAAAGGAAAACATTGCAGGCATGGCAGCACTAACAAACCATGCCAGTGTTACCCAGCAGTAATTCTGGTGATTTCACTGGAAGAGAGAATAACTGACTGCTCTAACTTTCAAACCCCAAACTCTACTTTGCCGAAGCAGCACTGTGGATTTCCTATTAATTAAGCCACCACCACGAGTCCTGCATTGACCATGGCTGCTCAGAAGCTCATCCCACGGTTGGAGCCGTACCCTTTTCATCTGGCAGGTATCTGAAATCCATGGGCTCACTGACTTCCTGGTCCGAGGGCCTGCGCAGCTGCATCTTCACGGTGACGGGCTCGGAGATGTCCCTGAGGAACGGCGGCGTCCGGAACACGATGGCGACCTGGCGGTGCACGTCGGCCTGGGAAAAGGAGCCCTTGGCCTCCCAGTTGTCCAGCACAAACCTCACTTCTATGTCATCTACGCCAGGAGAAACAGAAGGTGCTTGTCAGGCTGGACAACTGAGAACTTGCAGCAGAAAAAAGAGGGAGCGAAGTGAGGAGCTGAGATCCCACAAACCTGGAAGCTGTTCCACCCAGCTCCAAACCCAAACCACTCCAAGGTGTGTGCTGAAGGGTTTCAGCCCTCCAGCAGGAATGTGTCCATTTGGGAAAAAGGGAGAGAGAAAACCCAGTCCAGGTTACCTTTCTGGACTTTGTCACACAGCAGAAATATTTCATCTCCTCCTTTGACGCTTCCACAGTTCTTGTTCACACGACAAATTCTCAATTCGGCGGTGTTGGGAGCTCCTGGAAGCAAACAGGCAGATTTAATGATTCAGAATTGCTGGGACTTCAGAGTGTGACACCCTGAAATCCACACAAAGCAATTTCCTCCATACAGGAAATTCAGCAGCAGGGTCTGACATTCCATGATCCTACAGCTTATCTCCAAACACAAGACACCAGCACTGTTGTGCCACCACTCCCTAACCATTGTAGAGCAGTCCTAAATACTTCCCCCACTGAGGTGGTTGTGCTCAGCCCCACTGCCCTTCAAGCTGCAGAATTCAGAGCAGTTCTGTGGGTGACTGATTACCTGGTACAGTCACACTTCTCTGGAAAGAGCTAGGCTAGCAAGTCAGGAGAATTCCCCTCTCTGAGGATCTGGCTGCAGCTCTGTTCTCAGAGCTGCTTGGCCATCCAGCCTCTCCTCTGTTCCCCTCTGCAGGTGTCCAGGAGCAGCTCCATAATTTCACACCTTCACTGAGGGCAGCAGGTCCACCCCAAAGCACTCAAACTTCCAGCCCCAGACTGTGGCTGTGCAAGAACAGCCCTCAGGATAGCTGAGGATGGAGAGCTGCCTCCCTCCCAGCATGAATTAGCCCCCACTGAAAGCTGCACAATCTCATGGCTATGGGTGACTCCAGCAGGATGGAGCCACGCTCTGCCTGGTGGTGTCTGGCTCCATTCTGCAGCAGCAGCTCCAAACACATTTAAAATGTCTGGAATGATCCAGCTGGTGCTGCTTGGACACCATGAAACTGATCCTTCATGAGGCTCCACCACAACAGGCTCCCCATTCCAGACTCAGAGAAGAAACCCAAAAATCAAAGCTCATGGTATCAACCTAAAAAAAACCAAAAAAACAAAAAAAAAAAAAAAAAAAAAACAAAAAAACAAACAAACAAAAAAAAAAACAACAAAAACCAAAAAAACAAAAAAAACCCCAACAAATAATCAACAAAAACCAAACCAAGCCAATTTGCTTTAGACTCTCAGTACCTAGAGTAGAGCTCTGGTAACCTCTCACCAGTCCCCATTAGGCAGTTACTATCTGCAGCTCTACTGTCACTGTTCTAGTGGGAGCTCAGCCCCATGCACTACATGACACACACCACTTCATTTGCTGAATGAATCAGAACCCTTCAAGGGAGGGGAAACCAAACAAACCCAGAAACAGCACAGGGCCATGTGATTGACAGCGTCACAGTGAGCTCTTCACAGGAAGGGTAAATTAAGAATTGTGAGGAAAAGCCTAATTTTACCATGTTTCACTTCTGTGTGCTTGAATGGCATCAACAGCAGAGAATCAAGGAGTGGTCTGGGTTGGAAGGGACCTTAAAGATCATCCATTTCCAATTCCCCAGCCATGGGCAGGGACACCTTCCCCTATCCCAGGTTGCTCAGAGCCCCATCCAGCCTGGCCTTGGACACTTCCAGGGATGGGGCAAACACAGCTTCTCTGGGCAGCCTGTGCCCTGGTACAGTCACACTTCTCTGGAAAGAGCTGGGCTAGCTATGAAGGACAAGAAAGAGAAGAAAATACTGGATTTGAAGAGTCCAAGCTGGCTTCCATGGTATCTCTTTGCTCCTAATCTGAGCAGATCTGTGGAGGCTCAGAGCCCAGAGCCCAGGGGTGCCCAGCCTGCAGTCCCTGTCCCCTGAGGGCACAGCCTGGCTGTAGGACAGAGCAGCTCCAAGCAGGCTGACACTTTTAAAAGCAACTAGGATGTGAAACTGAGCAGGGCTGTTCTTTGCAATGTGTGATTGGGTTTATTTACAGAGCTGCTGTGCTACAGGGAGGGCTCTGGGTGTCAGAGCTGCCCACAGACACCCAGCACCGCCCCTGCTTCCCCCACAGCAGCTCTGCAGGCTCTGACATCAGCCCACCAGCTGTAATCATGATTTGGCACATTTCTAAATGGTAGCTGAGGCAGAGCTGCAAATCTGGTGCATCAGTTTTTTATCTCAGCCCTGATTATTTCAGTGCAAGGGTTCTCAGTGACACAATGCTAGCAGCTCCAGCTTCTAGATCGTTCTGGAGGAGACTCTAATTATATCAGAGCCATCTGAGATCATACTCAGCTTACTCACAATGGTTTGTGCCCACATCAACACAATCCTAACAACTTCAGGAAATGCAGATTCATTTTATTCAGTACTTTCTGCTAAAATGGACGTCAAATATTTAGCACGGAAATGCTCATGGTGCAGAAATTAAAAACGCTGCAGGGAAGTTTTTCAGGATTAAGAGTTCTTTTGCTACTCTGCTCCCAGAGGAGTCCAGCACACACTGGGGGCTAAAATCCTCAGCTGCTGATGCCCTAGGGATGCCCAGTTTTGTGGAATGTGGAAAACAATGCCAAGGAGTGTCACACACTTCTGCACCCTCCTGGAGCATGACCAAAGACTCCTCCATTGCCCACCTGTACATGGAACAGCCACCAACCAGGACACAAAAGGCCTTCACACAGTTTCCCACTGGCAAAAATCTCTCCTGCAAGTCACATTCTAGAGCCCTCACAAGGCAAAGGCAAGACTCCTCAAGGGCACAAACAGGCTCCAGAGGACTCTTGGAAAGCAGATCAGCCTTGAGGCAATCATGCACCTCACTACTATCACTTGAATCACTTGGCACATCAGGCATGAACCCTTCCTTGCAATTACACTGCTGTGGTGAACAAGGGCTGGAAAAACACCTGGGTGTGAGTCCAGGAATGCCATGGACAATCCTCACTCTGGCTGGCCAACATTTCACCCTGGGATCATGTCTGAATGTTTGCTCACTGTGCCTTGCCATGGGACGCTCATGCACCTGGCAGTCCCAAGCCACAGAAGCGACTCAAGAGCTGGCACAGACCTCAGGAAGAGAAAGAAGCTGAAGAGAAAACAAAAAGGAAGGCAAAGAGAGCCATGTGGCTGAGCCATTGGTACTCACTGTTGTCGTAGATGGGGTTGGAGATCAGAGGAGGCAGGGCTATGCTGTAGTTGCCGTGCTCATCAGGGAGGAAGGCCTGGAAGCAGAGCCGCACCACGTTCAGGTCGTACTCGTCGATGTTGTGCAGCTGCTCCTCGGGCACTGCAGGACACACAGCACCCAGGTCAGGCACAGAACCAGCACCAATTCCTCACCAAACTGGGGATGAGCCCTCACCAGTACAAGAGATGGAGTTGCCCAGCTGGACAGGGGCTGCATGAATTAATCCCTTGCTCACACCAATGACACTGAAGCCTTTCACGCCTTCCCTGCACCCAATAAGGCTCAGCTCTCTGAGCTCTCCAGCTGTTCCTTGTGCCTGGGTTCCTCACCTTGCCTGCCACAAGTTTCATGTAGCTATAGCTTAAAAGTAATTTTTTATTCTTTGTGCATGATAAAATTTACAAACTTAATGTTGTTGCCCAAGAGAAATACTTTGGTACAAAGGGATCCTAGTGTCCCATTAAAGATTTTCTTTGGCCACATGGTATCATTATTTTCCTCTGGAGACTGAGATGGAAGGCAATGCCTGGGGCAAGAATGAAGCTGAAACAACAGAAACCTCTCCCCATCACCACCAGCAGTGTCACAGCTGTACCTTTCAGAGCAGGGATCAGTGGAGCCATTGGGACACAAGAAGGAAAGCCCTGCTGGAAAGGATCCATTTCCTTGCATATCCCTCCCAGTGTAAAGCCCAGCAATGCATAACCCAAACTCAGCACTTCAATTCTGTTCACTCATTATTTTAATTAATTACAAGACACAGGGCTTGGAGTATCATTACTGAACACTTCATGTATTCCCAGCTTAATGGACAATTCTGGGAAGAGCAGCCCCCTCTGAATTCGACACTTTCCTTTAAGGTGTGACACTAAACCATTGTGTTGGCATTCAATGCTAGTAAAAATGAGAAACTGGCTTAGTTTCACTGAAATAGAAGTACTGATAATTAAAATAATTGCAAGTGTTTCTGTCTCCCCAAACCCCTCCCAGCAGCAGTGCAGCTGTTCCACACTCCTCACAGCTACCCAAAGCCAACATGTGCCAAGCCACCAGATCACCAGCTCTCCACTCCTCCCCTCCCTTTCAAAGGGCTCTTGCAAGAGCAGAAGATTAAACGTGGCTGTGATAAGCAGCCTGGGGACCATGCTGCACTGATTAGATTGCCTGCTCTGACCTTTAGCATTTATCACTGGCTCAGGTTCCCACCCTGCCACGAGTGGGATTCCACAATGCCCACTTGAGTGCCTTCTCCCTTTCACCTTTTGATAAGTGTGAAATTTTAAGTGTGATGAGCTCAGAATACTTTCCACTGGGCACTCTGAGTCCTTCTGCTGCTCTGAGCATCAATTTCTCCTGGTCTCTGGTGCAAAGGGAAATCAAGTCACTTTTCCCCTTTCCAAGCCTGTGATCTGCAGTATCTCAAGGCAAATACTGCAGTGAGTACAAAACTGAGCAACAGCTGTGTGAGTTTCAGAAGTGTTGAGCCCAGGGGAGTCCTGCCTGTGGCACTGCGCAGGTTGGTGCTGGCTGTGTCACCAGACACACACAGTTTTATACTTTAATGCCCTTCCTTAGCTCACCTGCTACCCTGAAAGAGGATCGTTAGGAAATGGGTCTGGAGCAGAGAGCTCCTCAGCCTGACCTGGATTTGGCTGAGTTACAGCCCAGCTGCCTCCGGGTACAGCTGATTCAGGGAACACAGAAGGAAAAGTGCACTTCCAAAGGGCACCTTGCAGAAGGGCTATCAGGAGAGCAGCTCTAATCCATAATCCATGCCCTGACATCATGGAAGCTCCCAAGGACACCCTGACATGAGGGCTCAAATTCCTGTTAGCCATTGGTGACCATGTGGGTCCCTGCAGAGAGCCAAGGGGTGCTCACACCTCAAACCTGTTCACAATCAAACCAAGCACGCAGATTCAGTACCTTTTGCCTGAGTAAGCTGTCTGTGGATGGAAGCTGAGCACGAAATCTGGATCTGGCTCCTGACCCTGAAGCCAAAGCGAGGACATTGTGGTTGTGCAAGCAAGGCCCTCTCTCACGCTAAAGGAGCCTCAGCCCCGCTCTGGGCCCTCCACAGGGAAATGTGACTCTTCCTCAGAAACATCTAACAGCAGACTGAAGCCTAAGAGTACTCTACAAAAGCAAAAATACTCTAGATATGGAGAACATTAGCAATGCTAATGCTCAAATCATGTCATTTCCTCTGCCACAAACTTGCGCAAATTCCCAATAAATCTGTCCAACACCTGACACAGGAGTGGTGTGCCAGGAACAGCAAGGGACAGAATCACTGGGTACAGCTCATTCTATTGCAGCAAAACCACTGCTCCTGATTTGCATGTTTGCATAAACCATTTAATAGAATCTTTAAAAATCTGGGGTTTGAAAGAGGAAGCGTTCAGTCAAGAGTGATTCCTCTTGGGCTATTTTTAACCCCACAAGAAGAACATAACAGTGCAAGAAAAGGAGAACAAGACAGCTGCAACTCCATCTTGTGATGACACGCTTCAAAAAAGAGAGAGACACCAGATTCCATGTGCATATGAAGAAGCACACAGCTTTCACCAATTTCAAAACAAGACAACCATCCAAACAAAACAAAATGCTGTTATTTTTAACAAACATCTAATCCTGCTCCCTCTGAAGTCCATTTGAGAGCAGCCTCTGCCTTGGAGTGGATGCTGGCTGACACCTTGGGAATATTAAAAGCAAACAAAGCCGAGGCAGACAAACAGCCTGAGCAACGCCCGGAGCGCGGCCGGGTGGAGGACGGCCATGTCACCCCATCTTATTCCACCAGCTCCTGTGCAGAGGGACAACAGAGGGGTTAAACCTGACAAACCTGCAGTCATTAGAGTTAGGAAACGCTGTCGAAGATTTTGGGAACGCTATGTACTGGAGAGGAGGAGCAGCCACCCCACCAAGCTCGGCGCAAGCAGGACAGAAACCGGGGCCATCGCAGGTGGGAAGGAAAAACATCATCCCGTGCGGCACCTTGGGGGCACAGGTGTGGTGAAAAAAGGCTCCAACACAAGAACCAAAAAAAAAACAAAAAGGGAAGGAGTTCTCTGGTTTTGGCAAGGGTTCAACTTCCTCTTCTGACTGCTGCTCACTGTGTGGTACCACACCTTAGTGTCTTCATCTGGATCCAGCTGAAAGAGCTGGAGCCCAACCAAAAGCCTGGGTATACTCCTGTGATGGCCCAGCCTAATTATAAAAAATAGCCTTCACCTGGCAGAAATCCTTTAACTGTAGTTAACTCTGCACACAGGAACACATGAAGGACTATTCGTAAGCTTTACAAGGAGCTTTCAGAAGCAACTCAAAGAAATTGAAATAATATTTTAAAAATAACTAAAATTCTAAGGTAAATACGGAGTATGATGTAAAAAATGCTCATAAAAAATACCAGCAGCACCATGGTAAAAGAAATGCAACCCCAGTCACCAAGATTCTGGCAATAGGGTTGCAAAAGGAAAACCTGCAGTTATGGCCAAACCCAGGGAGGATTTGTTGTTCATCTGGAAAGGCACTACAATAACTAAATAATTTCATTATAGATCTGTTTACAACTCTTCTGAAAAAAATGCTGGTTTCTCAGCTTTACTAAATAATTATCTTGGAACTAATTCCCTAATCCACTATCTGCTAAGGTGGGAAGGGACCAACACAGTCCCAGTGTGGGCAAAACACCCCACACATGGGCTGAACTGTGAACTCCTTCCAACCTGAGCTGGCTGATCCAGGCAGCTCCCAGGCATCAGGTTTGGGCTGTCTCTGTCTCCAAGATATTGTCTCTAAAATCCAGAGATACCTTGCTGGGATTCCACTGAATTCCACTGCGAACCTGCTGGATTTGTTTCTGTAACACAAAATTGAAGACTTTTTGGGTTGAACACACCAACGTGCAAGCCCAAGTTTGGAAACAAAATTAAAGATGCTGGTAATGTCAGGCATACTCTTTATTAATTTCTAATTATAGTTTTATTGATTTTTTTAGTATTTTATTAGCTTTCAACATCCAGCAAGGCCAATAAAATGCCATTTATATGATTAACTTAATGGGGGGTTAAGGGCTCTGATGTTCACTCATGAGGTGATACATCAGGGAAAGTGGAAGTTTATTCTGAACACTGAAATGATCAAGGGTTTGGTTTTTTGACTGATAACACCTATCAAACAGCACATACCTCACACAGAGCCCACCATCCAGCTAATGATGTCACCATCTGGAGTGGGCAGCGCTGGAGGCATCTCAGATTAACCTGCATGGAAACTTCCAGGGCAATGTGGTGTGACACAGTCAGAGAGGGGGCTCTGTGGAGAGCACATCTCACCCTGCTGCAAAGGGACATCCTGTGACCTTCCCCTGTCACTGAGGGGCTGCAGGGCCACATGAGCCACATGAGATGTCAAAGAGAATGCCCTTCCACCAGTTAAAACACCCCAGAGATCACACCTCATTAATAATCATCACACATCACTCCCCACATGTGTGGGGAACACACATCATTAATAATCATCATGAGTTGTTTCTCTCTTACGCAGATGAGGGTTTTTAATTTAGGGATATGCTGGGAGCTCAGTTTCATTTAAGGGATGAGACAGAAGTGGTTTGCCTGCAGGGTTTTGCTCCTGGAGTACAAAGATACCCCCCTTGGCCCTGATACCGACTGGGCAGTCTAACTCGGCCCATGCCCGAGGTTTTGCTGCCAAAGGTGGCTCTGCCCAACCTTTCCAGCACTGCTCAGGCTGGCTCGGCTCTCATGTGGTGAATCAGATCAAGGAACTGGTCTGGCTCAGAACTATCTTGCCAGAAGGGAAGAGGAAAAGGCTTGTTTGCAGCCAGCTGGTTCCCACGACAGGCAGCCCTGGCGCAAGGGAATCGGTGGAAGCAGAGCTTCTTCCAGGGCTGCTGCTGATTTACAGCAGGATCAGCCAGGCAGGGAAATGGGCTGCAAGCCACAGGTCCCTCTTGGTGCCCAGGAGATCCATTTCAGACCCAGCTTATCCCCCAGCCTGTGTCTGCTGCAGCCACTGCTGTGCTGGGGCAGCCTTTTACTAACACTTCCCAAGGGGCAGGATCATGGAATGGTCTGGGCTGGAGAAGACCCTAAAGCTCATCCAGATCCATCCCCAGCCATGGTCAGGGACACCTTCCACTGCCCCAGGTTGCTCCAAGCCCCATCCAACCTGGCCTTGGACACTTCCAGGGATGGGGCAGCCACAGCTTCTCTGTGGGCACCCTGTGCCAGGGCCTCAGCACCATTAAAGAATTTCCTTTGTATATCCAACCTAAATTCCTCTCTTTCTGGGAATCCATTACTCCTTGTCCTATCACTACAGTCCCTGATGAAGAGTCCTGGTGAAGCTGGGAACAAGGGGAGGGAAGGACTGCAGCAGCACAGTGTTTCTTCTCCCAATACACCCACACCTGTTTATTCCACTGAGATTCACAAAAGGTAATTTTCAATCAATTTTGCAGAAAAAAAGAGAAAATTTTACCTGTACCTTGAAACAGAACGTGCATCAGCAACACCCATTTTTCAAAAAGCACAAACTCAGGGAGCTGATGAATGCAAACAGCTAAAATTCAGATGCCATTCTACAGTCAGTAAATGTCCAAACTTCTGTGGATTCATTTCCCTGGTTTACAGAAGAAAGAAATGCAGGGGAGGCAAATGGCCTGGCCAAAGGAAGAACTGGGAATACAAATTACAACTTTCAAAACTCAGCACTTGTTTTGTGTAGACGGTGTTTCTCTGGTTTCCTTTCCTGTTTTAATTCAATGTGAAAAAGGTGAAGCTGGAACAGATTTAAACGAGTGTATCCATCAGCCTCTGTACATTCCTGATACCTTTCTTTGGCAGTTTCTGTTTCTATCATAAATAAACAAAGAAGTCAGCATTTTTGTCTTGCTACCTGGTTATTTTCCTTTTTAAACAATTTGAAAGGGGGCTGTCCTTCATTATTAACACATGCATTTTGGAATGAGCAGAAAGGAGCATTTGCATGAGAGCAGAGGAGCAAAGGGCTTCCCAAAGCTAAGCCAGGGCCATGCCCTGATCAGGACACGCAGCTTCCCTTGAGTGGTTTGCTCGGTGCCCCTTCAAAAGGGATTCTCACTACTAAGATTTTACACCTCAGGATGTAACTGGGGGGCTGCACATTTGTTTTAATAAAAGAAAAGAAGCTCAAAGCTCCTTGTGATGTCCGAGGAGATCGTTACAGCAGACACCTTCAACCCATTGCCAAGAGCCGCTCACGGAATCCATCAAGCTCCACAACACTCCCTGTGGAGCTGGCGCAGGTGGAGAGGGGGATGCTGGGGACAACACAGGAGAGCAGCAGCAGAGGAGAGGGGGTTTCTCATGGAAGCAGAGGCGGAGGAAGCGCGGAGGGGGCGGCGTGGGCAGGGCGAGGGCGTCACGGCACAGTGACGAGCGCAGGGTCAGCCGCCGGCGGGCGGAAAGGGAAACGCAAAGGAAACGCTGCGGAGGCACAGCAGACGTGCTGAGGTGTGGGCTGCAGGGAGAGCCTGAAAATGAACTGCATGCTCCTCAGCACGAGCAGCTGCAAAGGAGCAGGAGGATTGAGCCAAGCTCTAGGGAGAGTCAGGTTATCCCCGCTGATAAAACCGCCTGGAATTTGGGGATTCTCACTCCGAGATGAGTCCAGAGTTTTTGTGCTGCCATGCATTTGGCTAGAAAAAGGTCAGTCCTTTGTAACACTGCACTGAGTACAGTTTTTCCATAATTTAAAGAAAACATTTAGGGCTTTTCCTCATTGACAATTAACTCCAGTTGTTATTAACTCAATTGTTGTCTCTATGTCAAGTCACACCCACTCACAAAAGCTCTTAACTGAAAACTGGCTCTTCTTTTAATTTGAGTTGGCTGTACATCAGACAGTGCATGGGAAGACAAGGATATGGCACAACTCAACAGCTCCTAAAAGAAAACAAACACCATAGAAAGCAGACATGGACCAGCTCCACTGGCGGAGTAACTCTGCTCCTTCGATGCTGTGCTATTTGTATCATCATCATCACCATCATCATGCCAAGTAATCCCAGTTGCATGTTAGGCTGACACTGTGCCCCATTTCCCTGGAGTGCTCAGAGATGAGAGACAAAAGGGATTTCTAGAATTCTTGAGATTGTTAGAGGACTAAAATACATGGCACGTGCTTTGGGAACTCCACAGATCACAACCACAGTGTGGAAACAGCAATTCCCTCTCTCTCAAACAAGGCTAACACAAGAGGAGCAACCTGATTGCAAGTCATCCATCCTAGTGAATGCACACAGCTCTTACAGCCTGTGCTGAACTTCACAAGGCACAAATGCTGCCAGCCAACACTGGGAGCTCATAGGGAGACAGCCTTACACAGATGCACTTCAAAAATGACCCAATGCACCTCCAGCTGGGCACACGGTAGTGATCTGCCAACAAGTTCTGATCATCCAGGGATTCCAAGGTAGGCATCAGTCGTTTAGGGTCAATACTCAACCTCTCTTCCCCAAAAGGAGGCTCAGGACAGGGAATGCTTGTCCCAGAAGAAAGTGGGAAAGAAAAAAGAAAAGCCTACCAGCCCACAAGCACCCTCAAGGCTCGTTTTCCATGAAGTTCCTTTGATGATGTCATACAAGAAATGAGTAACACCAACTTGCGACCTGCTCCAGAATGTCTCTGAACAGGGCAGCCAGATGCCTCTCTGAAGACACAGAGGTAAAGCACAATGCAGGATGGATTCAGCACAGCCTGCACAATCCTGGAAAATGTACCAACACTCCTCTGACCTTAAAAAACAAACTAAATCCATACATAAAACTCTCAACCTTGTCAAGCAGCGAACATTTGCGGCGATTGCTGCTCGCAAAACCCTGTTCTGATCAACTAAATAAACACATAAAAACATTCCTGTCACTAATTCTGTTTTATTAGACCTTGGTCCCAGGCCTTTCTGGGCTCTGCTCAGCGTGGGACTGCCCTGGAGGCCGCTCTCAAGTGGCTCTGCTTTGTGCTGACACGTTAACATGCGCCGAAGGGCAGTGACACAGCTGGGGATTGCCAGCGGCCCCTTCTCAGCACAGCCCCTGCCCAGAGCAGGCTCTCCCCTGTGTGTCACCCAGGCAGGCTCTCCCCTGCTGCCAGGGCAGAAAAGTGGCCCCCTCCACTGCTGGACTGGTGGGAAGCAGCCCAGGATCTGCCCGGATTCTACAGAGCTCAACTTTCCGTGATCGCCCAAAATTTATTAGTGGATGTGGAGTCAAGTGTCAACAACTGTAAAAATCTACTTCCTTCTAAAGAAAAGTTCCCCTTTCATTGCTTGAAATCAAGGTAGAGCTGGCTGAGTCAAGGCAACACAATTCAAACCCTTAAAGTGTTTAAATTGTGCTGATGAACTAAACTCTTGTCAAAATACTGTGTGCATAGATAATCCTAACTAGGATATTTGTTCAGATGGGTCATCAGGGCCATCAGCCTGATTCCAAACAGCTGCTCTAAAGTGAAGAAAACTATCAAAGACATTTCTTATTCTGTGATAAATTCAGCATCCTTCTTTCTGTCCCAATTCAGGGACATGTATTTTTAAAGCCAGCCAGAAATCCAGCTCTCAATTCTCCATTAAGGATCTTACCTGAATATAGCAAGAGTTCTGTGGGTATTAGAAAACCCACTGAAGTGTCTGGAGAATCTCCAAGGCCCTGCTTGGGGAAATACACTTAGGGAAATGCATGACTACATTGACATTGCTTAGCTAATAATTTGGGGTATTTATGCTTTTAATTTCATTCCCCCCAGTTGTGCCTGCATTCTGCATGTGCTCGTCCCACTGCAATTGGCCAAAAAATGTTGCAGTGTGCTCCCCACCACCTCTGCGCAGAGAATTAGCAGTAAAATTGCTGTGAGGGGAGCTGGTTTAACAAGTTTATCTGAAGGGAAACCACTCTCCTTTTTTCATTTTTTGCTTTCAAGTTGGTTTTCCACTGGAGCACTCGCTGTGGGGCCACGCAGCCCCTGTGTGTGGTGGTGTGAGGAAAGTGGTGGGAGTGTGTGAGCAGGGATGGAGGGGAGAGCAGGATGACTCCTCCTGAGAGCAGCCCACAGATCAGTCACGTCAAACAAAACCCTTCACAGGTGTGGTTCTGCAGCAGCAGGCCCTGCCTCTGACCCTGATGAGCCCAACCACAGCATCACAGGATGGTTTGGGGTGGAAGGGACTTGAAAGATCATCTTGTTCCACCCCCTGCCATGGGCAGGGACACCTCCCACCACACTGGGCTGCTCCAAACCCTGCCACTGCAGTCCTGCTCTGGGTTTCTGAGCTGCCATGCTGTGAAATCAAGTGAGGGGCAGCTCCCAGGGGGCCATCAGCCCCCTGGCCTGGCCACAAGAGACACAGCAAGAGAAGAGATGAGATGAGAAAGTGACAAGTGAGATTTGTACTGGCTTAAGTAACTCTTGTTGAAGAGTTATGCTAATTCAGTCTTTTACTCTCATCACTGCCAAAACTGGGGAAATCCAACTCCCAAGATACTTGGAGACATTTCCAGGAAAGGTTTCTGCTGCTATTCCATTCCTTCAGTCCAAGCAGCAACTCAGACTGCTGCTGGGAATTACAAAAACTCAATAGAAAAAGAAAAAGGGCAACTATCCAAATAGATGCATCATGTGATGACTGGGAAGAAAGACTGGGAGGGACACAGAAGGGGAAGACTGCTTCTCAGAAAGAGAGTTTTTGGAGAATAAAATAAAGCTCCAACCCAAAAGCAAAGGCAGGACAGGACAAACAAAACCCCATCACCCTGCCAAGAGAACCAGCTGATTTCCACTCACCATTGAAAGGGTTAATTTTCTTTGAGATTCGTAAAGAAATGGATTCCTTCAGGTCTTTCTTCTTCACACACTGAATGCCCAGGTTCTGAAAACTGAAGCATATGTGGCCAGATTTCAGCAACTAATAACATCTTCAGTGTAGACTATTAAATAAAATATTTGATTAGTGTGATAACATCCAGTGTCAGAAATTTTAAAAAAGCTTCTTTTGAGAAGGGTGTACAAGACCTGAAGAGCAAAGATGCTTTTTTTCCTAAAGTAAGGGCAGACACAGAAGGGAAAAAAATCCTAAAATAAAATTCTAAATAATTTACATTCTTAAAAATATGTATTTCTATATTAAAATTTATTACTCTGCAGTAAACCTACAGTGATTAAAAAGTAAGATACTGAGTTTGGGTGATTTATAATGACAATCATTTTTGTAATCAATAAACCTGGTAATTTGCATTAGTTAAAGGATTTGCTCTCCTGCTTTTATCAGGGAATGTAAATCTTGAACACTATTATAAAGGGGTTTTTTTAAACAGGTCAAAACAAGTTTTTAAATCTCACATAGTTATGGAAAAGTTCTGAAGAGCTCAGCTCCTCCTGATTTGCATAAAGTTCAGGTCGCCCTGATGCAGGAGGTGGGGGGAGTCCCAGGCAGGCTGACTCTTTCCCACATGGAAAAACCATGACATCATCAAAGCTGAGTGGATGAAAAGCAGGAAGTTAAAAAAAAAAAAAAAAAGAAAAAAGAGAAATAATCTGTGTTTCATGATGTTATAATAAGCTCTGAAGATGGGTTGTGCCAGGCATCTTTCTCCAGAAGTCCCAGCCATTTCCCTTTCTTTGAAACTCCACAAACCTTCATTGCTTCAGCAAAAGAGCATCTAAAGATAGTCTTTGTTCCTGCCAAGAGTGCTGGTACACCTCTGAACCAGCCTATCCTAGCAGGGTGTCAAGTTTAATCTCCCTAAACTCCCCTGTCTGTGTTCAGAGGCTCCCAAACCCTCTACCATCAGGCTCCACTTCCAGAACCTCTGCTGGCAGAGGAAGGCACAGGCTTCCTTTGCAAACTGAACATGGCATGACCCAGGGGAAAATAAAACACAGCAGCATCTCATCATTCACTACAGCACTCTGCCTTCCTGTCGTGGCTACTGACACTCACACTGGGACTGCACCTTGATGAGCAATCCCACCGCCACCTGCTCCTGCAGAAGTACTTTCTTTGGGGCTGGATCACAGCACACATCATTTCCCCCCCTCAGAACACCCACTGTGCTCCACAGATTGTTTGAAGCACACCTCCAAGTCCACAAACAGGGGCAGCTCCTCTTTATACCCCCAAAGGAAGCCTCTCATGCACAGGAGGATTTTCAGCAGCCCGAAATTGTCAGATTACCAATTTATTATCAATCATCAATTGTCAGTTTTCAAAGGCTGTGCTGTCACAGTGAAAGTGTGTGTTTAGCCATGCCTAGGCAGAGCTGGGGCAGAGGAGGAACTGCTGAGAGCCCCAGCAGGGCTCTGGGGTTTCACATCGATGGGCACTGACAGGAAGCAAGTGAGATAACGAGAAGAGAGAGGGAGAAGTAGGAAGAGAGAAGAAAATTAAAAACAGCTAAGAAAACTATGATATCATCCTTGCAGAGAGAAGAAACTAGGAAGTAAAAAAATCTGAGTACACAAGCAGCCCCACAAACTCTGACTTTCATAGCCTTGCCTTGATGTCTCAGCCAGGGAGGGCTCTGATCAACTCTGGGCAGCAGTACAAAGATCATTATACCACAGGCAGAACAAAATGCTTGGGAACTTTCAAACATGGGGAACTTTGAACAGCAGAAAGCAGAGTAATTACTCAGAGCAGCCCAAACTCTGTGATTAATAATTTCACTTCTATTGAGAGAAAAAAAAGGATTTCTGCTCAATTTGGGATGCTCAGCAAGAGTAGAGAGCCAGAAACACTATTGACAGAGGACATCTCCTGCTCACTAGTACTGGATGAGGCTTTTCTCCAACACAGACACGAAGAGAAGAATGTGAAGGTTGAGTCACCAGCCACAAAAAGGAAAATGACTTTAAACATCCAGATCCAATTATGGATCACACTGTTCTTTCATCTTAAAGCAACCAATGATTTGTTAAAAAAAATGAGTGTACCGATGCTGGAAACATTTCAAAGGGAATGTGTCGAGCCTCCTCCCATCAGGACCTCCAATGTCAAGCACAAAGCTCACAGTTTCACATTATCAATAACATGAAAGCAGCCCACTTACTATTCTGTAGGTAACTGAGAGGCTCATATCCTAAAAATATTGAGAATTCATGGATGGAGCAAACAAGCACCAGTGCTAGAAGCGAAACATGGCACTATGCCAAAGGACAGGATTTGATGCAAACATATAATGGAGATGAAACCACAATCTGCAAATAAATATCTGCAGAGCTTCTTGGCGTGACATCCTGCAATGGCCTCTCCAACAGGCTCGCCTGTGCCCCCACACTGAAGCTTGTGCAACCAAATGCCAAGAGGAGAAGCAATCCTCAGGGTCTGCCTGCACTCAGTGATGGGAACACAGGGCCAGAAAAGGAGTTAAGCAATCAGGCTTTCTGCTTTGGGTCAGCAGGCACAGAGTGAGGGGAGGAAGTGGGATGGGCCAGAACAGCAGACTTCCTTTGGCCTTGGCTGAGGAAGCTTGGTCTGAGAAGACCGAGGGGAAGCTGGTGAATGGATGGTCAGAGGAAGGTGGAAGGTCCTGCTGGAGTTTAGGATGCTTGCAAGTCAGGGTGCTTCGTGCCCCAGAACATGCTGCAGCACATCCCTGATCCCTTCAGCCTGGGCTGGATGCTGATCCCAGCCCTGATCCCTTCAGCCTGGGCTGGATGCTGATCCCAGCCCTGATCCCTTCAGCCTGGGCTGGATGCTGATCCCATCCCTGATCCCTTCAGCCTGGGCTGGATGCTGATCCCATCCCTGATCCCTTCAGCCTGGGCTGGATGCTGAAGAAGCATCTCCACTGTTTATTTCACCATCAGTGAAATAAATCACCACCCTCAAAACAGATGTGTCTTCAGCTCTCTCCTTTAATAGTGTCCTACTGACTAAACCCACGTAAACATGGAGTAATTTCAGCAACACCAACAGAATCCCATTGGCCTGAGAACTCTGTGTAAGAGCTACTTATGCACTGAAATATTCACCTGATTTTCTTCCCAGCTCAGTTATGCTTACCCCAAAGCAATAGCCTACTTCCATATTTCCTGCATTGCAAACTGTGAACCACAAACAGCTTGCCAGTTCTAAATTCCCTTCTCCAGCAATAATCACTCCATGTTTGCTGCAGCTTATTCTGCTTTTATTTTGTTACACGAGACCTGGTAAACTTGGAGGAAACACCACCAAATACAAGAATATCTCAAACACAGTTAACAGCACTGAGGAATGTCTTGCACACATCCTGAGTTTTCCTCTCTGCACCCACAAGCAGAGCCTTCCCTGGCACACTTACTCTTCAGAGCTGGGCCTGAGCAGAATCCATATCTTCAGTCAGAAAACTCCAACCCAAACAACAAGCAACAGCAGTGACAGCCACCAACACTCCCAGATGTGTCACAATCACTGTCTTCTAGATTATATGATACTCAGCCACTACAAACTTTCTCCAGAAAGTCCAAATACAATTTCCATGGAAGGTGTGAACTTCCCTCATCGCCATGAAGCACAAATTCTAATGCTGTTACCCTTTCTATTACTCATCATTTTTACATGTAGGAAAGAGTCATGCTCAAGAGTAAGATGTATTAATGAACAAGGCTAAAAAAAGTAAGTGGGAGAAAGGAAAAGAAGACAGACATTGGGGGAATGGTTGAATGAAAGAAAAGGGTGACAGGAAAGAAAAAGTACACATGTAATATCAAAAAGAGAAGGAAATACTTCCGGGGAAGTTCCCCAGGACGGATTAGTAAACTACAGCAAAGACAGCATTGTAATTGCTCTTTTAATCATTAATATGAGTTTCAAGACACACAAGATTAGCAAATCACTTGCACAATTAATCAAATTCCCAAGCAACAGCATTACTCACGACAGGACTCGTCGATCTGGCCCGAACTCAGCCTCGTAGTAGCCATCTCTGCAGTCTTTGCCAACCAGATCATGGGGGTGTGGCTTGTAGGGCTCATTCTTCGTTACCAACGTGGTTCTTATTTTGAATTTTCCAAAATAGTTCAGAATCTGCAAAAAAAATGTGGGATATTTTCAAGGTTTTAGGTATCGGCCCCCAGCTGTTACAGAAAATCAATTCTATCCTGAAATGCTCTGTGGAAGACACCAGAGCTACACAGGGGACCATACAGAAATGCTGCCTGAAGAACAAGTCTACCTCCAAAGATTTTAGGAAAAAAACTCATAAAACCTCTGGGATGAGGATAATACCTGTGCATGGAACACTAAGTAGTGAAAGAGGATCTTAGCAGATACAGGATAACATGACACAATCCCCTCTGAAGTTGTTGGGTTTTTCCCAACTAACTCTCAGATGAGTAGTCAATCTTACACTCAGGCTGGGCAGCAAAGTCTCAGGCTCCTACCAGAGCTCTCACAGCAGTCATCAGACAGTTCAATGCTCCTTTCTCAGGTGCATGAAAGCAACCTCAAGCTGATGGCTACCAGTGAAGTCACCGAGTGTGGGGGAGTGTAAAAGGAAAAAAAAAAAGGAGGAAAAACAGTTTGGCCTCAATTGTTTGACACATAAAAGCCTGAAAGCAAATACAAGACTTACTCAGGCAATGTTTGTGCAGAGGTGAGTTTTCCTCCTCCACTTCCCCTGCCCTATAAGTAACAGTCCCTCTCCTCCTCCTGAGACTCCAAGGATCCACAATGTATCCTTTTCAGTCAACACTTCAAATCTTTAACTTGAGCTGTGCTCTTTCACCTGTCATCATCTGTTTGCATCACTCTCCAATTTAGCTCCATTCAGTCTTCACACAAGCCACTGTAACTTTTTACCCTTAAAATGATACTTCCACTGCTCCTTCACTTTCTGCAACCATTACATCATTGCTCCCTCACTTTACACCCAGCCCCATGAATGTGAAGCCTGATCTAGCTGCTTTTGGTTCTCCAGTTCCCCCTTGATGTTCATCTTCATAACCACACCATGAAATTTAATCTCTTCCTGGCCTCTCTCTTCACGTTTCCATCTCGAGAGGGGACTCCCCTGGAACCCAATCAGCACTAAAGCCTCCCACGGGCTCCAGGGAGGCAGGAATTCACCTAGAAATCACCTGCTATCCGCACAATCAGCTCTGTCATCAATAGTCACCTTTCAAAAGAACAAACTTGGCCAGGCTTGCATGGTCACAAACCCATGTCCCACCTCCCCTCTGGGTTCTGCCTGGCCTTCATGTGCAGCACAGCTCAAGAAAAGCAGAATCAAGGCTTGATTCAGCCCATTCAGCTTGTGCCCTGACACAGACTGGGGCTGAGAGTCTGTGCAAGCCTCTACTCTTGCCAACAGCCCACACAGTTCCTTGTTCAATTGGCAGAGTGCTGAAAAATGAGTCTGGCACCATCTCCATTTCCTGCATTCCCTAACCAAACCCGGCACTGGGATAGTCACAGGGAACCCTGCTTTGCTTCTTCTCTCACTGATTCTGGCTGCAGGGCTGGAGCAGCTTCCACAGCTGCTTTTGTGCAATAGAGACTCACTCTGCTGCTCAACACGACTGCCAACACTCTCCTTCTCAAACCCTCCCTCTTAAAGAGCTTTTTTGCCTCAGCATAAACCATCTCATATTTCTCACATCTTCTCTGTCAATGTCCTGCTGTGATTCCAGAGACTCCATTTTGGGCTCCCCATTGGTTTTTATATGCTGGCACACTCTGCAAACACAGATACATAGCCTCTGCTCCTGGGCAGGAAGATGGCAAGTGCTCTTAACTTCCCATTTAAATTTGAGCTTTCTCCTCTAATCTCAGCTCTGACAGACTTCCTCAAGTGAAAGAGACAAAGGAAACACTGGCAACTTAAACATCAGAAAGGGGATCAGAAAGGATCTTCTCTTACCCTACCTGTCTACGGTCTCCTTTGTCCAGCCTATGAAAGCTGCTGCCCAAGTGGTTCCATTCCAGCTCTGCTGTCTCTGTCTTTGTCCCTGCTTTGGCACAGCTCTCAGGGCTCCCCTGAATCCCTCTCCATTCTGGATTTCCCAACCCATCCATGGTGCAACCACCCCACCCATCATCCCTGCAGATGCTCTGAGGACTCAGTTCCCTGTTCTGAGCTCATTTTGAAGTTCTGCCTTCACACACTTCATGCTGGTGTCTTTTTCAGAGCCCATTCTCCCCATCACGGGTGATTGTTCGCTTGCATAAAGCGCCTTCTTTCATGTTGTGCCCAGCAACCTTTCAAAGCCTTTCCACATTTTGTAGGCAAATTCCTTCAACTCTCCCCCAAAATTCATGCTGCAGTCCAAACCTTAAAACCAAACCCACGTCACCCAGCTAAGAAAGCAGAGCAGATGTGCACGCAGAGAAAGCTGCTAATGAATGGCTCCCAGCCCTGGAGTCTTCACTGCGGCCCCTCTAGCAGCACTTTGTAAACCACCTCTGCACCTTCTCCTCCTCCTGGAAACCAAATCTTTTCGTGACCAGGAGCAAGTAACTCTTTTCCCACTCTGCTGCAGCTCCATTTGCATGCCAAGGAAAGAATCCCAGAAGGAGAGATGAAAAGCATTGTATTTACAGTGCAGAGTCCAACACATAGCTACGAGCACACGGGCACTGCTAATTCCTGGATAAAAGCAGAATTTACCTGGATGGAAGGGAAGGACTTGTTGTTCTCAGTACTGCGTTCTCCTGGGATGCTGCCTGCTGATCTTCCCTCACATTTGTATCTGAAACGCATGCCCCTTTGCCTGGGTTGCTCAAATATTTCAATGTAGGGCTCAGGGCCACCTTCAAAATAAAATATTTTCAATGTTAGGACACAAGAGAGCTTAAAAAGCAGCAGAAGATGCAAGAATTAGAACTTCTAGACTTTTGATTTACATTACCATCCTTCCACTTGGTCTGAAATCCACTCGGTGGATTTCAGGAAATCCACTCTTTATTTTTATGTACATGCACATGTTGAAGCTGGGGTACAAGGAAAGAGAACAGATTTGGATGAAACATCCATGGTATCAACACCATGGAAGTAATTAGCAAAAAAAGACACCCCTCCCTCCATCTCTTCTAGAATTTAGCTTCTTTTAACCATTGTAGAAGATGTGTCTGATGAAAGAAGGTTTTATACTACAAAACCCAAATCATTACTTGGGATTTCTCAAATCATCATCCAACATTTTTAGGAATATTACAGTTCTAAGAATGGCTGTCCTCTCCAAGCACTGGTACTGTGAACTGCTGTGTTCTCTTAAGCATCCTCTGGAAGGGAAGATGTTTGCTCAGAACTCATTGATTTAGTTCCTATCAGAGTGCAGCAGAAACTACTCAAATTATGCAAAAAAACCCCATACTCCTAATGGATGGAAGCTCACTATCACTGTGAGCTCAAAAAATACCTGATTGCTCGTATTGAATTCTACATTTTGAGCTGCCCACCTCCCATGGGGCTGGTTTCTAGTTGCAGTATCTCCCCAGACAATGAAACCTCAGAAATGTATTGGGCAGCTGTCAGAAGGGAGGTTTTCAGGAAAGACAGAGTGATAGCTGAGAATAAGAGACAGCAGAACTCTTAAATGGGGGGGGGGGGGGGGGGGGGGTTAGAAAGACATTAACTTAGAAAGAGCCTAAGAACTCTTCAAGTGATGTTTTATTGCCAGACAGCAACAAGCTGTTTCATATATCTCACTGAGAACATCAAACAGGACAGTCAATCAAACAGTGACAACAGTGGGATGGCATGTGAAAAACAAACAAAAGAGGCTAAGTAAATATTGTTGAAGCTGAATCATCACAGTGCTACACAATCAGAAGAACGTAGCTTATGGAAATGTCTACTGAGCTCTCTGTCATCTTCACATAATAGCATCCTCCTCAAGCAAGGCTGAGCATCACAAACAAACAGACAGACAATATCCTGTGGCACAGCACAGGAAAAAAGTGCTTGGACTTCAACATAATAAGCAAAACAGTTATTAAACATATTGAAAGTGCTGAAAGGGTAAAAGAACCCCAACTTCCTTTTGCCCAAGGTCTGTGAATCCACAGCACACAGGTTTTGGCAAAGAGGTGGATTCCAACCCTAACTCCATAATAAAGGCTTCTCTTTTGTGCACCTATATTGGTTTAGGCACCTCTGCCAACACAAAGCTTGAACTTTATGCCTGGGATTTGTTGATCACAAAAGATTTCCAGTGCTGCAGCAGTTCATACCCAAACTAGGAAAATATTATAACCTAAGAGATAAAGCAATCAAGAGCAGCAGAGAAGGGATGGATGGAAAGAACGACATGTGAGACATCACCTCAGTGTGACCTGGATGCACATTTATCTGTCACACACCTACAAGCAGGGGTGGAACTGCATCCTCCACTGTGTGAGAGCAGCTCTTGGATGGGCTTCAACAACTGGAGCCTCTGCAAAACCTTCACAAGCACAATGCACTTCCACTTGGGACTGTGTTTGGGGTCAGAACCTTTGGGAACTGTGGTTCAGGACTCTTTATAGACCTTTCCAACAGTCAGTCAAATGCAGTTTCTAAACTGATCGCCTCCCACCAGGTAGATTTTAAGTAACTTTCTGATCACCAGCCATGAGCTGTCACATTAAATACACATTAGCCACTAGTCTAGTCTAGGTTCCTCAGGGGGATGGTCCCTTTTCTAGATACTTCCAGCTCTTTACCTAACTCTCCTTTAGATGAGCTTTGCATATTTTCTCTTTCTGGAAAACAAGCAAAAGGGAAGGGGAAGGCAGGCATTGATAACAAAAAAACCTAGAAATGACGTAAAGCTGGTTTCAGAGAGAGAGCAGAAGTCTGGGCTTCTCACAAAACCATGCTCACGCATCTGTGCACGGCTATTTTAACCGCCACACTTCAGCTTACTCCAGTGCTATTGCATTGATCAGCACAAATACAGACACGTATCCATTTATAAATTAAAAATCTGTGTTCAAGTTAAAACAACCACATTACAGCAAAGTGCCTCCTAATCTGGGAGATTCTCATGCTTACATAGCTGCCCAGCAGACATGCAGGACACCCACAGACATTGTGTATTTGTCAGAACCAGCCAGAGCCTCGCTGCTCACCACAAGAGCGCAATCACTTGAGGTCTTTAACTCTTGCTGCTTTAACCAACAATTTCCCTTCAGTTCTAGCAATGCTCGCTTGAGAGGGCTATTTTCTCACCTCTCAAGAGCCCTTTATTTTAAGGCTCTGGGCTCAGTGATCTTTACAGGGCTGTGGTTGAAACAAATGTCATTGAAGGTAAAGCCACCGCTCAGCAGCAGGTGTGTTTGTGGGAAAGTAAAGCTCGGTGACACAGCAGCCTCCAGAGATTAAACATTAAACTTCATTTTGTCTTGGCTGCCTCTCTCTCTATTCAAGAATCACGTTATCATCTCTGCTGTGATTATCAGTGTCATCATGTTTTGTGCAGAGAGGAAACACACAGAAGTGTTTGTGAGAGGTATTACCAGCACTCTGCAGCCAAGTGTCTGGTGTTCCCTATTTCTGTAAATCAGCAATGTGCTTGGAACTGGCACAGCTTAACTATGTCACAATCTGCTCTCTCTCACACACAGAGGTCTGTTAGCTCCCACACACACACTACAGACCTGCCCTCCTCAGGTCTTGCTTTGTATGTCAAACAAATGTGAGATACACCAAAACCCAAACTCTCACTAATTCTAGAGGAGAAACACACAGCTATTCCTATTTATTACCTGCCTGCCCACAACTACTCCATAAAGCATTTGAAATGGAAGAAAAAAATCTAGCTAATCCTTCATCTAAGTTCTTAAGCGTTTAATTTGTCTTTGTAATTAATTCTAATTGCCTATACACATGCTAGCAATAGAAACATTGTGCTGCACATTATAACCTGCCTGTCATTCTTTTTGTTATTGAATTGCTTTTTCCCCCTCCTGCCCTGAATACAACACTGAATAATTTTAAAACCTTCACAAGCACAATGCACTTCCACTTGAGACTGTGTTTGGGGTCAGAACCTTTGGGAACTGTTGTTCAGGACTCTTTATAGACCTTTCCAACAGTCAGTCAAAATGCAGTTTCTAAACTGATCACCTCCCATCAGGTAGATAACCCAAACTATCATATATAACTGGGACATTCGATCTCCTATATTCTCTTTAAAATTATTCTGTTTTAATAAACTGAATAATTTTAAAGAGGATATAGAAGATCAGGTGTCCCAGTTATATATGCAAGGAAAAGAGGCAAAAGCAATGGCAGCTCTGAGAGTTCAGCAAGGAAAAGAGGGAGAAGCAGTGACAGCTGTGAGAGTTCAGCCAGTTATGATCACTCAAGAACTGAAGGGTGTTTTATTCTCACATTTTGAGCAATACAAAGAGCAACAAAAGGACAATCCCTAAAACTCGGAGCAGACTTCCATCAGACCTCTCCATGACAAGAAACCTGTGAGAGTTTCAAGTTCAACACAGCCTGTGCCACCAGGGAGGAGGTGTGACAACCCGATCAAGGGCTCTGTCTCATTCCTTTGCTCCAAGCAAGCAGGCTCTGGGGGAACTGCCCAATTTGCCATTTTCTTGCAGGGCCAGGGGTGAACAGACTCTCCATCAACACCTGCATGTGAAAGCAGAGCAGCTGTGGGTCTTTGTGGAGATGTGAAAGTATCACCCGAAACCCTCCGGCCTGCAGGGAGACACAGATGGGAGAAGCGTCGCTATTTAACTCTGTCACCGCTCTGAACAAATCCCTGGTGGCACAAAGTCTGTCATTTCTAAAAAGCAAGAATCTGCAACACTTCAGGCAAAGCGGGAGGATGGCAAAGCTTTGTCACAGCACACCCCACCCAATTTAAGCAAAAGCAACTGGAACCGCAACACGATTTGATTTGGAAAAGCAGTAATCTACCTAGGGCTCCATAAACTGCACAAATTCTAACAGAGACCGAACAACGCTCGTGAACTTCCTCTTTACTATCGTGTTACATTACAAAACGGCAACTAAAAGAGAAAAAAAAACAACCGACAAAAGCTAGCTAGTACCAGGAAGTTATAAACTTCCCCCGCTGAAAAAATTCCTTATCTGGTTCCTAATTACACTGAAAATACATAAAGACACGAAGAAAAAAAAACAACCCGAAACTGCTCTCTCCTGCTTCATTGTTGCGAGTTTAAAATACATCATAACATTTAAAGCACAAGCCCAGCTGTTTTCTCCCCGCGTTGATAGCTGGCACACCTATATATTTACCAGGAGTGAAAGTTCATACCTTGCTAAGAGAGAACAGAACACACACTCATGTTCTGAAAAGCAGCTTTGCCTAGAGATACTATTCGAATTAGTATAGCCAAGTTTCAAATTTAGGGGCTTTTTTTTAACCCTAAGAAAGATACCAAACAGACGCCTCCCGAAACTCGGATGACAAACTCGGTTTCATTTAGCCTCTAGAAACTTAATTGCGCGTTTTGTTGTAATTACTCAGAGCAGGACCCCTTATCTGCATTACTTTTCATTTGTGCCATCACTATTTCTCATTCATTTGCATTCTCACAGCCGCGTTCCGATGTGAACGGGATCCCGATGACCACGACCCAACCTCTAAGCTTGTTGTCTCCATCCCAGACTGGGACCCGCGCGATTATTTAGCACCTAACCGCTCCCACCGCGCAATTTTAAGACCCATTTGGAACGGAACAGCCTTGTAAGCCATCCGAACGCCGGTTCGACCCCGCAGAGTAAACACCCGCCAAGAGATGCAGCGAGGGCGGGCGGGCAGCGCTCGGAGCCCCCCGCCCAGCCCGGCCCGGCCCCGCCGCCGCTCACCGGCCATGCTGACAGCTCCGCTCCGGCCTCTCGCCGCGGGGCTCCGGCCCGGGCCCGCACGCCTCGCAGGGACACTGGCACGGCCGCGGCTGCCGGGCTCGCCGCCCTTTTCAGGGGGAATTTCCCGTGGGGCGGGCGGGCGGACGTGCGCGCTGGGCTGAGGGGCGGTGCGGGGCCGCCCCTCGCCCCGCCCCGCGGCGCCGGGACAGGAGGATCGAGCCCCGCGGCACCGGCAGGCCCCGCTCCGGGATGGAGCTCCGAGGGGACAGCAGCAGGCACGAGTCCGTGCTGCGGCCCTGCCCTGCCCGGTAGCCAAAAGTACGAAGGAAAAGTTGAGCGGTTCTGATTCCAGAGCAGGGCAGGTACAGCGAGAGCTGTTTCGTTCCGAGGGCATCGCCCCGACACCCCCGCTCTCCTGCTCCACCAGCCTCGAGAGACCAAGCGCTCTCCTTACCCAGCTTTTTCTCGGTTCTATGGAGCCTGGTGGTCAGCCCAGGAAACGAAAAACTCCAGGCAAGACTGTACTGAAACCTTCCAGCACCTTCTAAGCCCCCCATGGGGTTTATAAGATGGACAAGGACAGACTTTTACCTTTTACCAAGCCTGTAGCGACCGGGCAAGGAGGAATGGCTTTAAACTGGCAGAGGGCAGGGTTACGTTCGATACTGATAAGGAATTCTTTACTGTGAGGGTGGTGAGGCAGTGGAACAAGCCTAGCCAGAGAAACTGGGGATGCCCCATCCTTGGAAGGGTTCTGGGCCAGGCTGGATGGGGCTTGGAGCAGCCTGGTCTAGGGGAAATCTTCCTGCCCAAAGCAGGGGGTCAGAACGAGACAGGCTTTGAATGCCCCTCCTAGCCCCCTGTGATTCAATAACTAAGCTGTACATAACTAGGGACAGACCAAGATTGCAGCTAAGGTAAGAAACAATCACCAACGAGCCCATTCACTCACAATGATCAACTCTAAATCTACCAAAGCTTTGGAGCATCCCACATCCTGCATCTTGACACAGCGAGAGGAAGCGTTGCTGCACACTGGGAACAACCCCGTGTCTGGACCAGGTGGAGAGGTCAGCAACAAACAAACAAATCTGGGGGCAAATTAAAAAACACCTGAAAAAAGAGGAACACAAAGGAACAGGAAGGCCACACCTAGCTGTGGTGTAAGGCTGCTTAGTTACCAATAAAATCTTTAATCTGGTAGCGGAATAAACTGTCCTGTGTGAAAATGCAGTTAAATCAATTAGTATCCCTGAAAAAGAAAGATTTACAAAACGACAAGAAGAGCCTGAAAGAACACTCAAGTGAGGTACAGAACCAATAGGTTTTTGCTTTTTTTCCCTACTATCCTATTTCTAAAGCTAAGGTTATTGGGATGTACACAGAGAAATGAAGCACAGCTGAAAATGCTGTTCTATAATCTGCAAATTCATACACCAATCCATGTAACTAAGCAGAAGCTGCCAAATGCTTATTATTCTTCCTGCTCTGTAGTCCATCTCAACAAGACTTCTCTTTACAACCTTAGTTTTGCTCAGCTATCCTCATATTTCCTATAAACAAAAATTATCTATCTTTCTCCACCCCACAAGCAAAATTTTCCTTATTAAAGATTCATGGTTTGTCACATGATAGGATTGTTGCACCCCTGTCAAACTTATAACTGAAATTAGAGTAGAAGAATCCTAGGGAGAACACAGAATAATCAAAATGTCTGTGACATTAGCCTTAGATGATTGAAGAGAAGAAAAACTACATTATTCAGATGTTATAATAAAATAATTCTATTGCTGTGGCTTAGTTTCTTGCCAGAAGAATGTAATTTCTTATTTTCTTTCCCACAAAAAAGCCAAAACAAAACAACACAAAAGATATAAACCAGCAATGCCCTAAAAGTATAAGAAATTCAGACTAGACTTTTACATCTTCAGGGACTTCTTGGATCATCTATGATTGATTATGTACAATAAAGCAGGTCTAATGTTTTAAATCAAACTTGGACTTGACCTACACAAGCACACGTGAGCACAAAGCACAAACTGACAAAGAGACCACAAATAAAATAAAATTGTTCTGCTCTACAACAAAGGCAGCAAATAGGAAAAGTGCACAACCCAAACTGTCTGTGCTAAGTGCCCCATCCAAGCAATCAGCTCATCAACACCTCGTATTAGAAGATACTTCAGTGTTTAAATTGCTCACCTGGTGGAGGAAGTTTTGTACAAATCTTTATTCACAGGGCTGAACAGCCAGAGAAACGCTCCCAATTTGAGGGCATCCCCGCAGATCACAGGAGTGAGCTGGACAGGATTTTTAAAAGGAAAGGGGAGCAATTCCTGACGGATAACTGAAGCTGTAGATGTGAGGTTTGAGTTTGGATGTAAACTTAATCTAAATACTTTCCCTTACTTATCTTCAGGCTGGTTTTCCAAATCTCTGATAGTAAAACCTGTGACATCTCAGAAAGAATGAATTTAGTTTCTCCCCTAAATACAGTTTATATCCCTGGTTCCCAGGTATTTCAGCCCATGACACTACTGAGTAAGCACAGACCAGGGAGACTGTGGCTCAGAACAGAAGTATCCCCTGATTTCTTCAGAAGGAAAGTGTTAGTGTAGGGCACACAATCCAAACTGATGTGAAATTAAGGGCAGTATTCCAGGCAATACAAATACTGTGTTATGACTAAAACATAGTAAACATTCCCTACTTTTCCCCAGCTCTTTTGAACTCTACCTCTTAGGGCTTGCAAGAACAGGCTACTCAAAGATAATCCTTAAGACTGCACGTTTGAAATTGGGGTGGTATCTCACATACACAGCAGGGTCTTTGGTACAAACTGCTTCTTGATGTTATTTTAAAGAAAAAATACAAATGGCTTGCACTTATAGCATCCCAAAAGCTTTATCTCTCTTCCTTCAAATGAAAACGACTTGTGATTAAACAACCAACCATGTGAAGAGTTTAATAGTGTAAAATCTATGAGCTCCCATCATCAGAATACACAGACTAGATCTGGCTCAGGAGGATCCAGAACAAAGTGATTGGAGGAAGGACAGCACGAAAAGGAGATGCTTTCTTGATGGTTTTTCTCTAGCAGTAGCCATAAGCCAATGGCCAGGGAAAAGCACAACAGTGGGACAAAATAACCTTTCAGTTTTTTTCAGCAATCACAGTCTAAAACCAGCACAGCTGTTTTTATAAAACATTCTATGGAAATTAAGAAGATTTCCCAAGAAAAAGGCAAAAACCTAAGCAAATGAAGAGGCCTTACTCAAAGCTGTGCAAGCAGGAGGATATTCCTCTATTCCTGACTGCCCTGTATGCAGCTCTGCTCTGCTGCTACTGGAATCCCTGGCCCAGGGATTATCCCGGGAGAGCGAGGTGAACTAGAGGATTGCAGTACAGCTTTGGCAATCACAGAAACCTCGTCAGCAGCTGCCACGAAGTGTAAGAACATGTCACAGCTTTGGCTATACGCAGATCTCTGCAAAAAGCAGGACGGAATTCCCCTCCTGGAGCATTGCATAACAAAAGCCAGGTGCTTCACTATTATTTTTGTCAGCTGACTTTGGCTATAGCCAGGGGCGAGATAGCAGAATTCTTAGGCCAGTCTGATCCAGTGCTTCACTTCCTGTCTTCCAGTTAAAGCAAGAGTTTTAAGATCCCATTTCTCTCCACTTATCAAGTCCAAAGACAAGTCCCACCCTCCTGCTTTTCACTGGCTGATGCTCTAGCACAGTTAACACCTACATTGCTTCAAGGAGTAAAGCTCCATGTTCTGGCAGGGAGCTCCATGGGGCAGGCAAGGCTAGAGTGGAGAGATAAAAAGCCAGCACTAAAACCTCCTGCAGCAAAGGACTGAGTGTTTGACATGGTATTTGTCAAGCCTAGGAGGATGGCTCTTCAGTGGTGCTCAGCACAGGCATTGCCCAATGAAGCTGTGACAGGAGAGCAGCACAGGCAAACCATTAAATCTTTATTTCCTGTTCCCAGCTATCTGACTTTGATCAAAGATAAGGCCCTTGTCACTGGCCTGGTTAAGCAGACACTAAGGTACTTTCAGCATATGGCTCTCCTAATAAGGTACACCACCAGGAGCAAGAATAGTATTAATAAAATCATTCTCTCCTTAAGGAACAAAGTTAAGTCTTGTTTTCTTGTCCACTCTATCTGAAGCCTCACCTACTGCCAGATTAGAAATTTCCACTCCTCTATGCCTTAAGAAACTTTTTGCTCTTAGAAGTATGTTTTTTAATCTCAAAGGAGACTTACTTAAACACTGTCAGACCTTTTGTGGTTATTGGTCCTGAGGAAGGCTCCAACGCAGAAGCCACACTCAAAAACTCATGGCTTCCAGATTAATGATAAACTCAAAGGTTGTTCAAGTCACTCTGCTGGAAGCGTTCCTGTGCCACACTTGAGTTTGTTTGACATTAGAACAATGCTACTGTGCCTCCCTCAAAACAGGGTGGAGAGAAAGGAAATGCTAATAGAGAAAGGTAGGTCTTGTGGATAAGGCACAAGGCTGTGATTCAGAAGACTGGAATTCAGCTCTTGGCAAGTCAGCCTTTCTACTCTTAGGCAAGTTGTTTAATTCTCTAAGCCTCCATTTCCCCAATAAAAATCAGAGAAGATACTTCCTTGCTCCCACACTTCTGCCTTATTCACTCGTGATGCAACTTCTTCAGAGGATGACAGCTCAGTACATGAAAGTGCCGAGCACAAAACAATGATAGTTAAATGAACACTGGGGTAGTGCCAGAAAAGTGTCCCTCTGACAGACTCTCTTGTCAGAGAGTGTCCCCTCTCTGTTTCCATCCTCCAGGTAACTCACTCCTGTGCATTCCCACACTGTTCCAAGCACTCCTTTGGAGACACAGGACCATGCATAACACTTACCTGTAGGAAACAAGATTATTGTGTTTTTTCTGCTGGCTCAGTTTTTCTGCTGGAGCCAGCTCCATGTGCAGTCAGAAATGAGCTGCCAGCAGGAAGGAATGTGGTGGCTCCAAGGCCAGAACAAGTCTCTGGAAGACAAATCTGGGCAGAGGTGCCTGCTTCCTGACAGAGTGCTCACGTCATGGAACTGTAGCATAACACTGTATTTTTAGCCTGAGAAATTGATAAACCTCCCTGAAATGTCTAATTCACACTCCTCCTTTTCCAGAGTCAGTACTCAGGGCAGAACTTGTCAGACACTTTCTCCCCCAGCCCTCTCAAGCATTTCCTATTCCCTTCTACTCATTCCAGTGCTATAAACACATACCATGGTTTGGGAGTTGGGTTATTTAACAGAAAAAATTTTAAATGTTTGTTGGCAGGCAAAGAAAAAGATGGAGCAGTGTTTTCATTTTCTACTGTGCTACATAAAACACAGTAGCTGATTAGTGACCTCTGAAGTGGTCACCAGAACTGCAAACTCCTTCCTTGTGCCACAGTCAGGATTCACCTGATGCAGTAGAGCTGTAGGGAGAGGACTTTTAAAAAAGAGATGAGCTCAAGCTGAGCAGAAGGAGCAAAGTCAGCAGAAAACAACCTTTTTCTGCCCAGAATGATTTTATTCAAAATAGATTACCCCTATAAGCCAGATCACTGTGGTTGCTTTCAGGGGGAAGCCACAAAGCATAAGGAGGCAGAAGAAAGGATAGGAATTGTCCCTTTGGCAGCAGCAAGCTGTTAGAGTACCTTAGTTTACAATGAAAACTGCATAAAAATACACAGGCAATGTGTGCCTAAAGTAATTCTGCTGCTCCCCAGAACTTCAGCACACACCAGCCAGTCATCGTGCACTGGGGCCACTACAGAGGACAACAACCACTCATCCAGGCTTTTATTACAGGACTTCCCTTTTTCCTCAGGGCTCACAAGGACTTTAAGCTACTTAACATCACCTTGAGCTTCAGGATTCTCAGAAGACTGTATCCTCAGCCAGTAATCAGAATCAATTAGGCTGGAAAAGATCTTTGAGATCAGAATCCAATCTCTGACTGAACGTTACCTTGTCGAGTAGATCATGGCAGTGAGTGCCACATGAAGTGTGGTACTTGAACACCTCCAAAGTTGGTGAATCCACCACCACCTCCCTCAGAAGCCAAATTTAGTATCTAATCACCTTTTCAGTGAAGGAATTCTTCATAATGCCCAACACAAACACCCCCTGGTGCTGCCTAAGCCTGTGTCCTGGGAGAAGAGCCCGACCTCCACTCGGGTACACTTTCCTTTCAGGGAGCAGCAGAGTGACAAGGCCACCTGAAAGAGGTGAAAAAGGTACCTCGTTACAGTACAGCCCCACCAGATACAGCTGCTCTTAATTTGAAGTCTCATACCTTGATTCTCACCCTCTAGCCCAATGACTCCTGCAGCTCTGATTTGAGCAGTTAAAGGATTACACACAGGAATGACAGAAAGTGACATCATTCTTCAGGCCAAAGGTAAACACATAACACCTTCTGGGACAAGTTTACACATCAAGTCCTCCTACAGATGCAAAGCAAACCTGCCGTTTGTAAATGAGCCATTACAAACCTTATCTGGCGCTGCATGAGCCCTTTCTCACAGACTGCCCGGGGCTGTGTGTCACAGGTGCCACCTCAGCATGCAAAGCTTTCCCGGCAGCAGCTGGCCACGATAAACTCGGAGTGAGCCACAACCAGGCTGCTCACCCGCTGCTGTCTGTGCCTGTGCATCCAGCTTGCTGCCATCCTGCAACAAAATAATTCACGTTCATTAACGAGGCCTGTATCTTAGTAAAGCTACCATTATTAGTGTGAGCTTTCTGAATGACAGGCTTGAAAGCCCTTGATTTCTCACCCAGAACAGTGATGAGTTTTGCTGTTTCATAGTCTTGTTCATATGGCAGTTGATACATGACTTGCCAATTTTGCTTTTAGGACATGTGGGGAGAGTGTGACTTCGCTTTTGTAATCAATGTTGTGGTTAACCTCTCATACAAAAATGAGTTTGATAAATACTCATTCACCTGCACAGGATTTTCATTTGTGAGTCTTAATATTGTTGAAAATAGATCAAATCCAAACAACAGCCTCTGGGTTTTCAATCTGAAATACTGAGCCTTAGGTATGGTAAATGTGTCAGGCACCATGAGACTCAGAACATTTTCAGATGCCTGAAAAAAATACTCCATGTACCTTACTCACTGTGTGTAGGTAAAGAATACACATATCAATTTGAATTTTTTTTAATTAAAAAGAACAACAAGCCAAGAAGAAGACTACTTCTTCAAGAGATTCTTGTGCAATACAAATTTAAAAAAAAAAGGAACTGAACTGATTTTTTGCTCTGTGCAGTGGAAATAACAGCTCTAGACACAGCCTGTTGAATGGAAACACAGCAGACACCACAAGCTGCTTCTGGCAAGTACGTGCAGGAACCAGAGGAAGGAGAAGGCCAAACCCAAGAAAGAGCTGACAGAGAGCAGCCAGTGGCCAGAAGGATTAATTAGGACAAGGGTCAGAGTTTAATGAAGGTTAATGTCATATATAAATCTGAATATAAAGAAAAGGCAACAGCTTCATGGAAAGGTTTCTTAACAGGCAGATGTAAAATGACAAATTCTTAAGGTCACAGATGTCCCAGCTCCACTTCTGATCAGTCTCCAATGAGACCCTGGGCTGCAGGTCAAGTCAGCAGTGCTGGAACCCAACCTGCTCAGTTCTCTGTTCCCAAAGGTGAGACAAGTACCTGCCACTAAACCTTCCATTGCACCCCGGGGATTCTAAGATAAACATTACAGGTACCAGTACCTAAACAGTAGAAAGTAAGGAAAGGAGGGCATTTGGAATAAAGTCTCTGATTACAGCTCCACTGGCTTGACTCCTGCTTGTCACAGCAGCTTGTCCCTTCAGGGCCCTGATGCCATTGTCTCAGGGATGGTGAGTAACACCCTCGGCCTTGTAGTGTCTCAATAAAATGTCCCCTCGTGGTGACAAATTTCCTCACTGGGCACACGAATCCTGCTCCCCCACTGCTCCTGTACTCCTGGCTCAGTGCTTCTCCCAGAACAACAGGGTCAAGATTTACATGAGCAAAGCTGAGAGCTCTGTGCACTATCTCCAGATCTCATCTCCAAGAAAAGGAGCCCAAGAGAGCTGACTGTGCCTTTTCCTGAGTTCCCATTAAAAGGAAACCTGCGTAACTGAAATTCAACTGAGACCAACGTTCCCACTGAATATGAAAAGCAGTTCTGTCCACATACATAATCATTTGCTTAAAAAAAACAACAGATAAAAAGCCAAATCTCTAGGTCTAAAGAAGTTTGTTACTTTTTAAAAATAATATAGCTATTTCCGCTTTTCTTACCACCTTCTCTTACCCTCTAAAAGCAAAATCCTGAGAGTTAACTAATCCAGATTTAACACCACTTCAAAGTTTTAGAGATACTAGAGACTCATAGTTCAGTGAGAGAGAAACCAAATCTGTTCCCAAAGGCAGGGATGCTGCAGAGAAGTGAATTCTGTAGCTGGCTGATTGCAGAAGATTCAGACATGGTAATAGCAGAGACACTTGCCTAAAGTAAAACTGGCTACCACACTTAATTAGTATTCATTATGCTCCACCCCCCATAAACAGCCTGCAGAGAGACTGCTGCAACTGTGAGATTGGTACAGAGACCTGATTCACATCTGGATACTTTCCCTGCCCCAAGCCTTTCCAGACCCACCAAGTGACTCTCCCAGGAAAAGCTGCTGCTGCTGCAAGGAAAGCTTTGATTCCAGCTTTCTTTAACTCCTCCTTTAATTCCAGCTTGCTTTCTTTCAGTGCTAGACACTTCTGAGATCCAGCTGGAAAGGGCACTGGGCCATCTTGTCTAGATTGTGCTTTTGCCAAGAAAGGTTGAACAGGATGATCCTGAGGTTCCTTTCCAAGACAGCATTCCATTCCATGACTGCTGCTGTCTTGGCAATTGCTGGTGCTACCCTTTTTCACCTGTTTATTTTGAAACTGCCAGGGCTTTGGGACAATTTGAGGAGAGATCTTTCATCTTGCCTCCACAGCTCAGCAGGGTGGTCTAAGGCTACAGCTCCTTGGCTGCACAGCAACCCAACCCTCATGGGATGCACTGATTTATTTCTGGGGCGCCTGAGCTCTCTTATGTGACTGGTCCTAATTCTCTTTTTCCTAATTCTCTTTGCTCAACAGTGGGCAATGTCTGTGCTCTTGGGGTGCAAAAACCCCATTAGAAAACAGATCTGAAATAATGACATTAATTCAAAAATCCACGTTATTTAGCTGCTGGATTTTTTCTTAAACTAGAATTTATCTTCCTTTTACATATCTTAATTACACATGGTATTGTTTCTGCCTCCTGAATATGCATCTTTAAGTTTCAATGTCAACATAAATATGGTACAGCTATACAATTACAGCACTTTTGCTTCTGCAAATATTCCCATGACCTACATCACAAAAAACTCTGGCAGGTGACCCAGTTACTACAGACTTGGTCAGTTCAGGACTTCACACTTGCAACACGGTTAAAACCTTATTTGCAAAACAGCTCTGCTGTAACTGGTCAAGTGGAAACCATGTGACCTAACATGTTTTTAATTGCAATGCAGACAGAACTTTTAATTTACATAGCCTAGGACTAGCATAGACTTCTGTTCTGATGCCAGAGGACACCAGAAATGTAGGAAGTTAAAAAAAAAGCAAGGCGGCCACTTGGATAATTTACTCAGACAATTACTGTCTCATCATTACCATCCCTGCTTAGAAGAATGTTTACCAATGCCCCTAGAAGAAGAATGGAAAAATAAAATTAAATATACAGCTGAATGGAACCACAGAATAAATTACATTTAGCAGAGCAATTACAGTTTCTCCCAGACTATATGCATTATGAACAGCCTATATTTGTGTGGTCAACAGCCCTGCCTCATAAACACCCCTGTAATTAATTTGAAATAACAAAAACCAGGGATAAATAAACATGGTGTTCTTTTTGCTCCCTTTACCAGTGTTTGGCTCCTTACCTACACACAGGCAGTCCATTCACTGCAGCTAATGAAGCAGAACTCTCCAGCCAGCCAGGAAAGAAGAGAAGGATTCAAGTGTGCTGGGGATGAAGGTGGCAGCAAGAACCTCCTAAAATGATAAAACCCAACTGATTGTGGTTTATAAAAACAATACAGAGCAATACATAGCAAAGTAGCTACTGCTTAATTATAGTTACTAAAGGGGTTTTTTTCCCCCTCTCCTTAACAGCCATTTTATGCTCTAGCAACGCTGTCCACTTCTCTTTTGCAATATCCTCCCCTTCACAAGCCTCTAACCCACCATGCTTTCAGCTTTTGCACAAGTCACTGGCTGTCTTCCAGCCCAGAGCTCCCCACCACCACATGCACTGCTCTAGGAACAGATGTTTGGTGTCTTCATAAACTCCTGGCCTGGGCTCAGGAAGATGGAGGGCAGCCACGGCTCTTTGTGGTTCCCTTTACAAGAGAAGCTCCATCTTGGCTTATGACATGCTCAAACAGAGACTGCCCAACAGCATTATTTGGGAATTTCAGAAAATTCACACTCCTAAAGCTGCAAGAGGGAAGGGGTGTGTCAACTCCTCTCAACTGAGTGCTTTTCAAGCTTTATTTGGGGAGCTTTAAGAAACTCATGAAGCAATAGCACATTCTGGGTGCTCATTGTGCATCTTCACTGCACTGGACAAATTTGATTCTACGAATAAGTTTATTAAACTTGAGATCAGGCAATAACACACTCTCAGTTAAGAGTCAAGAACCCAATCACACACCTCACTTTCAGACAATGCTTCCACTTGAGTTGACTGGAATTTTGAGTGATAGAAGTCCATGGCCCTAAAAACAGAACATTCCTGTAAGTATTGAGGTATTGTGAGGGAGATGGATTCCAGAAACTTGCTGTGAACTCTGCCAGTGTTTCAGAAAGATATAGCAAATATAACAGTCCACACACGTAACATTAATAATGTTTTAAAATAAATATGTACACTTAGCCTCCATTCCTTTTCTGGAGATACTCCTTAGAAAATAAATCATCCTATTTTTTTTTTTATAGTTTTACTATCAAGAAGTATTGGGATTCCTCCTCACCACTATCACTCACCCCCACAATATTAGGACATAAAAACTTACCCAGGAGTACTTAATAAGGTGTTAATTTGCATCTGGCAGTCCTGTGGCACTGCGGGTCGTGCTAAAATTCTTAGTGAGACTTTTTTATGGAGAAACAAAAATAAGCAGGAAACAAATTTTGTGATTTTTTAAATTGTTATTGTTAGGAAGATAGTCTGAAAGGAAAAGTTGTTTAATATGCAAGCTTATAAAAAAGCAACAAGAAAGAATAGTGGGTTATCACGTAAATAGTGGGTTAAAAATCAACAGCTGATGTCAGTAGTCTCTAGAAATACAGAACCCTTAAAGCAGTCCTTAGGCAGATACAGTAACTTGTGCACTGGGAATCCCCACTGTGGGCATGGACAGCCTGACTAAAGAAAAAGGGTCTCACATTCAGGGAACTTGGCTTCAGTTTCTGGTCTTGGCCACAAAATTTCTGTCTGGCCCTTGATAAATGGTTAATCTCTACAACTTAGGTCGGTCTGCTAAAGGAGAAGGAAAGCCTTGGAAAAAAATGCATGATACTTAGTTCCAAAACAATACAAATAAGGAACGTCTGGTGGGCACTCTGTCCAATTATTTTGGCTAAGAAGTCATCTTAAACATTGGTGTTACTGGGATCCATTACTTAACAAATAGATTATCCCATGTTTGTCAACAAAACATCTTAAGAAGTAGTTGAAAACCAAAACAATCTAAGCTAAAGAAACAGTGGCTGAGAACAGACTCATGTTCTCATACAAGCAGGAGGTGATGAAATGTTGTGGTGTTGCTTAGAAGTCACTGTGACTGTGGTTGGTTTCTATTCTCTAGCCTTAAACTTTTCTGAGTAGTGGCTTTGCTTTTGTTTGACGTTTTTAGACCTTTGCACGAGGACAGCCAAAAGTGCAGCAGGGTTTCCCCACTGACATCACAGCCACTGAAATCAGGGGTGACCTTTAAGGCTGAACACAAGATTGGGGTTTGAACATACAAACCTCTGCTGGAGCTCCACAGCTGGGCTGCTGGACAATCCACCTCAGCTTACTTGTTACTGAAAGGTGAACCCAAAGCAACCCTAAATAGCCAGAGTCTAGAGAAAAGTGAGATATTACCTTCACTGAACTTTCCCCATTTGAAGTCACCACATGTATGAATGGGAGAGAAAATTAACATGCTGCTGCTGACTCATTTCTGGAAGAGGAATAGTATTTAGTAAACTGATTGATAACTTTACAGGCATGTACCAAACATTCACCCTGAATTACAGCAAAGTGAACATCTCTGTACTTGCACAATTTACCATTTGGTGTAAGGCAGGATTTATTTAGTGGGTGAACAGAGGAACAGAAACAGGGGATTCCCTGGCCTTCTCATTGCTAGTACTTCACTGCTTGCAACACGCTCATTTTCCTCAAAATACGATTCCCAGGGGTATATTTTTGTTTCATTTGGTTGTAACTAAATTACTGCAGGCAATCACTCTACAGAAGACACTGTTTCCATGGCTTTCCAGCTGTTCCTGATTTGGTAAATGCTTTTAACAAAAGCTATACCAGGTTTCTTTACAGACACCCCCAACATGTTATCCTGAATAGCAAGTAATGTACAGAATTAATTAAAGACCTATAAAAACATTCAAAATGAGTGAAGAAAATTAACATAGGCTGTACCATCTAGACAAAACCAAAAGTGAATGCAATGACCAGTTCCAAGTCATGCAAGAAACAGAGACTTTACTTTCAGAAATACAATTGAGAGCCAGCACCAGCTTTCAGTTTCCTGACAGCCTAATGCTTGTTTCATTTGAAAGAGCAGAAATGCAGAAGTGTAAAATAGCTGGTATTTTTTTGGCTTAGTTATTAGAAATCTCTGTTGGATTGCTCATTATGACAGGTTTCTGCCTTTCTGCTTAAGGCTGTACATAATAAAAGGAAAATTCAGTATTGAATAAATAAAAAGAGGAGAAACAATCTAACAAAATCACAACAAACATTGCTCCAAAGCAGTGCTGAAGGCATTTAGCCAAGAACTACACATCAGTGATGTACAAAACCTCAGCTTTTCTTCCTTGCATGCATGCACTCAGAGTAGGTGGTATAAACTGAGCAGAATTAAAACTGCAGGGATGAAAGAAATTCTAGCATGTTCTAGCTTTAGAACCTACTGGCTACAGCCTCTTATTTTTATGATATTATCATCACACGCATTGTTGGTTATGGCTACTCAACGCTTCCTATTTTAAGGCCACATTTTCAGTCACTCCCAGTTTTGCCAACACCTTTTCTTCACATGATCACACACACTGCCCCTTGACACGATTTTTTAGGAAAAACAGAACAGATATGACTCAGTCACTTTTCTACGAATGACCATGGGGAAGATATACTTTAACTATATTCAAAGAATCCTTAAACTTTTAAGAAACTCCTTTGCATTTCAGAAACAGGGACATGAAATTTAGTGAGGAGGCAGTGCTGGTGTCACTACTGGGATTTTTTTCTCTTCCTTGGAAAAGATTGACCTTGCCTGTTTGCCAGACTTGCTTTTAATAGCTAAAATTTTCAGATTTCTGTCCACTGCACAGACACGCAGAGAGTGAGGTGGATGGTGCCCACAGAAGACAGCTGATTGCCAGGCTGAAACTGAAACAGGGCAGGTTATTTCTCCTCTAGTTTCAGGACTCATGGGAGTTTTACTCATTACTACCAAATAATGCATTACCCAGTTCAAATTCAGAAAGAGGGACTCAGGTGCAAGAGGGAAACCGGAATCATCAGAGTGAAAAGGAAAACAGGCAAGAAGAGTCTGAGATCAGAAGAAATGAAAAAGAGATGAGGTGTGAATGAGAAACAATGTTGGGAGAAGACAGCAGATTCAGACAGTGTCTTCCCAGGAAAGAGGAACTGCTCAAGGATGAGCAGTCCATATCAATTTCTTGAAGGTCAGACAGCTGAGAGTTTAACAGGCTGTATTTTCCAGAATAAGAGAAAAATCAGTCCCCAGGCTACTGCTTTGCCAAGATCCTCCCATAATCACACCCAAGGTCCAAGAGCCTGGAGCCCTGAGCCCTTGGGCCACGCTCTGGGGAGATGATGGATGGAGAAACCTCATCTATGGCACAGTCCACGGAGGCAGCGAGGAGTGCAGGGTGGGCACCACCCCCGGGCACTCAGGGCAAGGCAGGCACATCGGGGGGCTGTGGTGTCCCCGCAGGCGGTGACAGCAGCAGCAGCCAGGGCAGCAGTGACGCTCCGCGGCGGCCACACGCGGCACTGTCACAGCACACGCAGCCCGGGCGTGGGACGGGCACAGAAAGGACACACGGGGGCGGGCAGGGGAGAGCCAGAGCCCCCAGAGCCACCCCCGGCACGGGCGCGGCTCCCCAGTGAGCCGGGACAGGACACAGCCCCCGGGACGGGCAGGGAGGCAGGGAGAAGGCAGCAGCTGGGCTGGGTATGAGCCCTTCGCCTGCAGCCTCCGAGCACGGCTCTTCACTTACTGGAATAACGCACAGGATCACACTCTTTATAAGAAGTGTGATGAGGTAATTGCTAAAATACAGCCAGGAGTTTTTGCTGGTCTTTTCAGGCTCAGCAGCTTATGTCACTCAGTGTTACATAAGACAGGGTTAGTAAGACCCCTCTCTCCCACAACCAAGTTTAACAAATTTCAAGATACCTTTTTTTTCCTCTTTGCTTTTTCCTCCTTCAGGCAAAAAGTAAACACTTTCTCTCACCTCCTACAGGAAAATCAATTGCTACAGCCAAAATGTAGGTGAGTTCACATTAACTGCTTCTTTGCTTGTACCTAACGAGTAAAACCACAGATGTTAACTCCTGCGAGGCAACTTCTTGCTCAAAGTTACTGACCAGACACCATTTCAATGCAGAGCTGCTCCTCTCGGAAGACATTGAGATGAGGGACCCATGCTCAAGCCAGACACCCAGCAAGCAGCTAAGAAAGCAGAGAGAAAAGAACAACGTTTGGAGGAAGTCTGATAGCAAAGAGCTTCCCTCACACAGGAGTAACTTCCCTTCCAATCACTTCAACAGAGGAGAACACCCAAGTTGAGTAAGTTTGAACTTTATTTACAAACAGCTGAATTCTAATCTGCAGAGTCCTGGGGCAGCATCGAGCTTCTGCAGCATCCAGGGAAACTCCAGAACACTGACGTCACTTGACATCACACTTGACATCCTTATATGTCAAGACACATTAAGATAAGACGTGTAATTCACCAATGGATCAAGTCTGAGAAACTAGTAACCTAAATTCTTCCTGAATGCTCTTCTCAAAACCCTGAACATTCTTCTTAAAACCCTAAGAGTGAGGAAGAAAATAAAATAAAATTTATAAAGAGCAATTAGAAGATTAACCACAAAGCAAGAGCAAAATAAAATGATCTGTGTAAAGGTATACCCATAGCTAGGTTAGTTTAGTTTGAGAATAGCTGCATAAGTGCATGTGCTGACATAGAGCCTATGGGAAAATCATCCCTTAGTCTTGGAACACTCATGTGGGAGAATTTAAAAGCATGGGAATATTACAGGACTGTAGTCTACTACAATACACTTCCCATACTCCTTTTGCTGTTTATCTTATCACCTACTTCAGGTTTAGTTCCTCCAGATTCATGATGGATTTGTATTTACACAGGTGCTGAAGCTGTATACCTACTGTAACTGGTACACAGAAGTGACAATGCTTGAGTGCCACTGGTTTGGAACAGGTCACAAAAAGGAGGCAGTCATTTGATAAACCCAAGGTGTAGTTCTGCTAAAAGCTACTTAAGTAATAGGGGTACTGTTTCTTAATTTTAACCTGAATCAAAGCTTTGCAGTCTAAGTTTTGGGGGTTTTGGAGGGTAGAAGGAAGAACAAGGCCTAAAACCCACTAAGGTCAATTTCTAAGGGATAAATTGCACTTGAAACAAGCTGGAAACCAGAGAACAAGGGAAAAACAAACAAACAAGTAGATTGTGATAAATGTAGCCATGCCTTCCCCAAGGGTTTGGGATACTGGCAGCAGAGGGAATGCTAAGGAGTTATGACAAGATAGATATCATCTCCTATTTCCTTACAGTCCTTCACTCTCCTCACTGAGGTGGATACTTAAGATGTTTAGAGCTCAGATTTGCTCTTTAAGACAAGCAACTCATTTTAAAACAATTCAGGGATATCTTTGTCCACATACCAAATTGGGACTTCGGGTGAGTCATGCAGTTTGCACAAACGGCAAAATGCAGAGGGCACTAAATCAAACCCCAGATCTAGCAGAAGCAGGAAAGCACAGCAGTGCTCCTGGTCTCCTCAGATTTACTCTAGCATGGCAGTTTAGTGGTAGATGTGGCAGTGTTAGGTTTACAGCTGGACTCTAACCTAAAGGTTTTTCCAACCTAAATGATTCTGTGACATTAAAATTCTGTAGAAAGCTTTTTTCTGGCACTGCCTTCCTCCCATCCCTTTAGAGTTGGTTTAGTTGTTTACATTTTTTAAGCAGATCCCATCTGCACTAAAAAAAAAAAGAAAAAAGAAAAAGAGACTAAGGATTTTAAATTTCACTTTGAAGATAGTTTTTTACAGTACATACAAAAATACTCTGGAGAAACAACTTACAAGTTCACTTATGAAACCATTAAATGATAAAGAAATTACAATAGAGAAATAGCATAATACTTGTTTCATATAATTAGAATTTCTCCCCACCCCCCAAAACCCCTAATGCACTCAGCTGGGTAAGCAGTGTTATCAGTTTACAGAACCAGACTTGAGACTAGGACAGGTATTCATGTAAGCATTTAGAACAGCTTTCAGAGCTTATCAGAAACCACTTTCTGCATGCAGCTTGCAGGTGGGCAGTAGTGGCAGGACAGCCTCAGCTGTTGCATGTTTCAGTGCATCTTTGCTGTGTGCTCAGAGTTGGGCTTTACTACCCAGTGACACAAAAAAACCTCTCAAGTCTCATGCTGGAGCAGTCTCGAGACAAAGAAAAGGATCAGATAACAGAGCATGGGACATGTCTGTCTAATCTCCATACCTTGGTAGCATCCTCTGCTGCATTTCCTTCAATACTGAACTCATTTAGGGGCCTCCATGGGAGGCAGCACCTGTGCAGTGCATGGCTGTGCAAGGCAGGGGCAAGCTGCAAGGAAGCTGAGCACCATTGTGAGAGGAGCACAGGAGTGCGTGGTGTGCCAAATGGGAAAATGATTGGAGAGAAGAACAATGCATGCACATCCATTAGGCAAGCACAAAGGAACACAAGCACGCTCGGACACACTCAAAACCAGAATGTGGTTGCAGCAACTAATTAACCCTGGTGGTATTTATGCATTCTGAACCCAAGGCACAGGACAGGTTGGCTTTTGTAGCTGTTTCAGCTGGTGACAATTTAGACTTTTTAAAAACTCCTAAAGGTAACTGTTACAAGCACATGCCAAGAGTAGTTCAGAAGGAAGCAAGCATCCAACAGCAGTATAAAAATCAGACCATGATTTCAGCTGGTCAGTTACAGCAGGGCCACAGTACCCTTGTACCTTTGTTAGTAACTACAACACACATTCAGAATAAGGACTGGTAACAAGTGATTATCCTCTTCACCTGAAGATCAACCACTTACCCATTAAGGGTAAGTTTGATGGATCTTTTAATGATACGAATGCTATTTGTTGGAACAGGAGATGAAGAATCTGGCAGTTCTTTACTGGAAAGCCTCTGTAACACACAAACAGATGCCACAGGAAAAAAAAAAAAAGGAAAAAAGGAATTTTTAATAATTATTGAATTAATTTTAAATTCATTATATCAGAAGTAGCAGCAGATAAACCCTTTCCTAGCTGAATATAACATTCTTTGTGTAACACTGTTTATGTACTAAACCTGTATGGCTCAAACCCATTTTTAGAGAAGCCTTTTTTTTTAAGCACACCACTTATTAATTACCACCATATCCAGAGGAAGAACATTTTCCCCTCTGCACAATTCTCTTCTTGAATGAACTGAGACCAGTATATCCCTGATGGAGGGAGGAAATTAGCTGGGAGTTGTTCAACAGCACAGTAAAGGAAGATTTTTCTCAGATCCATGGATCAAGAAAACAGAGTCTCTACTGTCTGGACCACTTCCAGCCTCACAGCCCTCAATTTCACAACATTCTACATGACACAGAGCAGTTAGTCACCTACAGACTTCAAAGCTTCCAAGTCTCATCACAGAAATCAGTATACAAGTACTGATAACAGTACAAGAAAACCAAACCAGGACACAAACTCAAGTGTCTGAGGGTATGGAAATGTGGTTTGGCAAGTTCAAAACTTGGAAACTTCAGCTTTTGTGAAGGTCATTGCTCAGTTATTCAATTTGTTGGAAGCACAAAAGGCAAAACCCTACTAATCCTCAAACCACCAAGTATAATGGTACCTAAATCTTTGTACATGTAATGAAAACTGGCTCTGCTTTACCTATGAATACAAATGCACAATAAATACCTGTGATCTTGATGTGATCACTGGAATCTGCATGGATTTTCCATCAAGGACACCCTAAAAAAGCCAGAAGGGATTTGTTAGGCAGTATTGCCAGGTTCCTGACTGAGAGGCAGCAAGCTCTGGCAGTGAGGATACCTTAAAATCACACATGCATTATCAACCTCCACCCCATGGGGCGTGGGTTTAGGTATCCTGAAGCCCTAAAACCACACAGACAGTGGTTCAGGTATTTCAGCCCTCACCAACAAGATCTCATCTTTATTTGAGGGTGTGCCCTCAAGAGTTTATGCCTCAGTAACAAGCACCATGAATAGCAAAGCTCTCTATCTTCCCTCTGAGAGGGAAAGGATTTAGTCTTTACAGCAGTTTTAATTTACATCAGTGAATCAAATAGTTTTGAAAAGAAAATTCAGTATTATTTCAAACATGGAAATGAATTAGAGACTACCAAATCAACTAACAGTAACATTTAAAAGCTAGGTCATACAAATGTAATATTTGGGCAGAGAGGACTGAAATAAGCTAAACTAAAAAGTGTATTTTTGTTTCCATCAGGAAGTATGCAGAGAATTTATGTGAGGCAGTCTAATAACTAAACTATTGAGCTTTTCAGTTAGTCCACTGAATAAAATCACTTAAAAATTACATTTTTTGTAGCTCTCTTCCTCCCATCTTGAGGGTATCCACTTTCTGTGAAATCCGAGTCCCACACGTTTAGCTGGAGGAACAAAATACACAGACTCAAAATAATTGCTGGGCTAAAATTCTCTTATTTGGGTACAGCTTCCAGTCAACACATTAAATGTATTAGGGGCCATTCTAAAAAGAGTATTTACACAAGTCCACCATTACCCCACAGGAATTTCAAGCCTCTGAAAATGCCCTGCTAACCAAGCCTTGAAATCTGTACTTGCAATATTCAGCACTAGATTAAGTTCTACAAGATGATTCTTTACAAGTGTCAAAACTGAGGGTTCTTTCTCTGGTTGTTCTTTGCTTGTGCCTCAAATCAGAGCTCAAGCTCCAAGAACAGCTACTTAAGGACATTTACACATAGGAATAAAACAAATTAAGTACTGATCTAGAAGTTCACAAACCAAGACCTAACAAGAAACTCCACACTATCATTTCTGAAGTAATGACATATCGAGGAGGCTGCTGATTTCTAAAGCAGCACAACTATCAACAGGCACTCAAAAAGCATCTGCCAGAAACAGATTAGCTCATACTTTTACAGTCATAAGATTCATATCTTCTTTGTTTGGACATAGTTTTTTTTTTTGCATTAAGCACTGCTTCCAGATGAGACAGTTCATTCAGCAATTGGTCACTGCAGTAAACACAGCAGTATTTAGGTAACTTGGCACCTGATGAGAAGCAGCCATTAAGTGCCAGATCTTGAAAATATGTTAACAGTTACACACCATATTCATTACAATTACATTCCAGTCCAACTAGAATGTAAATTTAGATTCCCAAATCCTTTGGGGATGTATAAATGCATTCATTTTCAGTTATTTAACTTGTTCTACATCAGTAATCAATACTGCTTTCAACCCTCCTTGGACTAGCCCCCCCTTCTTGCCTTTTCTCCATCTATGGCTTTTTGGGGGCACTCTCCTGCTGTTGGTGGACGAGATACTTTAGAGCTTGGTGAATAATGCTGCTTAGGTGAAGCACTCCTAGGATCCGTGATTAGAGTCCCACTTAATTTATGCTGCTCTTGCACAAAACACCTTCTGAGTTGACAAACCGTGTCATATCCTGGAATGGTGCAACCAGTGGGAGGTCCCGGTGATCTTAGTGCAACTGTAGCCTCCATTTCTGCAGGAGACACCTGGCTTTTAGAGTTTGGCCACCAAATTAAAAACTACATTCCACCTACCACTTCAAATACATACTTGGGTCAGTCACAGGAATGCAAAGTCCCTTAGACGTGGATGGCTCAGCTACACTGTTGGCACCACTACAACTCTGACATTCAACATTTCTATAAAAGTCAAACACTTGAGTTATAAAATGCTAGTTTGTGAGATACTGTATATGTCATTTCCAGAAAGTGCATGCAAGACAAACACCGACCTCCTTAGCCCCTTGTCAGAGCTCTATTAAACAACACAACCTCCCAGGCAATGTAGCACCAGACCATCATTTTGCTGGATTTCAGACTGCAGATTTAAACTCAAGCATTTTCTTTACTGAGTCTTTATGTGCTGATATATTTTCCCAGATTAGTCCACCCAGCTTACTGTGCTGCTTTGAACCACTGTTCTGTTGTACCCAGATGTCCACACAATTTTTTGTGGTTTGTTTTTTTTTCTCCATGTGACTCCTACAGTACCAAACTTTCTGAACAGAGCAGGTATCACACATTTGGTAGGATTGGGCAATTACTCTCAAGATTACGTATCCTTCCTGTGCTTAGGGATAAACAGACTTCCCAGGGAGTGACAGACTTTTACTGCCTGAGCTCTCATACCACTCCACTAAGTCAGCAGCAGCTCTGGTGTTTCTGACACCAAAATCAGTATGTCATTAGAACTTAATCTGTTTGGCATGAGCAGTACTTTTCGTTAGAAAGAACACTCACTTGCACATAAAATACTCCAGCTTCAAGCTACCCACTAACCTGTGAAGATTTACATTCAAAACTAAATGTCCCTGGTGTCAAGTTCTCCATTCCTACATGTTCATGGATATTATTTAGATTTTTTTCAAGGATTCCTTTAACCTGGTCTCCTACCACATGCCCAAAGGAGATTCCAGCTTTGTTCCTGAAGCTCTTAGAGCCCTCCAAATGCTTATGATCCACACAGATCCAAACTAGAAATCCTAGACTCATTTACAGTGAGTCAGTTAAAAGCAGCTTCTCCACAGTTCCAAGGTTATGGCACTAACCTTTCTGTCTCTGCTGTAGAGATGTCCAACTTAGATATCTTATTTAACGAAGAGGAATTAGAGGGTGTTCTGGAATCTCTGTCTTTGGAACCATCCGAACAGCTTTCACCTAAAGAAGACCTTTTGCACTGAAGTCCACTATTATTTTGACTAATATCTGACACCCTTTGCTGAAACGACAGTTAAAAAATAAAGTCTTCAAGTAATCATTAAAGCTTTTATTAAAAATTACCAGAAGCGCTGGATTTTTATTATACCTTCTTTCTTTTCTGTAAGGTTCCTGCTGGCAAAAAATAATGGAGTTGCTTTCTCTTCACATAAGTTGCCTCAATCTTCATACCTTCCTTTAGGATGTTGAGGGCACTGGCCTGCCTGTAAACTGACATCAAAAACAGCATTGGAGCTTAGTGGGGATGTTTGCATTAGTGCTGGTCAGTTATATTTGGTTTCTTTAGAAACATGTCTGCCCAGCCCAAATGAAGAGTTCCCATATTAATTTAACACAAAACACTGCCCCAAGCACTCCCATCATCACAAAAAGGTGACTGTGACCTGTGATGCCCATTTCACACTCACTACAGCCCAGCCACAACAGCTGTTTGAGTTAAAATTTGCATTTATAAATTCTATCTGTCCAAAGAAGCCAGACTGGGTTTTAGGGACATCTGACTTAACAAACTCACTACAATTTAAACAGGTTTTTCTCCACTGCCTGCAAACAGCCTTTTATGCCACTGGCAAAGGCTATAGCAGCACAACAGTTATTACAGAGTTAAGTCACATTTAGATAAGCTTATCTAACTGGCCTATCACTGGAGCATAACTGGAAAGTCAGCTTACTGACACACAGAGTGGGAATCAAAGCAAGGATATGCAACCCAAAGGCTTTCCACAGGAGACCAGAAGTGAAGTAAAAGCACAGAGATGAGCCCACACACCAGTATGGACAGTTCCTTCAAATGAAATTCAATAGTTCGTATGTAAAAGGGAAATAAAGTTCACTGAACAAAAGCCCTCCAAACTGAGCCTTCTATTCTTGAGCTCCTCAACTTGAAATTAATCTTTGCCCTCTGAAATTATTCTCTCAAAGTCAAGGCACACAGTAACAACTCTCTAGCAGAGAACTACTGGTCCTCCCCACACATTCCAAAGGGTTTGCCACCTCTCAAGGAACAGCTTTTCTGTTCAATTCTCTCTGGATTCACACCCCACACCCAGCACATACCACAGGCTGTGAGAGCACACAGCCACACTAACAATGTTTGTGCACAGAGGATTTACCATTAGTTCTGGCCTCACAGCAGCACATAAATCTCATTAACATACTTCACATTTGCCACTGAAATGTAGTGCCACTGGATGTAACTGGATGTGCAAGTACAGATAGCAGTGCATGTCTGAGGAAATCACCCTGCCTGGCTTGTAACTCAGATGAGAGTTCTGATGCATTTTTCTGTGCTTTTCTCATATCCCAAGCACGAGCTATGAAGGAGGTTGGGTTTTACTGCTTTTACTCATGTCATCTGAGCAAAACAACACAGAAGTCCTGCTGGTGCTATGGATAAACTCCAACAAACATTTACAGGGTTTCACTGTTTAGAACTCTTCGTCCAAACACATTCATCACTCCGAAGAATAGCCTAATTTCCTTATTATTCTAGCATTATCTAACAACACCTGCAATATTAATTTATTTCTACATCTATCAAAAGTAGTATCAGACTTTGGACACGAAAATTTACATGCATGTAATTACTATGTGACAACCCAATGACTTCCACAGTTCTGGGATCACATTATACACAAACTGTCTTGGAAAAATACCATCAATAGGCATCAACAACTCTTTTCAGAGCTTGACACAGTCACTTCCCACTTCCAAAGTGGGACTACTGTTTGACAAGTATAGCTACCCCAGCAAATGGGCATCCCTGGGCTTCACAGCTGACTGTCCCCTACAAGAAACGCACTTTTGTGAGGACTTATTTCACTTATGGTACACAGTGCATGACTGTAACACACTTTTGTTTTAGGATGGCCTTACTGTGACAAATGTCAACACAATGTGTTTTTGAAGCTAATCTTTTATATGTTGCTATCTAATAACAAAAGGAAGTACTTGGTGAAGCAACTTCCACTGGAACAAAAAGAATGACACTCTACAAGTCTAGAGCAAAAAGAGAGCCTTACCTGTGTCTGTGAATGACTGTATCCCATGTGTTAGATCAACGTTAGTCTTTACTGCACTTTCTGCTTTCTTAAACACAAGCCCAAGAAACCACATTGATACAAATCCACTCCTAAAAAGAGACAGATTCAAAACCTGAGTTGGGCACTGATAGCAGCCACTTGGACTCTGGTACATTTTATTTGTTCATTTTACAGCCAACCCAGACTTAATGTCTCAGAGCACTTCTCCCTGAAGTGCTCCCTTCTTTAAAAAGATTTTATGTGTTCAGGGCCCTGCCAGAGACACACTGAGCCTCTATCATCAATGAACTGAGGAAAATGAAGATACAATTTGGCCAATGTGTACTTCAGAAAAGCAAAAAAACTCACTGTTTATAGAGAACTTCATTGCCAGGGAAAGACTGTGGCTGCACGTGTGCAATAGTTATAAATTCATTCCTTTCCAAGTTTCCAACCAGCACACGGATTTTAGACTCCACCAGGCCAATCCTAATAAAAACAAGAGGTATTTTATTAATTTTTAACTGTATCCAGCTCATCAGTTAGATGCCTTTTTGTAACACAGTGTTAACCAATCAACAAGGACCAAGTTTCATACAGCAGACACTAGATCTTGAGATCACATACACACACTGTAATTTGAGACGTTCCCAGTGACATTTGTGCTTTTGTTTCTAAAGACAGAGACGAGTAAGTTTTACATGTACTCTGCACAGTTCAGATACAACACTCCCACCTGTAACCTATGATGAAAATAACAAGGAGCAGATCCCAGCACCTCTGGGGTGCAGCAAAACTCCTTTTTTTCAAGGAGAACAGTGGTTTTGGAAAGGCTCAAGCACAGCTGTTCAGTTACACCCTAGTAAAGATGCAATTCTTCTTGCAGAAAATCAGTGAAAATGTAAAAATAGTTATTTTAAAAAACAAATCATCTAGTCAACACTCCCCTCAGAAACTTCCCTAAGAGATGAATCATGACCACAAGGGCTTTAATTTCAATAAAGTACTGGCATTTCAGCCTTCTGCCTAAAACTCTGTTAACTCTAAAAGCAGTCACAAATCTGTATGTTCTTCAAAAACATCTTATGTTGATGAATAACAGACATATTATCTATTTCCAAATCCACTCAAGAATTGGTGAACTAAACTTTTCCTTATAATAGACTGAAGCAAATTTATCTTCTGCTTATCATTTTCCCACACTGCAAAACTGGAAAATTTGCCTCTATTTCTGTCACTGACAAAAGCAAACCCTCAGCTCTTACCACAGGCAGAATTTCCCTTGTCTTTATTGTGAGGTACAATAAGCTTTGCTCCCTCAAGAATATTTCACATTAAAAGTTATTTGGCCCTCTGCCCATACACCTTGTAGTATACAACTGTGACTGATACCAAGCTGCAGCTGATAAGACTTTTAGGTGAATATTTTAGAAAGTTCAGATAAAAGGTATTACTTATTAAAACTATATTTAAACATTAAGCTATCTTTTAGAGATGGCACAAGAATTATTTGACTTAAGGCACAAAGCAAACTTTGAAATAAAAGTAAGTGACCCCAGAATGGATGTCTGCCACAGACAGGTGTTTTGCTTCCTTACTTGAGCAAAGCAAGCAAAGAACTAACTTCTTAACAAAGAAATCCACTGGAAAATGAATAAACACACATTACAGTGCCTTAATTCCTCACCATTTCCCCTTATTTCAAAATTCACAGTGACTCGGCACATTCACATGGGTTAAACAAGTAATTATTAGCAAATCTCCTTTCTTTGAAGAAAAGCAGGTCTGGAACAGGCTGACTACACACCAGTGCAATCTAGTCCTTAAATATTACAGTAAAACTCTTTATGAAAACAAGTGTAAGGCTCTAGAACAGTGGTCTTCAAAGCAGGGAGGGAAAGGGGTGCACTCCATGCCTAGCTGCATAGTTACTGACTTTATTTGTTAATACAATTAACAAAAATATGGTGCAACATGGAATTGAGTTTCAGTTTTGCACTGGAGCCACATTTAAAGCAGCACTTACCAGTTCAGGTGATGCTCTTCTGTAAAGGCACTGGCAGTCAGCACAATGTAATGTCTAGAAGAAGAAAGGCAAATGAGTACACTAGCTCAAGATTTTATTCTACATTCTAAACATCAGATTTTTCTTCTTGGTAGGAAAAATGCTGTGAGTGGCATAAGACAGCTTTTCCCATCTTCCCTATGCTTATACATACCAAAACTTATATGATTACTTCCAGTTTCTTTAAAAAGCCCTGAACTGAAAAACATCAATCCAATTTTCTATTTAGACCCCAAGTTAAAACTCATCATGCTAACCACTAAGCAAATAACTTCAAGCTCAGACAACAGATTTCATACATACTTGTACTTCTGAAAGAAGTTCAGCGGTTCAAAGAGCTTTGACCAGTCTGATTTTCCTTTGAGAATCTCATCTGTAACTTCAAGACCTACAAATAGGGTTGAAAATCTCATCACTATTTTTTTAAATCTCTTTAAAAATCTCTTTTAAAATCTTATGACTTTTTAAAAAGTTTAGAAGATTGTAACAGTAACAGAAAAAAAAAAAAAAAGTAGGAATTCCCCTGACAAAATGCAGATCCCACAACAGCTTACTGGAAAACATATTGCCTGCAATGGGCATATTTCCCAGAGAAATCTTAAACCTAGAGCACCTCACTGAACAAAACCAGTTCAGATGGCATGGTTTCACAGAGCCAGGATGAGACTGTGACAAGCACAGATTGTACTTTACCACGCTGGAACTCCTCCACCATGACTGCCCGTGTTGACACAGACACGTTGTAGGTGGAGTTCTGCTGTGGGTAGGCTGGGGTGATGATGGGCATCACGTGGTACCGGTCTGATGGGTTCACCTGCGAGGTTACAACAGCTCTGCTCAGCACCAGCCAGGGCAAAACAAACTTTAATGCCTCTGATTGCAATGGTACCTACCCTGGGGTCCCAGACTGGTAAATTAAGAAAGCTCTCTTCCAGTCGTTTCAGCAATACTGGCTTTGGCCAATCCCTGTAGAAGAAAAAAATAGTGAAGTGTCCATTTTAAGCTCTGCTCTGCATGGGATGCTGTCAATGCACATCTTGATATAAATAATTACAAGCGTTACTTCTTTATGCAAATTAAAATAATCAGCTTTTACCATTTTGAAAAAATCAAGAAGAACTTGTTAACGAGAGTAGAGGCCAAAGCATTTGGGTAGAGTTGACATATTCTTGCTACCAGCATGGCCCAGGAGACTCCACCAAGAAATCCCATGATGTTGGAGTAAACACCACGTCCTGGAAGGGACACCACACAGTTAGTCTGAGGTCTTTCAAACTTGCAGCACCAGCTGCACAATCTATAGAATACTTAATACATTTCAGCCTCCATGTCATTTATCTTTGCAGTGCAGCAAGGCCAAATTGCTGGTCCTTACAGTGATGAGAAAAAGAATCAGCACAACACCATGTCCCAAAATATTGCTACTGTGGAACTTGCTTGTGCTGCTACACTTCAATTCCCCTTAAGGTTCTGCCATTCTTCTAGTACTTGCTCTAGCCACGTGGGTAAGTGGGACATTCTTATTCCTTCTACACTTAATTGGGAATTTTTATCATTTGTAGTCAGGTTCCTGATAAGCAATGCAGCAGTGTCTCATAAGCACTCCCCTCTTCGCTGAACTCCATCTCCAGTAAAAAACCACATGGACAGACCATGAACCTAAACTGAAAGGCTTTTAATACAACTGCTGTCATTTACACAGCAATCCAAAGCTGAGGTACATCCAACAGTGAGCATGAGGTGCCTCTGAAGGGTTTAAAGGTCACCAAGCACTCTGGCACTCACGTTTTGCCCACAGTTTAACTGCACGGAGCGTGAGGCGGAAGTTCTCCAGGTTGGGCACCAGGCGCAGAATTTCATCTGTGACCCTGCTGCCTGCGGGACAAAAGGGGAAGCACACGAGTTCCCAGCAACAGGCACAGCTCAGGAGCTCCTACACTGGATCAACAGCTCGTGGTTCAAGTCTAGGAGAACAGGTCTGGAGTACTTGCTTTGTATTAAATTATCGACTGCACACAACCTTCAGCATCACTTTAGGTAACCGGTGCCCTCAGCAGCTTTGTTTAGACTACAACTAAAAAATTTTAAATAAAGCCTCCCCACAGGATGTTTTGGTCATAAACTACAACCCAGGAAGCTCCACCTCAGCATAAAGAAGAACTTTACATCACAGGGTGGCAGAGCACTGGAATGGGTTGCCATGGGAGGCTGTGAACTGTCCCTGTCTGGAGGGATTCAAAACTCACCTGGGCACACTCCTGGGTCAGCTGCTCCAGGTGACCGTGCCGGAGCTGGGGGGTTGGACTGGATGATCTCCAGAGGGCCCTTCCAATCCTAAATATTCTGTGATTCCAGAAGCTAAGTTTCTTTTGACAGCCAACAACCATTAAACCAATTGGAGCTAAACATTGAGCAAGTCAGACTTCAGGTGTTTTAATTACTTTTTTTTTTTATGAACAACATTGTTTATCCTTCATACATTTTTATCAAGTGCCCTACTTAGTCATCTGAATTTCTGGGGCAAGCTGGAGCACCTGCTCACAAACCAATCAAACAAACATGAGACACAAGTCTATGTAAACACACAACTCCTTGAAATACCTAAATTTAGGCTCACTGGTCACCTCCTCAGAACTCAAGTACACTGGAGATCAGTTTCTGCATCCTGTACAGAATGTGGGTTGTGCAATGTGCATTGTGTGCCAATTTAAATGTCCCTACAAGGGTGTGCAGAACGTGCTCACCATTCAGGCTCCGGATGCATCTTATATCCAGGCTCTTGAGGCACGAGTCATCCCTGAGATCGAGATCATCAGACACCGTGGGCAGAGAGAGCTTTGCAAACACGAGGTCAATCTTCAAGAGAAAAAGGGTCAAACATGACTTAGAATGCAGCACTGCTTGCAAACAGGACACCAGGGAGGGACACTTGGTCATTCACGTGGTTAACGTTTGTATTTACAATTAGGGGACCACAGATAAACATTTGTTTGCCAGAAAACAAGAAAACCTCTCCAAGTTCCCTATTTGTTTACAAAACCACCTCTTTTTTTTAAGCTCAGGAAAGGAAGAGGTTTTTTGTTTGGTTTTTTTTTTTTGGAAAGATTACTCTAAACTTAGAACTCCTACTAAAAGGAAATTTTTAATTACCCATAAAATTTAGACAAATTAAAACCACCTCAACTATACTTCAACAAATGAGAAAGCATTTCCTTTATGCTGTAAGGCCTTAAGCATCTGGTTTTTAGTATAACCTGGGGCAAGCAAATGATTCCGTGAATGTCTGTAGCAGACAAAGGCCACAAAGAGGTCCTTGAGTGTCTTCATGATAGTAATTACCAAGCAGTAACTTGCTTAGGTGTTACAGCAAGTGGGTATTTATTCTCCACAGGAAATGTATTCCAGACAGAAGGATTCCTGCAGCTGACAAACAGAGGCAGGAGTCCAGTGAGTAGTTTCACTTTTCATTTCCCATGTTGTTTGTCTCACAGGGACTTTATTTTTGATTTTCAGCAGAACACCAGGAGATTTGTGCAGGGAAGCACAACAGAAACACCCCCTGCAGAAAGGGAGCTCTTGTCAGAGCCCAGGGAGTCAGCAAGGACACTGCCTCTCCTCCCACTCTGCACATCCTTGGGAGATAAATGCCACCCAAGCACGCTACCCTGGCCTGCAGCACGGGTGTAAAAAGAGATGGCACTCATGTTCCCACGCTTGCCAGGGGATTATTTTCCTAGAAGATCCCATTTTGCTTCTTCTGGGATAGGTTGTGGTCTGGTTGTTTAATTACAGCTCCCTAAATGTGCTGCAATGTACTGATAAACTTATACAACAGCAGGATCATAAAATCCTGAAAAAGTTATCCCCTTCTAAAGCAGGAAAAACAAATCTCACTTAAAGGTGAAAAAAGCCCAAATAAAAATTAAAATTCTTACCTCAATGCCATCAAACTCAAATTTGATAACAGGTACATATGCATCCTCAATGGCCTGTGAAGGAGAGGATATCTCTAATAAGATATCCTTTTGCTACTTTAAAGTTTTTCCTACATTGTGATAAAACACAGGATTTACACTGAACTACTCAGTACAAAGACTAAGTTCCTTCCAAACACAAAAAATGCTAATAACTCTCAGGTGGGACAGCACTGTTAGGGTACCAACACTACATTTTAATAAAAGATTTTATTTAGGCAAGAGATTGAGAGGCTGATTGTGTGCTGTAACAAACAGTGCACAACAAGCCATCAGTATCAGTGGCTGCAAGCCCTTCCTACACCCAAGGTGAAAACACAGCTTCCAGGGACAGCCTTGCTTTTTGACTCATTCCCAAAACACAGGGAGGGGAGAGGCACCACAAAAACTCTTTTGTGATGTGCTCACTGGGGAAAGGAGCTAAGAGCTGGACAGCAACATTTTCATGCTGCACAAACCAGTACATTGGAGGGTACTCAAAATTGATCTAATTTTGGCTTCTAAGATGTTCACTACCAATGCAAGTCTTTAACATGAATATTTTTACTGCAAAATTTACACAATCTATCAAGCAGAGAGTTTACTCACTCTCAAGTTTTTTACTTCCTCTTGATTCTTCAGCTTTTCAAAGAATGACTGAAAAAAATCTGATCTTTCCACGTGACTCGGAGCAACACAGAGGGCATCGATGTCTGAACCTGCAGGGAGATCCCATTGCTCCTGTTACTGCTGGAAGTCACCCTCCAACACCAGAGCTATGACCAGCTCTGAAAGTACTACCTTTGGTGTGTACTCCAAGTCTGTAGGAGCCAAATGTAAATATTTTGCCACCAACTTGTTCTGTTATTGAAGGGGGAAGGTTCTGTGGGTAGAAGAGAAAGTTTAAGATGCACATTATCCTCTGAGCATGTAAGTTATTTAGAAAAACTCTAACAGCCTGCATAAGCAATGTCTTCTCACTCCCTTACGTTTTAGTTTACTAGGTTTTGATTCTGTTTTTCTGAAATAAGTTGAGCTTGCAACTCCAAAAAAAGATTACAGGTGATGTAGCAGTACTTCTATAAATTTATACAAATTAAGACCTATTATTAGACCTCCCTGCAGCAGAGACACATAAATTAACACAACCTAGGAGCCATTCAAAGGTCATGTCTAGAATCATCATTTCAAGCTAGACTGAGTGCTGTAGGCTGTCTGGGCCAAGATTAGTGCCAATTTCAGCATCTTTCCCATCCACATCGCCTTGTTTTACTTTGTTAACAGCTACGAGTCACCTGATTGAGCCAGTGCAGGAATTTATTCAGTTCCCCAAAGACTGTGAGCTCTTGATCTTGAAATATCTTTTACAACTTATCTCAGTGGCAGTTAGTACAGCTCTACTTGATATTAAGAAGTTAAAAGCTGAACTTCAGCACAGACCCCAGCAGCCTAGCCTTTAAATCAAAAGGCTTCAGCTGTTTTGACAAAAACAAAAAAAATTCTTACCTTGCTTTCAGCAAGCTCTGAAATCCATTCTCTGACAAAGTTATTCAGTTTTCCAAGAACAGTTGTCCTGTAAAGAAAACTCATGCTAAGTTTGCTTAAAAAAATAAAATTTAAAAAAACCCCAAGAGGTTAACAAATTTTAGCCTTGTTATACCTGTGATAGAGTTCTTCCTGATCCTCAAACACCCCAAATGGCTTCATTGCTTCAATCAGCTTCTGAGTATGGATGTGGTCTTTGTCACTGGGAGGAGCCAAGCTAATTGGAGAGGTAAGTCCATAGTGCCCTTGAGGCTGGTTCTGCTGCCTGGAAGTACTGAGAGAAAACACAGGAATGAGTACATAAAACAAGAAAATCTTATAGGAAAACACCCCTTAGCTTACACGTCACAAATCCATTTCTGCCTTTTCACCCCATTTTGAGAGAAAGGAGGAAAAAATCTTGCTTATCATTTTTAGAACACTTGACTTCACTTAGAAGTCACAACTATTTTAGAAAAAGCACTTATGGATGTAAGAAACCATCCAAGATGCTGCCATCTTAACACAATTTATTTGCATTGCTCCAGCCCATCAGAACTGATCACTGGGAAATGAAAAGGTTTGAAACCCACCAAGGACAACCCTACAAGTTTTGGACATGTCAGTTTTAATTTAAGAATATTCCAAATGGTTTCCTGCTAGCACCAAACAAAACAATTCAACATCTTTTAATTAAACGTTCTTGTTAGGTTTCTGCTGATTCAGGAAGGGCATTATAGTTGATTGTAAAGCATATAGATCTGTTAAACAGAGTTGATGCAATAAATTGGGTGTATTACTATATAAACCCCTTGCTTTAGAAAGGGGGAAATGGAGAAAGAACACCTTATTTTGCATTACCAGCTGAAACCAGGAAAGATTTCAGCTGGTAATGCAAAAGGAAAGGAGCGGGACTGGAGGTAAAAATGGTGCTTAATGCACCTCTACAGAAACACCAGCACCAAAAGGAGAGACACCCCAAAAAGTCTCATCATGCTCATCAGGGTCCTGAGGCTCAAGGGATTAATTGTGCCATTATTTACGCAGGATATTTCCCTCCTTCACACATGTACAGCTTCAAAGATCAGCTGAGTTAGGCAAAACATATTTATACCTATTTAAGGTACCTGACCCCATTCTGGCTGGAACAAGATTAGGAAATATTCAAAGACAAGCTTCACCGCTTGATTTTTAAAAAGACAGGTTATTTCACAGCTCCTTGTTTCTAATTGTTGCCTTTACTCCCTCTCTTAAAGAGATTTCCCTCTCTTTAAGTATCCTTATGCAATGACACACAGAGCTTCTAGTCACATAGGGGTTTTTTCCCCCTTTTCCTCTCTCCAAGCCAGTTTTTCAAACTTTCTTTTCTCTGCTTTCCAAAAAAGCTGGGGAGGCAGGCATTAGGGCTGTAGTGCTATCAACAGGTGTCCCCAGTCAGAAAAGCTGTTTATTTACAAGCCTAACCAGGCCTTGACCTAATTTACCTTGTTTATAGACATTGACAATTTCCACTTCATAAATAAAAATATTCATAATGAATATTTTCCTTCCCATGATATTATTTTCATAACAAATACAGGAGGAAAGCCTGTACTTAATTGCTGTGCATTACAACTAAATTAAAACACCTACAGCAGCAACTGCTTCCACGTTTTATGCATTGCTTGCATTGTACAGCTTGCACAGAACGAGGACAGGATTTAAACTACACCAGCATTTAAGATGTTTCCAAGGTACAAAAAGGCACCACCTGCCTTTCATTGCCTCATTCTGCCTACAGATGATATAACTGGAGACTGACGTAAAGCACAGTATCAATTAGATAAACCTAATACTATTAGCATCAAATATGTTTATTTTTAAATTAAATATTATTCATATAAAATTCCTCCAGTCAACAATAGATATTTTTCAGTTGCTTACACATATCACTGATAGCTTGACCTCACAACTTAAGAGGTGAGGGAAGCAGCACCTGGTAAGCTTCACTGAGTGAAACTGAAGAATTTGTTGCCCCTTTTGGAATAAGAAATAAACGAAGTCCTACTTTGCTCTCTCAAGCATATAAACACAGAATTAGGGATCTTATGGATCCTAACACACATGGCACACCACCCATTCACCCACCAGCCTTCTCTTTAAACCAGAACCCTGCTGCACTTTAATATTTTGCCAAACCTTGCTACAACCTGTGCACCACAGCAAAAACCTCCAGTGTGTATCTGCTCTGGTAAACCACACTTTTACACAAAAAGCCGTCCTAAACGGATTTATTCCGGGTTTTGCCCCTCATTTATAGCTCCCCAAGCCGCAGGGCGTGTCTCCCCACACACCGAGGGTCGGGGGTAAGGCGGCACAGGCCTTCAGCCATCGCTGCGGGGCACAGCGAGCACAGCCCGGCTCCCGAGCCACCAAACCAACAGCAGCACCCAGGGAAAACAAGGAAGGAGGAAAATCCCCACCACCTGGGACCTTCATCGAAGGGAGCCCAACTCCACCCTTCACCGCTGCCGCACCAGCTCATGCTGCGCGGCGCCCGCGGGCGGCTGTGCCGGCTCAGCGCTCCCCGTGCCCGTCCCCGAGGCTCGGGCAGCCACTGCTCGGCTCTCCTGCGCAGGGCTCCGCAGGACGCGCAGCCCCAGAGCAAGGCGCAGCCCCGTTACCGCCGTTCCTCGCCGGCCATTGCCGTTGCTTGGCGACGGCGTCGCCGCCACACGCGGTGAGACCCGGGCGAGGCAGCCCCGCCACCCGCACTCCACCATTTATTTCAACCGGGAATTCCTCCCCTCGTGGGCGAGGGCAGCTCCGGCCGCCCGCGGCCCGCCGGGGCCCCTCGCGGGGCGGCTCCGGCGGGTGTCCCCCCCCGGCCCGGCGCTGTCCCCTCAGGGCAGGGCGGGAAGGCGCCGCCGCCTCACCCGCGCGTCTCCTTCATGGCGCGCGCGCACAGCCCGCGCCGCCGCCCGCGCTTCCCGCCCTTCTGCACCGCCGCCCCCTTCCCGGCGGCCCCCGCGCCGCCCGCCCGCCTGCCCGCACGGCGCCCCCTGGCGGTTGCTGTGCGGTGTGTCCCCTCACGGCGCCCCCGCTGTCCCCTCGGGCTGCAGCCGGGGTCCCTCAGCACTTCTGGGGGACGGTGCTCCTTCCCCGTGGGCGATATTCCTTCCCCGAGGAGGATATTCCTTCCCCGAGGGGGATATTCCTTCCCCGAGGCGCTGACAGACCCGCCGAGCCGGGCTAGTCCCCGGCATGAGGCAGCTCCGCATCGCACCCTCACTCCCACCGGATGCTCCCGCTCCTGACATCCCCTTCCAGAAAGAAGGGATAAAAAAGAACGGGAATCGCTCCCGAATTAGGCTCCTGACAGCTTCCTGACATCCCCTTCCGGAGAGGACGGGTGAAAAAACCCCTCAGGAGCTGCTGTTGTTTGAGTTTATTCTCATCCAGTAAGTGCAAGTGCAGCATCCCTTGACTGCAGCTGGTATGGGTGGGATTTATTGCAAATGTCAGTGAATAGTACCCACCACAATGTCATTGCCATACATAATTATCACAGAAACGCGGAGTGGTTTAGGTTGGAAAGCACCTTGAAGACCGTCCATTTTCAACTCCAGGGACACATCCCATTATCCCAGGGTGCTCCAAGCCCCAGTGTCCATCCTGGCCTTGGGCGCTTCCAGGGGCAGCCATGCCGCCATCACAGGGAAGATGTTTTCCCCCTAATATTTAATAAAAACCTACCCTCTTTCGGTCAGAACCCATTCCCCCTTCTGTCACTACATGCTCTTGTAAATAGCCTTGCTCCATCTTTCCTTGAAGTCCCATTCACACAATTATCACAATTTTGGGCCAACACCGTGTGTTACAAACTGAGCATTAAATCAGCCAAACTACCCTGAGAATATGGCATTTAGATTACAATTCCCTGCTCACATTCAAGTCCGCAAAAAGTTAAAAAATCAAAAGCATAATGTTTTTGTAAAGTTGAATAGATCTTTGGAAAAACTTTTGCTTCTTGCTGCCCCGATGTCTTGTCATGTCACAGCATTTTCTGAGATTAGCACATGATTTCTGTACTTTTCTGAGTTGTTTTTAACATCTTTTTTGAAGTAAAACACATATTGTCTTTCACGATGCTTTGAAGAAACACAAACTTAACTTTTGTCCTGAAATTTTAATAAATTAACAAAATAAATGTACCTTTAGCAGGATTGTCTTACCTACCCTACTCAAATAACCTACTGGGGAGTTGAAAGTTATTTTATCTACTGAACATTTAAATTGTAATGTTTGTGCTAAAGTTTCAGTCTGATAGGATTGATACTTCTGCAAAGAGCTATAATGGTAAAGAAAAAATCAAGCAAATTTATTGAGAGCTTTTTTTGAACCTCTAGCCAAGAACCTTTTAGTCTCAGATAATCATTAGGGTATTCTTTATTATTTCATGGTCCTCACAACAATACTGTGATCCTACAATCAGGAAAACTTGTATGCTGCTTTTTTATTTCTTTTCTCTCAGGTTCATATCTCTACTTAGTGTGAGGAAAACACCTGCCTTTATTTTTCCGGATTTACAAGGCCAATTACCCAAGTTTAATTTTTTTAAACCTGAAACCTATTTCTGCTGCATGGTTTAGTATCTCAATGTGAACTTTGCCTGCCCACAGATGTGATGGAAGGTTTTTAATGGAGAAGTGATACTTTCCTTTTAACCACCTGAAACATTTAGGAAAATAATTAGCAGCTCTTCAAGCACAAAAGGTTTTCTTCTGGTACAACTCAAATGTTAAATGGAAGTGAAGACTAATCCAGTTTAACCATCTTCAATGCCCAGCTAATAAAGAGTTTTGGTTTTGGTTTTTTTTTTTTTTTAACAGAAAATAAGAGTCTCCTCTTGTCTGCCGTTTATTTAGTCTAGCATTAGTTAGTTACTACTAGTTATTTGATTGTGATTTATTCTGTATATTCTGCCCACGTTACTGCCACAGTTTAATCTGTAGCAGTGACTAAACCATGTCATGTTCCAGAGTGTACAGAGTTTGAGGACAGGTTGTTTCAAGGCAGTGCTTTCCTCTGCTGGATGTAGTAACTTTTGTGAGGCACACAGTTTACAGAAATGGCCAAAAATGAATTAAATATTGTAGCCAGGGTTCTTTCTTGGTGTCATGCTTATAGCATTAGCTTGAGAGTGATGTGAAGTGGGGTGGGATGTTTGGGTTTTTTTAGTTTTTAAATTGCTGCTGCATTGTAAATTTCCTTCTCTGTGGTAAAAATGAGATGATATCTGAGTACTTTCAATCTGTTAGAGGCTATTCCTGAATTATGGAGAGGTGCTTTGTAAACACCTTGGCTATGCATTTTCACATGTCAGAGTCTGTATATGTGATTTTAATCTAATCTGTGCAGTTAATGATGTTAGTGTGATGTGGTTTATAAAGCACTTGTGGGAGACCACGTCTATGATAGACTTGTGAGGTTTGACAGCCTCCTTATTCCTGGATAAAAGAAGTTTTCTGTATATTCCTTATAATCTTGCTGTTGTTGTTTCTTACCCCTTTTCCACTTGGGTCTGTCCCTGTGTCCCATAGGGAATTTTGCTTGTAAATGACTGTCCCTTTTCAGTGGGAAGTGGCAACTTTATCCATTTTTCCTTTTTTAAAAACTGTTTCGCTCTATCCCAAGTGAGCTAATTACCCATTGCTATTTTATTTGATAAAATGCTTTGTGATTATCACATTTAAACACTATAAAATTTTAATGATTAAAGATGAATGAGCCTACACAGATTTTTTTAAAGGCAGATCTGAAGAAATTTGGGGTTTATGCATGAAAAGTTATGTACTAACTACTGCACATGACTCTGTATGAAATATGCCTAAAGGGAGACTGCTGCAGAGAAAATATTTGTGTGGTATTAAAATATTGTCCACATCACGGAAATTTATCAGAAAAAAGTAGTTTATTCAAACTTTGTATTTGTGCAGGGGATCTTATCTGTGTAATGCACTATATTTCACTAGAGAGATTTTTGTCTGCAATAATTTGTATATATACATTTAGGCTCTGATGAATATCAGCTAAAATATGAAATTCAATTCTGGAAAGCTGCATTTTGTGATAAATGTTCCCAGGATTCACTAATCTATCACGTGGAAGATCTATGTTGAGAGATAACACTGCAACAGCAGAAGGTGGGGTTACTGAAGGCAGACCTTGGGGGGAATTAAATGAGTGGTGGCTGTAGGATCTGAGCACTTTGTTGTGGATTTGGGGGTTTTTTCCCTTTATTTTTCAATTTCAACAATTTACCGAGGGGCTGTAATTCTGTAGAGCTGTAACCTTACAAGCTGCTGAGAATTGTAAATGCATAAAACATTTTATATTTGAAGCCAGCTGAAACCCCAAGCTTGCCTTGGAGGGCATCCCCTTTGGGACTGTCCTGTTCCAGTGCTACTTGTCCTTGCAGGCTGCCTTTCCCTGTAATATTTGTGATAATTCCCTCACATGGGCAATTCCTGGGGATTCTTCCCTTCACTGCAGTCACTTGGTGGGATTTCCGTGAGCCCCTGGTGATGATGAGGCGGCCAAATTGAACCTCTGCTTTGTTTTCCCAGGGAAGTTTGGAAGGCTGATGCGTTGATGTGGAATTCCTGGCGCCCTTCCCTGTCCATGAGGAGCAGAAGGCGTTGCTGGAGCTGCAGAGGGTGGCAGGGCAGGTGCCACTGTCCCCGAGAGATGGACGGGTCACTGCCGGCGTGGCTCCCGATTGAGGCACAGATGAATGCCGGTGTTAGAACAGGTTGGTTAATGGGAGCTAACTGTGAGCTCGCTGAAGCAGCACTAATCTCACTCAAGCGTCTCTCTTTGATCAGCTCATTCTCTCTCAGCAGGCCGAAAAATAGCCACAGGACAGGAGTGCTCGGTTCACAATCACCGTAATTTCGCTTCAGGTTTGTCTTTAGCTGCTGGAGATTAATGAATCCAAAGGGTGTTTAAATTTACAAGTGGTTCTCTTCTAATCACTTGGCAGTGTCATTTCTGGCTGTTTTCTGCTTTGATTACCTGAGCCAGTCATCCAAAGGATGCTGCTGTTCTGCCATCTGATAGTGGGGTACAGCTTTACATGTCTGGGAACTGGGAAATGATAGCAGAGGGCGTTCAGGATTTTTTGCTTTTCCAGCTGTTTCCTAAGCTGTGTATTTGTTACAACCAAGTCCAAATCCACCATCTCCCTTTCTTCTTCACTCATATTTGCCCATTAAACAGTAATTTTTCATTCCACCAGCATGCATCAATTGTGGGGACTGTGTGTCTGGGATACCCATTTGTGGGGAGGTGTGGATGGGACCTGTGATGCTTAAGCATGAGCAAAATATCTGCTTTACAAGGTGTAAGGATGATAGCGTTTGGCATAGGGAATTGTAGGTTCCTTCAGTTTCTTGGGGTTTCACTCTTAGGGGAAACCTTGTGTGGTGAAGTGTTTGCACATCCCATGGAGAGCCTGGGTGTTGTAGTTCTGTCAAGATTTGATTTGAGCTCTGGTACCCTCCTAAGCTATTACATGCATAAAGTTCCTTGCCCTTTCAGTTTTCCTTTAATGTGCTTTCATCTGGGGAGGAAAACTGAGTGAAAAGTGCACTTGTAATTTAAGATTACCCCTTTATAACAAGAACAGTGATCTCTGCAGCTGCACCTGAAGAAGAAAAAAAATTTATGTGGTAGGTACAGGTTCAGAAAATCTCCTGGGTCAGAAATCATTGCCAGGAAGGTGTTGCCCAAATTTAGCAGGATATGGCTCTTGTAGTTTTTCCTTCAGCAAACTGCCTTCGTTTTGCAGGTAATATTTATTTTACAGGGGTACTGAAGAGGTGTAACTTGTTATTGTTGAAAAAGTATTTTCTCTGACCTGAACAGAAGTTCCTACAGATGAATATCTTTATGAAAAGCTTTACATGGAGAGCAGACAAGTGTACTTTTTTATTTTATTGATCTAGGAAGAGAACAAACCTGTTTAATCTTTGCATTTTTCTTTACTCCTCTGATGGGGACACAAGCCCTTGGACAGCTGCTGGTGTGTGACACTGGTGCTGTTCCAGTTCCATTATAGTGTGAGCGTGGCTGTGAGCCTGTTTTTGAGCATTAAAGCCTGGTGCTAATACCCCTGATACACCATCCCTTATCATGGTGAGGAGTCCTCTTTGTCATGAATTCATTAGTTTCATGCAGAGATCGAATATAATTCTGATTGCTGCTTGCAGGGAAACTTTAAAGGGGGGAATGGATACTGATAATTACAGTAACACCTCAATTGTATGTGCGAGTGGGGAGAAATTTTCATATCCATTAACCTTGCAGTACAACTCTGTTGAAGGGTTTTTTCCCCTCACCTTTTTATATCTGATGGTGTTCTGTTCAACTTCATGCAGAAACAGGAAAAGAAGGCATAAGTAAATTTCAGCTTCTTTTAGAGGATTTTGTAATTTTGCCACTTGTATCCAGATTGTACATTGTTCACAAACTTTCTTTGTTGCAGTTGATGAAGTAAACCATAGATAATTGATAATAGTTTCTTTTTGAACAGTTGTTTAGTCAGAGAATTTATGTGCAAGCTTAGCATGGAAGTGATGCTTTCTTATAAGTCTTTACATAAAAGTTAACTGAAAAAAAAAGAGGAGATGAAGCAGAGGAGAGTGACAAGTAATGGGCTGAAAAAATAAGGAAAAAGCAAGAGGAACATTATAGAGCAAAGTAACTGCAATTATGTAGTTTATGTGCATATCTTTTAGGACTTCTTATGTATGTACTGGTGGATATGCATATTCAATTACTTCTGCCTTGATGACTGGCAAACAGACATAGAACAAAATCAATACTGCATACAAATATACAAGTATTTCCTGATAAGTTCAAATTTTTAAAATTAATGAATTTTAAATTTTTAAAATTTTATTTTTTTAATATATTATGTATTGTCTTAGCCACAGGTAAAAGTTGAGTGAGAGAATAGAAAGCAAGAGACAAACAAGTGAACAGAGGATCAGATGTGTGTGATGTCCCTGACAGCTGCTTTAGAATGAGGCAGTCCAAGGTCTGCCTCAGGAATACAGTGCTGGGATGGGCGTTCCTGTGTGTGGGTGAAATGCTGAAATGTTGTTCAGCTCCTGAATGCAGGGCTCATTCTTGGGTGCATTGGCTCTACTGAAATACAAAGGGTTCCTACTTGGGATAAATAAAAATGACTCCTGGTTTTGGTTTTCTTTATGCTGTACGAAAAGAAGAAAATGGCAATTGTGCAAATAAGTCCCCACACTGTCTTTATTGTACTTTATCTGCCTGATTTCTCCTGAATAATGTATATTTGGTCCATTTTCTATTAACAAATTTCATTTTAGTCTGAAAATTTCCCTTATTTTTTGCTTGCTGTTTGAAGCAGTGGAATAAAGGGGATGTGTTCACAGGGAAGATTGCTGTAAAGGCTTCAGATACACAGGATTATCATTTTCTGAGATTATTGAAAATTGATTCACTAGAAGTTTGTTGCCAGAGAAGTTTTCCATCTTTGAAGCACTCTGTATTTCCTGGGGAGCCCTTATTTAATTGATGTTAGCCAGATACAGTAACTCCTTTCTGGGATGGCTGAGTTCACTCTTTAAGTAGAAGTCTCTAGGCGTTCTTTGCTATTTTGCACAGCAGTATTTAATTATTCCAGGTATTTAAGAAATAATGCTAACTCATGCAAGGTTGCTTCTAATTGTGCTCTCAAACTTTGGGACTATTTCACCATAAAGTGAAAACAGGGACAAGTGTGATCTTGGAGTCACACTTTAATCTTTGTAACGTGCTGATGGTTTGCAGAGGTGCTGCAGGAAAATAAAACTAAGAATTTGTTACACAGCTAAAATTGAGACACATCTCAATAAGTAAAATCGTTTCGGTCACATCAACATAGCCACAAAAATATTGGCTGTGTTGATTGCTGAAAACTTGGCAGGGGGAAGAAATGTTCCATCAAAGTTTTTGGAAAAGCAGAGGGAACAACTGGTTTCATGTGTTTGTGAATTTTCCAGGTAGTCCACATCTGTGCAAGTATCCTTTTTGTGAAGCTGCTGGTTCCTTCCCCAACAGATGACCAGCAGGTTATTGATATTTCTGTGTACTGTTGTGTAATGCATGTGGATAAAAGCACAGGATATGCTCTGTGCCTGGATAAATACAATTAGTTGCAACGTTCCTAGAAAGCAGAGAGCTGCTGTTAAAGCTGCACTTTTTGGAATCATCATCTTAAGTGGAAAGTTAAGGCTTCTGCAGGGGTTTTTATTTAGTGTGCGACCCTTCTGCATGTTTCATAGTGTGTGAAGTGGACTCTGCTGTGAGAGAGGAGCATGATAAGGGAGGGGCTGAGCTCTGGAGCTCAGAGTGCCTAGCAATGAAATCACAGCAACCTTGCTGTGTGAGAATCACCCTCCTGAGTGCAACTGTGTCTGTGAGTTGTCTGGTTTTGCTTTAGGATTTCCTTCAGTGCCCACAAATTCCTGAGGCAAAAATCAGGAAGTAAAATTAGTTTTTAAGGCATAAATAAAGCGTTGAGGCGTTCAGGTGTTTATGGTACGTGTTCTCCACCCCTAGTTAGTCATGGCTGTGGAAGCAGCTGCTTGCCAAATACTTGATTTGTAACTATGCTGTGTAAATCTTGTTATCTTGTAATGGTGTGAGGCAGAATGTGAATTCTGGGTGAAGGTCTCTGCTAAAGGCTGGGTCTAAAGCAGCAACAGACACAGATGTGGGACTGTTACCCTGCAGCTCAGCATCTTGATGGTTATTTTCACTCATGTAGAAATCTGTGTTTATCACTAAGCAGGAGACCTGCATAGACTGCCCTGCCTCTTTCCTGGGACTGTAACTTTATAAATTGATTTTCTTTTTCTTTAAACTACATGTGGATTCATTTCATTTATCCTTTCATGTGCCCCATCAACGAAGCACGTAGGAAGATAAAAGTATTAATTACCTTCAACTACTAAGACTGAGAATAAATAGGTTTTAATATTGCTAGTTTCATACTGTACTATAATTAACAGCATCCAAGAGTGCAGAACTTGAAACAGATTAGAAAAGAAACCTCAGTGCTGTTCAGCTTTTACCTTCAGCCCTGCAGCTTTCCAAAAAGTATACAGTGGATTTTCAGTCTAGCGGATATTTCTTAGCTGGCAACAGATAAAAGCCTTCAGTTTCCTGGGAGAGAACCAGAGCATAGCAAAAGCTGGTTGCATAGCCACTAGTGGAATCCCTTTAATGCTGGCTAGGTGATCTTGAGAATTTTTAAAATAACAGTAAGGAGAATCTCATTTCAGTGAGGCAGAGTTCATTCCTGATAAAGGGCTTTCCAGAAACTAGCTCTTTGTAACTATAGAAACACCTAAATTTTCTAATCTTTGATGGAGAATGAGAACAGACTTTGCTGAGTTCTCAGTAAATCCCAGAGCTGATAGTGAATGCTTAACACATTGAATGTAGTAGGAAAGAGGCTCTTTGGAACTTGCTTCCAGTAAAACATTCTCTAAATCAGAGTAATATCCTTATGAGGCTGCTTAATAATGAAAAAGGTGGTCAGAGGAGTGTTGTGGTGAATGTCCTTGGAGTTGGGAGGAAAAGGCTGAAGCAATGTAAAATAATTTTCTGAATCTTCCAGAGAATTATTCTCTCTGCCCTGTTTTATAAAATTGGAATAAAACCCAACTGTACTTCTTTTCCACTTAAAGAAAACAAAACTTTTGGTAATACTTAACAGCAGTGGAAACTTACTGCTATGGAGACAACGAAAAAAATCCGGATAATACAGGAGGATGAAAAGCTCCTTTAAATCTGTAACTTCAAAGATGTGCGTCAAGAAAGTGAGCATCCTACTTAGATTTGAACAGAATTTGATATAGAGCCAAATTCAGGTGGAAGGAGTACATCCTGAGCCTGAACTACCAGAATTCTTCCAATTCTGGTAGAAAACTTGTTGCTGTGCTTTTAGCTGTGTCAAATGGGAAGGAAAAGCAACAGATGGAGCAATGAGAAACACTTCCTTGATGGTGCTTTTGTTGTAAGGGGATCTTTATTTTGGAACACTCCTTCCTGCAGGTAACATGCTTCACAATGTTTGTGAAGGAATCCAGGGAGCAAAAGGGAATTTTAAAACTTTAATATGGGCTAGGTTATATCACACTGAAGCAAATAGAGTGACAAAGCACAAGGTATTCAGAGTTCCTAAATGGTATATTCAATGCCATGCTTTACGAACAGTTTCCTATTTTCATGTTGCTGATTTTGTAGATCTTGTTACTGAAAAACAATGGGCTGGAGAAAATCTGCATCCATAACCAAACTTGCATGGTTCAATTGCAGCCACCTCAAGCACTTGTGTGAAAACTGCAATTTTTACATGGGTAAGGCCCCTGCCATTGGATCAATGTCAAACTTATCTTTTAAGCAAGATTGCTTGAGAATGATGATTCCTCTCTCCACTACTTCACCAAAGAGAGAATATAACATGAATGGAGTTTCTTAAAATTTCTCAAGGAGCTGCAGAGGTAGTTAGACACACAAGGATTCTTTTATTTAAGATTATTTAGCTTTAATAGGAGATATGTGGCTAAATATCCATGCAATATGGAATTATTGGGAAATATGGTAGCTGGACTGTAACAAGCCATAGTGACCCCAGTAAGCACTTCAAACCCAGTAGCTCAGTGCTGTTAGAGGAAACTTAACCAAGGGTGTGAAACCTGGAATTTTAGCTCAGTCAAATTATTTTTCACTGATGCAGAAAAATTCATTCTTTCATGAGAGAGAGAGAGAAACAGTTTTACTTTTCAGGAGTACAGCAGGATTTGTGATATTCATTCTTTGACAGCTGTGAGTTAACTTTGTTTTAGTTTTTTTTTTTTTTAACTTTTTACTGTGTCAGGTAAAAAGTTTTCTCCCAGATTTGCCCTGAGATTTCTCCCCATGTCATTCCATGCTGCTGGCTTAACTCTTGTGCTTTTCAGCTGAATAAGGCATCTTGCAGTTGTTGTGTATTGTTAATTAAACGCCTTAAGAGCATCTGTCTCTGAGAGAAGCAGGCTGCAGTTTCAGTTCATGGCTACTGTATGGAGTGAGGATCAAGGAGAGTGTGCTCAGCTCCGTTTTCCAGGATGACACAGGTGCAGGGATGTGCTGCCTCTTGCTTCAACAACAACAAAACAATGTGTTATCACCCAAGGCTGCAAATGCAGCACCCCTGAGACTGGGTGTGAGGCTGAGGCTGCCCTGCTCTCTGCAGGTGTGTGTCTGATCTGTCTGTAAGCCTGTCAGTGCCTCGGGCGGTGCCTGGGCTCAGGGCACACAGTCTGTGCTGCAGGGCAGGGCAGCTCTTTTCCTTCCAGTGATGCTGCCCGGGATGTGACCGAGGGAAACCCTAAACTGGGACCTGCCTGGTGCTCCCACCCCGCCGTTTGTTTCTCTCGGAAATGCCTGGCTTGATACATTGTATGATTTCATTTGTGGACTTTTCCCCTTTTGTTTTTCAGGCTGAAATAACCGTCCCCTGGAAGAGCTGGAAAATACACAAGTAAGTTTTTAGTTTTGTGGGTTTTTTAATTCCTCCTCTGAGTCATCTTTTGGGAGGCCACGTCATTGCCACTGTCTGTCTAGAGAGCTCAGACTGACTTCCCAACGCTGGAATTTAAATTGTTTAAGATCAGGTGGTGAATTTTTCAGAATCTTGGAAGAATTTCAATTCATGTTTCAGCTTTCATTGCAGACAAACTTGAAGCAAAAGTGCTTTCAAACACTCTTTGCTTTCTGTCAGCATCAGTACAAAAGCCTTGAGATTTTGGGTGGGAATCTAGAGAAATATGTATTTTGTGTTTTTTTATTAGAATTTGTATGACTAGAGGCAGAGGAATAGCAGGGTCTATTTTTAATTGACCTTAATATCAGGTTTTGGCCAGCCTCTGCTCAGTTATGTGACTGCAGGTGATCTGGATCTGTACCTTCAGCAGGGCAGGCCAGCACAGAGCTTGCACAGATTAACCTGTGCAGACACCTGCAGAGCTTTCCATCCATCAAAGTGTAAGAGATTTAGCTTTTACAGAGTGGGTAGGTCTCATCTGAAACCTTCTTCTGTCATGTGCTCTTCTCTCAAAGTGAATTTTGTCTGCCCCACCCACCCCCCCCAAAAAAATTTCTTTGTGATCTTTATAAAAAATAATGAACAAAGACAAGGGATCGTTGTCTGCGGGGAACTGAATACAATACTTGGTGTCCAGAGTGTTGATTTTCCTGGGGAAAAATACAAGCTACTACTCCCTCTCCTGGCCTCATAAGGGAAATATATGGAATTGTCAAAAGGGGGCATTCTTGCTTTTTCAGACAAATGAAAAATAAGTCATAAAATAAGTGTATGGTTAGACCTGTCATTTAGGAAGAGTAGAAATTGCTCAAGCCGAAAGTCTTTAGCCAAAGCAAATATAACAGATGGAATATTAAATATCAGAAGTGATTTGCAGACTAATTTAATCCCTCACTTTGTGGACAGAGGTTTTATCTATTTCACCTAAGGTTTACCCAAAGCTTTTGTTAATTGAGGAAAATGGCCACTGCAGTTACACATGCACTGTCTGTATCCAGAAATACAAATCCCCTCCCATTGTCATTTAACTCTCTGAGGATAATTCTCTATATCTGTGTTCTGGCACGCCTGGAGTTGCCAATTAAGAGTTGAACAAATTGTGTATTCTTCTAAAAATCTCTTGAAAGGGCAAATCCTAATGTGTAACCTATCTGGAAGTAGCTCTGGAATCTGAGAAGTTACTGATGCCCTGGGAAGCCCTTGGTCAAGGAAACAAAAGCAAATCCAGGACTGACTGTGCAAATAGAGAATGGGTTTGGTTTTAAGCTTCTGTGTTCAGAGATGTTATCAAAGATATTTACTTCTAGGTTTGCCTGAGCATTTATGGATTAAATCTGGTAATAAACAGGTTCAAACTGGTGCTGATAATTCCTGTTTTCTAACCAAATTTTACTCTGCTCTTAGGTATTCCTTGTGGTTTTATTTACTCTAGTCTTATGATCCTTATGATTAGGTAGAGTCTTCATATACATGGCAATTAATATGCTGTGCTTTTAATGTTCTAGATCAACTAGAAAAAAGAAAATATATGAGCTGCATTTAAAAACTCATATCTGAAGATATATATTTTTTGCCTCTTGCCTAAGGAATAATTTTCTTTGTAATTCTGTTTATCTAGCTAATACAAATAAGAATTATTTCTGCCCTAAGTTTATAGAATATTTTAGTCACTGTATTTAAAAAAGATGCTACTTTCCCACCAAGATTCTGTTTGTCACACCTCAGCATCTCATTTAAATGTAGTAGAGCGTTAGGATTGGGATAAAGATGTTTTTCATGCTAAGAGGTAGAATCAGAAAACACCAGCACCACAAGGAGGTTACAAGTATGTATCTGAAGAGAGAGCCATAGAATAGTGCAGTTTTAAAACAAACAGAAAACTTCAGTGATCTTTCTGTGCTGCCCTTCACCTCCTGCAGCCATTTGCACTCGAGGGAAGAGGGTGCAAGGCAGCACCAGACACTCCCGGCTCAGGTTTATGAGCAGTCACTGAGCTGCACAGGGGCAGGCAGTGTTTACACTGACAGTTTTCTCCTGGCAGTGGAAGAAAAACACCGGCCCCAAGCACCTGGTTCTGAGCTCCTCACATCTCTGCCTAGCCAGGGTGGGAGGTTAATTTAGAGTTAACGGCACCAAATACTCGGGTTTGTTACGCTTTAAACTGCTTTAAACTGCTAATGGAGACATCCTCTCGCAGGGACCCGGGTATTTGGAAAAGATCAAGTTGCAATGAGCTGGAGGTACAGAACAGAGCTCTGACAGAAAAGCAGTTGTAGGTGCAAGGGAGAAATCCAAGTGTTATCTGGACTCATCAACTCAAAAATAAAACGTGAGCAAAGAATTTCCATTCATCCACTGTGCAAATGAAAAGGTTAAAAGGTGAACAGAAAACTGGCAAGATGGTCAATCTGCACTTAAGGGACTGAATATATGTTTTTTGGGATTGTGCCTGCCAAGATGCTCTTCTCCTACTGTGTACTGTGACCAATTTTAGGATTGCTTTCTGTGTGTAACTCTTCTGCTTCACCCTATTTTGTACAACTTTGCACCAAGTGCAGCTCCTGAGGGTTGACTACAGCAGGATTTAAAAATGCAGATTGCCATTCTGCTTTGGCTCACGAAATGCCCAGGTGTGTGCTTTGGGCATGGTTATACTCCACTGCAAGTTAGTAGGTCTCCTAAGATAAATGATACCTTATTACTATGATTTTTTATTAGCAATCTATTATTAGTGTGCTTTTGGAAGACAAAGTGCTGTGGTTTTGTTTATTAGTATGTTTGTGCAGGTGTGAGGGAGTGTAAGATATGTAGCTATTAAAAACCCTGAAACCACTATAAATGATCTCCACATGCCATGAAGTAGAAATCAGGTGATGGATTACTTGTAGGCTACCCCAAAAATGTGGTAGTGAGAATAAATGATAATATTCTCAAACAAAAGATTTGCAATTGCAAGTAAAAAAATTATTCCAAATGCAGAGGAAGGAAGGAGCTTGCAGTGACTGTAGGGAGGTATCAGGTAAAGAAGGCCACAGGCTGTGAGGATAAAGGGCCATGCAAACAGCCTGGAATAATCACTTGTGGAATAGCATGGAGTAAGTTTTAAATCCTGGAGTTCTGCAAATGATCAATTCAATCAAAGTTATTTTGATTGTGCTACTACTACACAACGAAATATTTATCCTCTTCCTAACATTCCTCCAATTGCTGGAGAAGAAAAATCCAACCAAAACCCCGGCAGAAAACTGGTGATCAGGAACCTGAAAATTAACTAAAGTTCTGCTAGTTCACAGCACTAAGAAGGGTGTAACAGCAACGAGGTGTTGTATAAATGCAGGGATTGAAACTCCCAAGAGAAACCAACTTGGGTGGATTTGAAATAAATAACTAAAGTATTTCCTAATGCACTGGTTCAATGGTTCAGTTAGAGGCCAAGCCTGCCCAGCTCATGTTTAAAAAATGGATTTGTGAGAACTTGGTGTTGCATATGACCACTCACTCTTTAAGTGACTGCAGGATGACAATTGCTCCCCATGTTAGCACTGCTCTGGCTGATCCACGAGGGACACAATTATGATTCCTTTAATAATAGTAATGAGTTCTGTGTCTGTCCAGTTCTAGGAGAGACTGAACGCACATCACTCCAACACTTTCCTGTTTTAACTTCAGCCAGTGATGAACTGGTTAAGGCTCTTTTCAGCTTTTTAAACACTTCCAAAAGAAGCACCAGATGCCTGGTTCCTGTTACCTCTTTGGAATACAAGGGTTAACCTTTCTCAGATGTACAACAGACTTCAGTTTAAGTAAGGATCAGCATGAGAGGTTTCAATACTAAATTAGAACGTGATTCTATACAGAGTTCAAATTTGGCATCAAAAGTGTCAAGATTTGCATGTTAATTTGGCTGTGAATTTCCACGTGGGCTGCTGGACATCCTTCATTTGAAACCATTGTGCTGTAGACTTTGATTTCATTATAAGGGGATGGAAAAAGCCAAAATCCTTGAGAGGACAATTCAGGGAGCCCTGAAACCAGTCTGAGTTTGTCCCTGCAATTAATGTAATGCAAAACTTTATGAAGACAGCACTTTATTAGGAGAATTGAGAAATTAAGTTGATTTGTTTTTCAAACTCCCCCACAGAAACTGCTCAACTGATTTCAGAAGATAAACATAAGTGAAAATTTTGTGATCAAACATCTACTTACAGGTAAGAGCAAAACTCCAATGGATTCTTAGGAAAATGTGAACCAAGTTCTGGGACTCTTGGCTTCGCTTTGTCTTCAAATGTTGTATTAAGAAGCCAGGCAGGGAAGTGCTTTGGGAGCTAGTGCTGGGTGGGAAGCAAAGAGCAGAATGATGAATAATGTGCTGGTCTCTGGGAGGAGAGGTGTCTTGTTCCTGACACACTGTCAAGAAGATGCTTTGCTGATTTGACTGTGCTGAGGAGCACATACCAGTTACTTAGTAAGTGGTTTTGTAGGGGATCTCACCCACGTTACAATAAACGCAGCTCCAAGATAACGTGGCTTTTATGCTTCCACGCTTTCTGGATGATAACTGTGAAAAATTACCCAGGGGAGGTTAGCAAGCTGTACCTGTGGCCATTTTCTCATGACCCCTGAGTGATAAAGTTTGCTATCTTGGATCATGATGTGCTGTCAAATGACAGGTTTGCCTGTCTGGCCAACGAGAAGTAATTGAGGAGTGTTACGGTTTTACAATCCAGGTTTCACCAAATTTGTAGCTTTTTGAGCTGTTAGACCTGAACAAAATAGGTCAGTGTTGACAGAATAAGGTTGGCTCACACTTTTCTTCAGATTTTGACTATTGTTTGCGTGCATCTCATACCTGAAAGCTTCATGTGGGAAGCATGTAGTTTTCTGGAGATATTGCTGTTGGAATTTCACTTACAGCTCAAGATAGGATTTTTTGGTGTTATGGTACAATATTTTTTTGGTTGCTATTCTAAAATCTGTATCTGGAATCCCAGATGTGCATGAATTTGAACAAGTAATTTGAGAGGCTCCTGTAAGTGGGGAATTGGGAAATCCCTACCAGCTGGAACTACTTAATAGTGGAAGCTTTGCTGACCTGAGGTGAGCTGTCCACAAGCCATTTATTTTTGTAGGTATAGGGCCAAGATATGGAGCAGCAAATTTGCTTCTCTTGCTCTATTTCTCACACCCTCCCCTTCAGCAGTGGTTTTATCTGTTGCACCCATGTTGTGTCTTGATATATTAGTGGCTGGAAAACAAAAAAAAACAAAACCCCCCAACCAGATGTGTTTTGTGTGGTGATTTTTTTTTTTATATTCTTGAGACAGAAGTATCTGTGTAAACAGATCCTTATGGCTGAGGTTTTCTGTAGCTGTTCAATACTTGCTGACTCTGTGACTATTTTTAGCCACCATATACATTAAACATTGCTATTTTTAGGCAGCTTCCTCAAGTACCTTCATCTGCATGAAATGTATTCTCTTGCCACTTGGAATTTGTCTAAGTCAAATAATAAAAAAGCAAAGTATAAAATGATGCTTTACAACATTACAGCGATGCTTTACATCCATTACACTTTTCCAGGTAAGAGGAAACATTAAAAAAAAGAGGTTGTTTTGACAATGACTTTTTAACTCTTTTAGGGAAAGAGACTTCACATGGGTATCATTTTGGTTGTGGTGCCACTGTTGTGATGTCGTGTTTCAGGGATACAACTTGGTAAATAGTTTTCACTGTAACCTCAGAAGAACAAAATCACTGGAAATCCTGAACTTCCATGTACTGGGGAAAACAGATCTGTATTTGTGTTACAGTAAGAAGATAGTTCATGATCCAGATATGAAAAAAGCTTTTCTTTGAGGTGTGGATGAACTGAAGGACCCCAAGATGAAAATGTTTTCAGGTTACATGTAGTGCAAAGGTGGTGGCACAGCTGAGATGAGACTGGTGCTCAGGATGCATAAAACAGTGGAAAAGGTGTTAAATGAGCTGGAAAAATTAGGAATGATGGAACCAGTGTGGTGACCAAATGCTCTTTGCGTGGAGTGCCTGAACTCCTTGCTGTGGACTCTGTGTACTTATGTTAAAGGTAAATGGGGCAATTAGGATAGCACAAGAATTATGAACCAAAATTCCAAAGCGAACAAAGTGCTTAAATACAATCAGGAAAGGAAAATACTGTTATATTAGCACTGGTCTTCAGCTGACCACATACTAGATTGAAGCAGCTTTGTAAAGGAAAACACTTGCGGGAGAAAAGTATGTAATCAACAAAGTTTAAGCTTATACCTTGTGATTTAATATTTTAGTGTGAAAATAATGAAAACATTTTGAAAAAATGTTTTTCTACATTAGGGAAATATTTTTTTTCTACTTAGGTTTGATATTAAGAAATGGTTTTTACAGGAGACTAAGGTAGAATTTTTCCAGCCTGCAGTTATCATGGATTTTCTTAAATTAAAAAAATTCACAACCAAACAACAAAAAAATCCCAACTTGAAGCAACTCTGAGGGATTTGCTAGCTTATTATTTTGCCCTGAGGCAGGATCAATTTTACCTGTTATTCAAGACAGAAAATTGTCTGGCTTCACTTTAAGACCATTATGATAAAGAGTGAGTCTTCCTGCTTTCCTCTGTTCATGTTTGATTATCTTTACCTGTTGTTTTGCCTTTTCTGTGTGGAATAAGTAGTGAGGTTTTGCAGCAGCCTTTTGCACAGTGGAAGGCTGTTACAGTGTCCCCTCAGATGGGCTTTGTCACACAAAACAAATTCCCTAAGGACAGTCAAATATAGCACAAATAGAGAAATATACTGTAGGAAAGACAAGGGTGACACAAAGCCATCCCAAATGCCAAGTGCAGAAACACTCACCCGGATGCTCCTCAAATCTTTGCTGCTTGATGCAAGAGTTTTTCCTTCTAAATACCGCCTTGAAGGACAGAAATTGTTTTTTGTGGCTTTGCAATTCTGCCTCTATTAAAGAGTTCAGTTTCTCCACAATGTGGGGAGTTTTCCCCAGTTTCAAGTGGTCTGCATTGGACAGGGCACATTCCTACCATGCATTTCACTTCCACCTTGTGGAGGGGAGGGATTGGATCCGTTGTTTCATGAGCTGCTCTGTCAAATAGCCTGAGAGACACCTTGCCTCCCATAAGACTTCCTCATCTGAATCTCATCTATCAAAGGAAAGTCTGATATTTTCTAGGATGCCACAATTTGTGGAAATGAATGAGCTTAATTAAGCTCATGGGAAGCTCTCACAAATGGCTGGAGATAAATATCAAATGGGGTCAATACACTGTCATGAGACTTTTGGCTTGTTACTGGATGTTCCCATCCCTTTGGGATGGCCTGGAGGGCAAGGACTTCTGAGAAGATTGGGGTCGGCCATGATTAAAGCTATATTTAGAAACTTTTTTAATTGCATAGACTTCAGGCACATTAGAGCTGGCTGATTTTTTTTTTTTTTTTTTGATGGAACAGTTTTCTGTTAGAAAATGCAGTTTAGTGGAAATTGGAGTGTTCCATGGGACTGTGTCAATCTGATTGTAGCTTTTGACAGAAAGGGAAAATTAACTCAATTTGTCAGTGCTTTAGTAATATGAGTGTGTCATTTGGACAATGTGTGCCTTATTGAACTATTTGACATGTTTCATGTTGGAACTCAAAGCAGAATTCAAGTAATTGTTCTCTTACCAAGATACCACTTTCCATATATGATAACTATTATCTTCTACTCAATAATTTATTGATGGTAAATCATATTAAAGTGGAACATGTGGGTAGACACAAAACTTCTGAGTGTCACTGCCACAGAATGTTATTTATTATTTTATTCTAATAAAATAAAAATTAGGCTCTAGATTAGATTCTTATAAAAATTTACAAATGCTGGAATTTCTTGGAAAATAGAAGTTGTCCTCAGCTTGAGGAAGAGTTGGCAGAATAAAAAGCTCCAGATCTTGCTATAAATCAACTCTATTGGTGATAAAGATATTTACCAGTTCTGTGAGTCTGGAATGAAAGTGATGGTCTCAGATTTTTCTATAGGAAGCTTAAAACATTGGAAAGTACTTAGTGAATGTAAAGGGTGACCAACACAGTAAAAATCAGAGATCTGGGAAAAAATACTGTAGGAGCATAGATTATATGAAATAATTTGGAAAGCCAACCTCAGGGGGAGCCTGGCCTGATGGAGACACAAAGGAATAACCTTAAGAAAAAGCAGCATGAACATTCTAGAAGTACCCAAACATTTTTAATGTAGATAAATGCCACCAAGAAATTGCTTTTGAGCCGATCGAACTCTTGTGCTTTGCAAGGGACAGGATCAGGCAAGTTGTGAAGGGCCATGGGGGAAACGTTCATTGGGGTGATGGGATCAGCTCCTGGTTTCTGTCACAACTTGCTGGCTCCCACACTGGGTGGATTGGCCACAAATTCATTTGCACCTCTTTGCTGGGGAGAGGAAGGTGTTTGCTGCCTGTCAATTTGGAACTCGCTTTGAAGGGTAGGTGAACTGCTTAAGGCTCAAAACCCAAGGACCAGTTCATGATTCTAGTGTTAGGAGAGGAAAGTGTCATGAGCTCTGAGGGTATCTTGCACCAGTCTCTAGTTTTAGCTTGTACTTGGCATTTCCCCTTTGGTGTTAGTGACAACCAGCAAAAGATCTCCTTGCTAGGGCTGTTTTTTGAAAAAAAATCCATTTCTAGGTTTGATTCTTGGTAGAATTGGGTGCCTGCTTTTGAATTTGCACAGTGGGTTATAATTTGGGGTGTTTGTGGAGCTGCTTCTGGCAGTTTGGGGTAGGGAGTGGGCTGATGTGATACACCTGGGACGGCTGGCATCACAAAAGGGTCTCAGTGTCTGCACAGGTAAGTGCAAAGATAACCTCACAGAGGGGATGCTGCTGCCTCCAGCCATTCAGAAAATCAGCTCCAATTTAGTTCCATATTTTGTAAACTTCCGATTGGAAGTGTTATTTTTAGCACCATGGCATATTTTTGTTTCCCTTTCTCAGCAGCTGACTGTGTTGCATTCATGGCTGGAGCACTTGAAGTCAATTGCCAGCACTGACTAATGCCATCAAGCATAGCCTGTGCCTCCAGAATCCCAGCAGAGTTTTCCAGTCTCTGGATGACTCAGAACTATTCTCTGGACCCACAAGCAAAAATTCTTAAGTGGTACCATTGAAGAAGCAAAAATTTTTTGCATTACATGAGCATACAGGAGGAAATTTTTTTCCTTGGTTTATTTTTCACATTAGGAAAACAGCAAAAAATAATATAATACAACTTAATATATGCTGCTGTGTCCCATCTTGGGGGATGAGTGTGTCATTCCATATGCTGTAGCTAAACATAAATGAACTGTTATTAATGATTGCCATAATGTTTTCTAGCAGTTAGCTGGCTGTGATTCTAGGAATTTTTCTCCACTGTGTTTTGAAGGGTTAGGTTATTTAAACTTACTATCAAATAGAATCAGATCAAAGTGAGCTAATTTTTCTTAAACACTAATCATTTTAAGGCTATTGAACTAAATATAGAGTCAGTTCATTAAATCATTAAAACAGCCTGCAATAATGCTCACAAAGTCATTATAGTGCTATTCCCCAGCCAGAGAGGTGGTGTTGCCTTAAGCACAGTTTAATCAAATTAGATGGTGGGTTATGTCCTGGGGTTTCTCCTATTGATATTCATTAAAAATACATGATTTATCACTAATCTCTGTAAGGTATATCCTACTCCTCCAAATGAATTTTGTAAATGTCAGGGGGAAGAAAACAGAATAGTTTATTGTTATAAGAATGTAAGTGTGGTGTGATCACATTTACATTTGTATAATATGTAATTTAGTGATAGATGATAATTTTAATGTGCCTTTAAAATTTCTGTCCTTAGTTAAAAAGTTAACAAAAATGGAAAACCCTCAGGAATAGCCACTTTATATTTTAGTGCTGTATAAGCATATGAATTAACTTTGGAACTAATTATTCCGTAGATCGTCATATAGTTTCTCTTATAGATTGTCTATAAAAGTTCACTGTTTAATTTCATGTACTCCTTTTGGCACCATTTTCCATTTTTCCCTTTTATTTGGAACACTTCAGTGTTGTAGCTCCCCTGTTCTTTCCTCTTTACCCTTTTAATTTTGAGGCTTGCCTTGTTTTAAATGTCGAGGAAACATTGATGAGAAGACCACACACAAACATTCCCCTCTGTGCTGTCACCACTGCTCCTTTTAAGTGAAAATTTCTTCATTAATACAATGCTTTTTAATCTTGTAACAGTCTAAAAATGGGGTGGATTGATTACATCACCCAGCACTCAAACATGCAGCTGGTTAGTGGTGCTGTGAGGCTTTGCCATGCTTCAGACCAGGATGAACACATTTAATTAGTGCCTATTTGGAATTAGTACAATCTTAATTCCTCAAACTGGAATTTGCCTGAATTGTATCAACTCTGAAGTGCCCTGTGAATTTTTATCATTTTTGTATTGCTGATACTTATGAATCTTTGATACCACTTGGAAGCCCAGCTGAACATCCCCAGTGGTCCCTCTTGCTCTGAGTTTCTTGGTGTTGTGCTGTCGCTTCTGTCCAGGGAAGAGCCACCTACTGAGCTTGGTTATGGCTCCTGCAGTGCTTTCCCTGGGTTCTAAAAGAATAGATTGAAGATTTCTGGGAGAAATGGATCAGGTTCTCAGTGCCCTGAAAATCCTCTAAGCTCAGAGTTCACCCAACACTGCCTGGCTCATGGCTTTGCTCTGTGGACAGACTCTGAGAACTATTGACTTGATTGTTGGGTATTAATCATGTTACCACAGAACTGCCACTTAATTGAGATGGGCTTGAATTAAAACATAAGTTGTTGTAATTACTGAGGTGATGTAATTACTGACAAGTTCATGTAGCAACACTTGCAGTAGGAACTTCAGCTGTGGTTTTAAAACCCTGTCCCACTTGAGTTTGTCAGCTGTGCCAAAAGCTATTGTCAAATACTCTGAGGTAGATCTGAACAGATTGCTGCTGTTGTGGGCTCTGCTGCTGATTTACACTGCCATGTCTGAAAGAGGAGCTTGGTTTTACACCCCTCAGAAATTGAAAAAATTCTTCTAGGTGGGTAATTACTCTGCTGGACACCTGAATACCCGTGGCTTTGGATTTGCTGGGCTGTAGCTAAATGCAATTGTGATTCTAGACTGGTTGAAGCCTCTCTATTTGTGGTGTTGAAGTTCCCCCCTGCCTCCTGTACACTGGCACAGGAGCTTGTCTCATGCTAAAGTAAGCAGGTTAAGGAACCTCAGCCTGCAGAAAAGCTTTCCTATTGGCAGCTGAACTCATCCTAGAATGTCTTAGGTGGGATTTGACAAGTTCTAGGTGCAGGGAGGTGCAGGGAGGAGGTCAGGGATGTACAGCTTGGTGAGGAGAAAGGCAGGCCAGGAGCAATGCTGGGAAGGGCTGGAGATGGCACAGAGCTGAACTCTGAGTTAAAGAACAGCAGTGCTTTTGCTCATGATCTTATTTCCAGCCATGTGTGGGGTTCTTTTTTGTCTGGGGTTTTTTTCGTACTGAAGTTCAATGAGATTTCTGAAAATCAGCTTTTGTTCTACACTTTCTAGCTCTCGTTTTGTGAAGGAGAGCTTGAAAACCTGTCCTAAACAGAATGAAGTTCCATTGACTGAGACTTGAAGAGTTCAAATAGAGAAGATACCCTTTTTTCTCTACTGGCTGCCCGTGTCATGGCTTGTAACCAGACCCCTGACATTTCTGGAACGTGAGTTGTGGTTGTTGGATTTTTTTCAGCGTGCTGGGCTGGCAAAGTGGGGTAAAGGCAGCAGCCTCAGAGGGGGCTGAGCAGCACCAAACCCTGTCTGGGTGCAGGAGCTGCTGGGGCAGGGTGCAGGGTGTGGGCACTGTGTGCATGCACCCCAGGGGAGCTGTGGTGTCGGTCTGGCAATCTGCCCGTGAGCCCTAATCCTGCAAACATACATCACACCCTCCATTTTATACTTGTGAGGATCCCAACCTAAGTGAAATCCTATTAAATTATGAGTCTAGTGCTATTTAAACATCTGCCTTTCAGTGATTTTTCTATTATTATTTTTGTGAGATTACATATAATGGATAGGTAAGTACACATGTATAGGATTTGTTCTATCAATTTTTTTAAAAGGCACTATATGAAACATTGTTTTTTTTCCTGTGATAAGTCTTCATAATAAAGTGCTGATGAATGACACCATCTACTTTAGCTGGTTTTACTTTTGTTTCAAAACTTTTCAAAGCAAAGTGTGAGGTACAATAGGGCAGCTGGCTGTTATCCATAGGCTCTGCAGCTCCAAAGCCTTTAAGGTGAGATGTGAACAAGACTGTGCCTTAATTATTGGCAGCAACTGGCTTGGCTTTTCAAAGTAATAAATGGGGGTCCTTACAAAGTCTCTTCTTAAGTAGCTAAATGCATAATCCACACGGGATATTGTTTTAAAATTCATTTCATCTTCAGTAATTTGATCAGAGAAAGAGTTGTACTGGTCATTTCTCTTGTGTAAGAACTGTGTCGCACCTAGGGGCAAGGAACATTTATTTTCATGATTAATACCTGTGAGTTTCATGGCCTAATGAGAAAGCCCTAGATGTATTTGAAATGAAATTGCCTTTTTTTTTTTTTTGACCCTTTGTTCAATTCATGTAAACACTCTGACTACTGTCCTTCTCCTTGTGAGTCTGAAGATCCTGTAACACCACATAGCATTTATTTGTATATCTAGTTGCAATGTTAAGGTAAGGGAGTTCCAAAACAAATAATTTATAGGTGGACACCTGTATACATTTGTGTAACTTATTACATTTCTCAAAGATGAATAGCCCTGGAATTGTGAAAGTGAAAGCTAATGGAATCTTTTGCCCTACTTTCCCTGGCACCCAATCCAGCCTCACAAGAAATCTGCTGCTGGGTTTTGTGTTGCTATTAAGTCTATCAGTCTCTTCATTGCAACCTCCTCTTTGTTGAAGTCCAGTCCAAAATACATATATGTACCAGAAAAAACCCTATTTAGTACAATCCTACCTGCACTGTTTCCATCTCATGTAATGGCTTGGCTTGAAAGTACCTTGAAGGGATTTTAAACACTCAGTCTTCCCTCTGCCCCAGTGTAAAAGCAGCATCAGTCCTTGATGATCTCACTGCAGTGTCATCTTTCCTTTCTCTAATGTCAGCTCTTACTGTAACTTGGCTGCATTCAATTGAAGAGCCTCGGTGTGAAGGTATGTCTTAATTCCCCAAATCCTTTACACCCTTACAGCTTTGAATGAATGCTGAAACATTCATACTCTATTTGCTGGTGTGGTTTTGCACTTGTCTTCCTTTGGTTCTCCTGCTCCTTTAAAGTCATTCACTGGAAGTGCATCTTGCTCTGTAAAGACCAGAAGAAATTAAAGGAATACCTTGGAGAGGGCTGGGAAAGGAGGACATGGAGCCCTCATGACAGGCAGGAAAGTACTGAAAGACAGGCTCACCTGCTGGAGCCGGTGGTGTCATTAAATGCTTATCCACAGTGTCCAGAAACTTAAGTGGGTGGCCAGAACTCCACTGTGTAAGGCAATTAAAATGACTGATGTCTTAATAAAAAGGCAGCATGTAGCTGATATTTTGGCTGTTTGGTGTTGCATTGGCATGCTTTAAATGCTGCATTTTGTTTCTGTCTTGACACCCACCGCCACAGAAGTTAACTTCAAAAATAAGGAGTGATTGTGCCCGTTGAGTTAGGGGTGCCCTGAGAGAGGCTTGGTGTCACTGGCTGTGGCCCACCTCATTCAGTGCTACTTTCACCTCAGACAGTGGCATCTTTGCACTGAGGCTGTTTGGCCAGTGCCGTTGGCTCCAAGATGCTGAGCTTTGTTCAACAAAGCCAATGCTACATTAAAACATGATTGAGCTAAATCAATAAGCTGTGCTGCTCTGAATGCAGTGCTGGCAGAGACCGTGCCCCTGGTTTTCATTTCAGATGCTGCTGTTAAAATGAATTTCAAGGATTCATCCTGCCCTGTGCAGAAGATAAAGCACATTTAAGACTTTGGTTGTTTATACTTGTTGTGTCCCAAAAAAAGGATAGAGCAACTGAGAGAAGCAGAAGCTTTATTTACCAGAGAAGAGGAAGTAATTCTTGGAGGGTCTCTGAGGACTTTTGCCATCAGGTCAAGACCCAAGACTGGGAGCTCAGGGTGCAGGGTGGAGTTCCCCTCTTGTCTCAGTGTATGAAACCTGCTTCTTGTGGCCTGTCACGTAAGCATGGTCTGTTAGTCACTTTTTCCCCTGAAAATGGTTCCTGCAAATAGAATAAAACATTCTTTCATCTTGGTGCAAAAAGTATAACTATTTAACTAATTTACATGTTCTTTAGTTAACAACTTGTGTGGTAGATTTACCGTCCACCCCCTAAAATAAAGGCTGATGTTTCCATTAATTACAGGATGATTACTTTGCAGCAGGATAAATCAGCCCCTGCTGAGCTCTAGGCTGCCACAGCTAGTCTGGTCCCTATGCCTGAATTCAATACTTTAAAGCTGACTTCAGTATTTCTTTCACAGGTAGCACCTGTCTGAAGGCTCCCAGACATAACCACAGACACTTCTAATGTCAGTAGAATCCCTGCCTTCTGGGCAAGTCTGAATCACTTCCTTTGTATTTATCAGAGATAAAAAGTAAACATGCTCATGGAGCTTATCGTGTTTCCGTCCTGCTTGTAGCATCTCGTGTGTGCACATCTGAGTGCACAAACCCACAGCATGAGCTCAACTTGGAGAGCATCTGCTTGTTTGATTGGTAAATCAGATATTTCCCTATGAATCTGACATTGTCCTGACTTTGTTCTCCAGGGGATTTTGGAAGAGTGTCCAGATGCTGTGAGCCCATTGGTTCATGGTAGTTTGCTCACTAATTTTCACATTGCTGTGTGCATATGATAGGTATGGTGTGTGTGAACTTTTGTGCTGTTTCACTGAGAAAGATGCAACCATAGTCATGTTACCTAAACAAGAATTTATCTGTTCAAAGCACTACTCAGGAGTGCGTGATTTGGCAATGGAAACAATTTCTTAATAAGTGGTGTCTGGTTTTAGTTCTGACTGCTATCTTTTCAGACTAGACAGGTTTTGGCTGTTGCACTTTTTTGTTCCCCTCTCTTTCATCCATTGTTCTTTCTACCACCAGTCTCTCACTGCTCCCAGTGCCTCCCCAGATTTCCCAGTCTGGAATGACTTGCCTGTCACTGCTGTTCAGAACTTGCCAGTTAGGTTTGACCTTTTGATGTGTGGTGGAGCTGAATTCTCTTTTCTTGGTAGCTGAAAATGTATTTTCTGAAGCTGCATGGTTTGGGACACTGTATGTACAGAAATGTTTTTATGGTGCTTATTGTGGTAATGAAAGACCTGTTGAGTTCTCAGCAGTCAAAGGAGTCAGAATAATGAAGACATTTGGATACAAGGCCAGTGGGTTCATTCCTGTTTTGCTTCAGGGTCTCTTAGGAGTCTTCTCTGTGTTCACAGCTACTTTTCTCTTGCTTGCACTTCCTCATGTGTCTCATCTTCACTCATCATGACGTTGATGTCACTTGACATGCCTGGCCAGCACACAGCATCTGTTATTTTCCACACTCAGGCCACTATCCTGGAAGTATAGAGAAAAGGATTCCTTCTTTCTAATGATCTGTGCCTCATTATTTGATTGTCTTACGTATGACTTCATGCCTGCTCAATTCACATTCTGAGTTGCTGTCTTTTTGAGTGGCCATCCTGAGAGAAAGATGGATCAAACACTTATGAAACTCACTTTAGGTGGATGCGTTTTCTGACGTCAGTGCTGTGTAGCTCATTGGGATGGAGCCCACATTCTGCTTCACTGAACACGCCTTTTCATGTGGCAGCACCCTGAGGTTGTCCTTGTTCACCAGTTCCTTGTGAAGGCTGTGCTGCATTGAATCACAGTGTCTGTATTGCAGTTTTGTCTCTTGTCATAGCAGCAGTTTGTCTGCATCTGAAGGGCTCAAATGATGGTGTCAACAAGCCCCAATAACCTCTGAGCACAGCTGCATCTTTAGCAGTGGTGTCTTATGAGTTGCTCTTCAGATTCAGCTTGTAGCTCGTGCAATAAAACCAAGGATAGGCTGTGTGTAGTTCTGTAGCTGTTTCCAGCTTCAATGAGTGTAACTTTTCCCCACATTTGTGCTTTCTAGCAAACACCTGAAGATACAGCTGTGCTCTGCCACCTCTCCTGTCTCCTGTGCCCATACCCCAGAACAGTTTTGATTCTGAGTCTCAGAAATCCTGCTGGTTCCTTTGCTGAGGACATTGAATATTCCTTTGAGGCAGGCTGAGTGAGTATTGGGGCTGCTCTGGCCCACTCAGGTGGTGTTTCTTCATGAGTGTTTCCTCAAAGGCTTTGCACAACTGCTGTGTCTGTGCAGAAGTGCAGTTACCTGGCTCTGGGAAGGAATCAGGAGCACACAAAACAATTACCTGCCTTTTCAGTAGTCTCATGCTGCTTATCCAGCTTCTGGCTTCTGTGCCTTTAGCAGTGATGCCTTCAGCATTTATTTCATTGCTGCCATAATTTTTCTTTCATGTGAGGATGCTTGGTGAAGCAGAGGCTCTGCTGGCTAGCCTGTTCTACTTTTCAGGTGTAACATGCCTGGGAAGCATCAACTACTTCAGAAACATTTTGGTAATGCCAGACAGATGTCAGTCAGTCCTTTGAGCTGGGGCTTTGTGTGTGTGCATGTGTATGGCTGGTGATGTCTCTGAAGATGCTTGTACTCCATTTATACTTGCAAATACCTGGCTGATTTGCTCCCTAAGCTTTTTAGGGACCCAAACTTTGATCTCTACGGAGCCTTACTGTTGATCTTACTTGCACAATGTGGAAGTGGGAATCCAGAGGGGAGGCTGAGGTGTCACCTGAAGTATGGAGGAATGAAGTCTGCTCAAACTGAGCAGATGAGGAATGTGAATTTCCTAAGGGAGCACTTGAGTCAGTAGGTAGCTGATTACTCCAGGGACTCTCCCTCTCTACTTGTTTCCATGCTTGAGGACATGGATGTGAACGCTGCATTGCTCTGATGCTGGAAGGAAACTTGCTGGATGCTGCTGATGGTGGGAAAGACAGGCAGGAGATACTGGAGTGCCACCAATGCCTGTACATTTCATGCCTGCTCTGTTCTGGGCCCTGCCCTATCGAGTTGTGCCTCTGTGCCTGTGGAACAGCTTTGTACCCAGGCAGTTCCATGCCTCAGGCTGGGCATTACAAAATCAGAATGCTTTGAAGGATCTGTAAGAGGATAAACTTCTCCCATGGTGAGTGCAGTTGTGTTCATGACTGCAGGTGAAACAATGGCTTCTGTGCTAGGAGTTTTTCTTCCAGGTGTTCTTTCCCCTTAGTCTGCTTGCAGATTGAATGCTATGATTGTTGTCCTGCTGGGTCATTTCAGTTTTGCTTTTGTGGGTGCAGTGTTGTTGTCTTCATTTGTGTAATGCTGTGGAACTTCTTGTAGCTCAGTGCTGTCATTGTTGTCCTACAAGCAATTTGGTGTTGCTTTTTTTTGTGCATTTTTGTTATCCTTGGCTCCTAAACTATTTCAGGCTTTACCAACCACTTGACATTGGCTGGTTTGCATCACACTAACATCACACATGTCCAAAAGTTAAAAGCAATTGTTTTAAGAGTATTAGGAAAATTGCAAGGGCTCCAAAGGTAGAAAAAGCCAGAGTCAAAGCTGCTTGGACAACTTAACTGGACTTAGTTATGTAAAAGGATGAAAGAACCTGAAGTTTTGAAACCATGCTCTGTTTCCCCAGTTCACAAACAAAAGAGAAATCTGATAGTAGGGGTAGAATGGTGTGTGGGCATGCCATGGAAGGCTGTCTGAGTGTCCCAAAGGGCCCAACTCAAGGAATTACTGGTAATCTTCATCTTAGGGCTTCTTAACCTTTTGAAGCCTTAAGCTGGCAAACGAAAAGATTAAACTCTTGTAGGTTTTGGTGAATAATTCCCCACCTTTGGGGGACAACAGAGGACAAGCTCTTTAGGCTTGCCCCATGGATATCACTATTTGCATTAATGGAATAATGGAGAGCTGCAGTAAATTGCCTGAAAGTCTGGAAACGGGGTGGAATGCCCTACTTGCAAGAGTATTATGGCTATTTTCTCATGGTACAGGTAAGAATTTAAAGGTATTGAAGCCAATTCTAAAGTCCAGATGCCAAGAGTGTGAATGCCCATCACACACAAAGGAAGGGTGCAGACAAGAGGTGCAGGATGCAGTGATTGCTCCCTTTGCAGGCAGAGTGATCAGTGTGTGTCAGCAGGCTCTTCCAAAACTGGCCAGTCTTCTGTTCAAGTGTTTGCCTTCCAGATTTCTCTTCTCCAACAGGAATACTGAAGAGATCAGCTCTGTGGATTCTAATCTGTGCTTGGGATCTCTCGAGCCAGTGGCTAAAAGATGGAGACAATTGGTTTACAACTTGAATTCAATTATGTTTCTTTCATGTAGATACAGTGGATTCAGTATGTCATATCAGTATGACAAAAAAGGGAAGTGAATTATCCTGGGCCCTGAAACTATTGTTGGGGAAGGAAAAGATTTGTAGATGTTAGTTAACATACTTTGACAACTATTTGCCAAAGCCATTCATTACATCTGCCTCTGCATTAGAAAGGGCACAATATTTCATTTTCCATTTCCTTTCACAAATAGAAAATTAATTGCATGGACTTGCAGAAAGTGCAGATATAACTCGTTATGTATTGTTAAGGCTGTCTGTGATAAATTTATCAAGCTTAGACAAAAAGTACTCTGAAATCACAATGGATCTATCTTAATTAACGTTCTTTAAGTGACAGTTACACCTGTTTGGAAATGGGAGGTAAAAGACAAGTTTTCCAGAAGCACAGGAACATAGTGGTCTCTGGTTATAGAGGAAGCTGGCAGACATGAACTATTCTTTGATTTGAGCCCTGTTATACATTGCATGAATCGAATTCAAAGTCCTGTTGTGCAAATGAATTATTCCAGTGTATCTGTAAAAACAAAACTAAAACAAACTGGGCTGTTATGACCATGCAATAATGATTATCTCGCTGTTCCTGGTGGTGTAATCGAGCAGTTATGTGGGGTGAAGGTGAACCCATTAAAGTCCATCTCTACTATGCAGTTAGGACATATGCTGTTTATGGAGCTCTCCAGCCATAAAACTATCCTACTGTTATCCACTCCTGGTTATAGTGCTGATACAGCTTATCTCTGCTGGTGCCACTGCAGTGGTGCTGGGGAGACTGCCCTGAATGACAGCAGGAACCAGAGGGTGATCAGAAATGGTGCCACAGTTTATAGAAAGAGGCAGCAAACAGGAGGAGGCTGGGGACACCAGGACATGTCACTGCCATCTGCCAAGCTGTCTTAGCAAAGAAATACCACAAGATGGAAGATAAGGGAGAAAATGGGAAGTTTTGTGCTTTTGGCTGAAGGGAGACAGGCTTGCTGATGGATGGCTGAGCACTGAGAAGAATTTTCAACAAGCTGATATTTCACTCTGGTTTGCTCTGGACTGAGGTTACATCCTGGCTGTAGGTTCCATGGGGGAAGAGCATGAGCCTGGCAGCCAGGGCCTTACAGGGGTGAAGGGGGAGTGTGGAGAGCACCAGTGTCTTCATTACTGTCTATCCACAGTAAAACACTGGCTGCAAAGACAGCCTTAATATGCATTTTGAAGTGCTACAGTTGTTAGATTGTGATTTAGGAGTTTATCTTGTTATCTGCAGGTCTGGTTTCAAAGGTTGGCTCTCTCAGAGCTTTTGTTACAGGTCTCACTTTCAGCTGGTGGGTTAGAAGCAGTCTGACACTTCTGCTTTTCACGGGTGCTTTTCCAACACTGTCCTCTGACCTCCATTTCACCCCTTCTGCACTCCTTTCCCCCACGTCTGAATTTCTGGAGTGCTGAGATCAGCTCTTTATTTTTACCAGTACTTTTTCAGTTTGAATTCTAACAACAGAAAATAGAACTAAGTTTAATGCAGTGTCTTTCTATTTTTCTTGTTGGGTTTGCCAAGAGACTCAAATTTAGGAAAAAAATCCAGCCTGCAGAAGTCAGTATCAGCCTATTTCCTTAGTTGCTTCAAACAGTTCTAGAGTTCCTTGAGTTTTTCTGCTCAGCTATGCAGATGTGAAACATTCCTCACTCAGTCTGAGCATGTACAGACCTCTCAGTGGCAGAGCACGATGGAATTTGTGTGATGCACATACCTCATTCCAGTCACAAGTGTCATTAACAGCAAAACCATGTTACAATTTTCACCAAACAAGCCTCAAATTCAGACTTGAAAATGTAGGTATTTTGGTTTGTTTTCCTGAAATGGTGTCTGTTTTATTTGGCTTCTGAGATTATCAAGGGTTAAATAATGCAGAGATCTGCCTAAATGAGTGAGTTAAGAGGAATCTGGTGGAGAAGATCTAGTTGTGGTTTTTTGCTTTGATCTGTAGGTAATGTGTGCAGGTCAAACAATCCCCCAGTCTGCAAGGGCACTGCTGCTGATGTTGGTGGAAGGAGTTTGCAAAGGCATCTCAGTGCGCTTGCTGTTTTAGTGATGGACCCATTTCTTCTCTGTTTAGAGCCTTGTTACAGCCCCATTCTGCAGGAAAATTCACAGTGGTGCTAAAAGGGCACATTTCCCTCCCTTTCTTCTCCTTCTTTCCTTGCTGCAGCTCCAAATGTACTCTTTGCTATTCACCACTGTCCTGTTTTATCTGTTACAATGCTGTCAGCAGAACAGCTGATGCTGACCTCCTCCTGCCAGTGTTATGTTTTAGTGCCAACAGCCCAAGGTAGGTGACAGAGTTTTCATTTCTTGGCTATTATTTGAAATTCTAGCTTGGGTAGGTTTCACTGCCTTGGTTAAAACTCTGGGCATGAACTGAAGATTCTCTTTCACAGACAAACAACGGGAAAAAAGTTCTGACACCATAGAGTTGGAATATGCTGTTCAGGCTCACAAAATATACCAAGTAGGAAGAATGGAGCTCCTGGCTTTGAATTTAGCACATCAGTGGTGTGTGGACTTGGATTTAGGATGTCTCAGCCTTTTGATTCTCCTGCACTTTTCAGTGGTGGTCACCACTGCTTTTTTCATCTTATTGAGAGAAGACCTTGATGTGACTTTTACCTCTGCCAGTGCCATTCCTAGATTGGATTAGAGATTAGGTTTGTCTTCTTTTTCTTCATCCTTCTCCTGGCTCCATATATTTGACTCTACTGACCTCCAGTCTCGTCGAGATCAAGCGACGGTGTTCAGCAAAGACAAACCTGAGTCTGGTTCTGTAATCTGAAAAGTTGCTCCCTTTCAGTCAATAATTACTCAGAATTTTGGGGGATTTACAGCCCTGTCTATTCTAAGATCTCAACCCATTCCCTGACTGTGGTTTAGAAGATGGTGGAAGGTGAATGGAAAAAAGGGAGATCTGTGAGGGGTTGAAGGTTTTTCATTTGCTTCCAGAGCTGCTTCCATGCAGGACTTCTAAATCAACTTCCAAAGTCTTTGCTTACATAAACCCTTTCTTACATCCAAGAAATAATTTTCTATGTCAGTTGCATTATGATAAATTTGAATACCCATTTCTGGTGTCCAGCTTGGAAAACCTTGATTCTCCTCAAATAATACTTAGAAAACAGGATAATGAGTAGTATGTGTCTCTGACTTTTGTTGCTTGGATTTGCAGATGAAGAATATGGGTCTGGCTGGTAGGTTTAAGATGCAAGGCTAGGTTTATTTAATATGATTGGTATGTCTCATGCAAGGTGAGCTCACAAGCCATGGTTTGGCACAGCACACAAAACATCCAGATAACCTTAAGCAACAGACTGATTTCAATTAGATCCTTGTCAGGGCTACACCAATCAATTTAAGAAGCAACAGCATGTAACTCCTGTGACACAGATTTCACAAAGTGAATAATTCATAATTAATGTTATGAGGACTTCAGGAGGTAGAACAGTGCACAAATAATCTATGGCCTCTTCCCTGTGCATGAAATACTCAGTATTTGCATGAACCTCCATTGAACTGGACTGTACCCCACAAAAGTTTACCTGAAACTGAAGAAGATACAAAGAAATTGTATTTGAAGTTGTAATTCAAAAAGAATAGTGAATGCTAATTACCTACAGTATAAAGTAAGCTGTTAAAGTAAGATTTTGTGATTTCTGTTAGTTAGCTCATCTCAAAGGCTGGTGGATGTGCATAAGTGTGAGAGAGCTTAGAAATTTAAATTACTTTGATTAAAAATCACACTATATTTAGAGACATAATGTTGGTGAAAAAGTGCCCTTTTCCACATTGCTCATCTTTATTCCTTCACAGGAATAGCTGAAAAGGGTTAATGTCCCTCAGAAATGCAGGGCCATGGTGAGATGCCCTCTTTGGGCTCCTCTCTGCAGGCCAAGGGCAATAATGCCCCAGCTGCTGATCCACACCAGCACCAACATTCTCTGTGCTGTGTCAAGCAGAAGTACCAGCCTGGTTCAACCAGTTCAAGCTGCTGGTTTGAGCTCACCCAGCTGATTCTGTGTGTCATGTGTGAGCAAGGGAACATCTGAGCTCCTCTGTGGGCAGAGGGGTGGATGAAGAGTTCAGAGCAGCCCTGTCCTCAGCTGGGCTGTGAGAATCTGTCACTGGCCCAGTTGTGTTCACAGGCTAAGCTAAGGCACTGTGAACACAACTAAGGCACTGCCTGTTGTGTGTGGACAGGGCTGAAGGCGGAGCAATGGGTCTGCACAGATCAGTGGGGAGAGAGAGAGCTTGCTGTGTGGGGCAGTGGCACTGTGAAGGGAAAAGGGAGAGCTCGCTTCCTCTCCCTGCAAAGCCATCCCTTCCCTCCCAGCCCCTGCAATTATCTGCTCCAAGCTGTTTTTCCACTGGATTATCTGCAGAGGAGTTCTCCAAAGAGCACTGAGAAACAAGCCAGTACAGAAGCACCAGGAGTTGGGAATTTCTTTCTGACGTCCTGGCGTGGTCCAAGTCAGTTTGATATGAGATTCACAGAGGTGGCCACCAGAACTGTGTGTCTTTACTATGAGTGAGGAGACAAGATTTCTCAAAGTCTCTTCCCTTCTCAAGGCAAGGGGTGTGCAAGAAGGTCCTGTTTTTAGAGTTTACTAGCCCATCACAGTCTGCTTCCCTCTGGAGATCACCAGAATGGAGGGGGAGATCGATGACAATTTATTTATCCCGAGGGACAGCACAAGCTCCCTCTGTTTCATAGCCCATCATGACTCACCCAGCCATGTTTGCTTTTTTCTGTTTGATAGAATTGATGTATTTTACACTCAGCTGTATTATGAACAGAGTTCAAAGCAACTGTGTGTGATGGGATTGATTCTTTGTAAATGAACTATTTTCTGTTCCAGGGTTCAAGCTCAGAATGCCAGAGTTACTTTTTCATTTTGGAAGGACTACCTCTTTTCTCAGGCAGGAAACAAAAGCTTATGATACAGGGCACTTCTTGGAACCTTGACTCTATAAATAACTGTTCTGTAGAGCACCCAAAATACACCAAAATACCAGGTCTAGTATGAGCCATGGAGGAAGTTTATGCAGCTATTACTAATTTGACCCTTGCATCAGTGCTTGATGTGCTGCTTCCCTCCACAGTGTGTCAGTGGAGAAGTCCCACAATTACAAGTGTGGTGTGACTGCATGTTCTTAACATCTCTGTGTTCACAGCAGGGCTGGGCTTGTTCTTCTGAACCTGCATTCAGAGAGGAGTTTTAACAGTTCTAGGTATGTACCTCTGCTGAACCTCGAGCAGCAAGGCCTAGTAGAAGTGTGCTGGACTGAGGAAAATGTTAAATATGTGTCCATATCAGCATCCAGCAGCTGTCAGGATAAAGGAAGTGGTGTGCCAGTTGGTGCACGCAGCAGCATCCTGTTGTGGAGAAAAATGCTGGCCACACTTCACCTCTTGAGCCAGCTGCCTTCAGGGATTTTCTATCAGAATCCATCTTCAAAATGCTCCTTGGCTTCCAGCCTCCTCTAAAGTCTTCCTTGTCTTCAGGTCAGTTATTCTTCACAAGGTTCTTCTCAAAATTTCAGTAAAGACTCCGGGGATACTTGGCAATCCACTGGAACTGAGGAAAGCTGAAATCATGACTTGGCAATCTATTTTTGATAAGCTGACTTTCAGGATTTATTCATTCCTACTGCATGTGCCTGCAACTCAGCCCAGTAAGCATAAATTACACATAAGCAATGGAGTAAAGGTTGTACCTGAACTGAGTGTTTCTTTTATTTCTTCCTCTTTTAAAAGTAGTTTCTGTAACAGACTTTCAAAATCACTTGTACCTTTGTGGGGTCATCTCAGCTGTCTTTGGTATCCAGGTGTATTTTTCTTGAAAAGCTTGATTTTTCAGACCATAGATACTTAGCAGAGTTTTGTTTCTCAGCTCTGAAAAATTAAACCTTCAGAATTGCCTGCCACTGTGTCCAGTTGCTGTTTGCTTCACCTGCAGTTAATAAACTTTGTAATATGGACTGACTGTACCTAAATAGTCAATAACATTTTCATTATCAGCTTCTCACGGATGTCACAAAAGCAACGAGTCCTGCATTATGTTGTGGAGGAAGAACAGGGCTTTCAGGATCACTTTATGGAGGGGGCAAAGGTGAGAGGGGACCCTTGGGTGCCGTGTGGAGTTTCCTGTGTGTGAGGCTGATGGGGGTTTGGTAGTGCTGGGGCTGAACATTGGGAAATGAGGATGAATAAGCAGAGAGGAGAAGCTGGAAGCTCAGAACAAGGCATCTGAAGATGGCGTGATGACACGGAGGAGGATGTTGGAGGATTTCAAAGCACAAGAGTAAAATGGCTGGGGCAGAAGGCCCAGACAAAAGGAACATGACCTTCATAATCTGCATGGGGAGGAAGGGATCAAGAGGTGCCTGAAGGGGGAAGGTGGACAGAGAGAAGGGTTATTGTGATGTGTTGCTTGGAAATAGATGATGAATGTTTTATTCTCTGAAACCAAATACTTTAGAAGAGCCCAAAAGGATGGGAGTTGCTTCATTAAATGGGGACAGCTGTATGTAGGTATTGATACCTCAGCTTACAATTTAAATTCTCTATATTATCTAAATCTCTGTAAATGGGAGAGAGAAATATTCATAAATGGGTTGGGTTCCTGAGGGCAGGGCCTTTCCATAACCCTGAATTGCTCTGCAGTGTTTTGAGTTTCTCTTCATTCTTCAGGTTCTGTCACCCAAAAGACCCTGTAAACTGATGGTCAATTTACGGTGCCAAGTTGTTTTTTGGGGTTTTTTTTTGGCAGTGCTTAAAGGTAAGCTCAGTTCTTCTGAAGACAGGATGACAAAGCAAAGGTTACCCAGCACCCTTAAATAAATGGCTATTTGGACCTAAATTCACTAGAAGCCTGCAATGTACCTGAAATTAGAAAGCAAGTGTCTCCAGCTGATAAAAGCAAAACCAGAGGAACACAACTCTGTGGTGACTGTAATAATATGACTGTATTGTGTAATAACTATAATAGTGATGGTATCTGCAAGAGCAACCTTTAATTACTCTGCCTGTTTCTGCAAACTCTTTAGGAAGGAAAAATAACACCTATTTGACACATGTTGTGAAAATTAAATTTCCCAATAGACACGAGTGTAGGAATGTCTCTCCAATGTCAAACCAAACTCCCTTCTAACACAATGTTTTTGTCTGACAGTGACCAGTAGTAGATGCACGAGGGAGAGAAGATAAAATGTGACGAGTGTGACACTGGCTGGGTTATAATTTCCCACTTTCAGCAGTTTGCAGATTAGGAATTTTCTAAGTCTGAGCTTGCTTTTGAAGCACCTTGTGTAACAGCCCAGCACAGTGCTTTCCCTCATTTATGCATCTTTTTGCTTTCACTGTTTCTGTCCCCTGGCATTGGGTCTCCTTGCCCAGCTCAGTGTGACACGTGGTGCATTCCAGTTGATTTAGGAGCACAACACCCATTTTCACAAGGGATATATGAAACCAGGTCTTCCGAGAGTCACTGATTATTGCCCATAATGGGAGTTTTCTGGAGTGATTTTTGTAAAAATGTTGTCAGAATCTGTGTAGGGTTTGGGGAAGGAAGGTGGTGAATCAGTTAAATTCATTTTGTGTTTGAAGAAGAAAGGAAGAAAAGAAAGGACAATAGAAATGGGATATGTTTAAGTTGGAGTTATCCAGCATTAGAGAATTTTACGTGTGACACGAGAGAAATATCCTTGCCACTGGTGTAGGTATGTGAAATACTTGTGTGTTGAAATGATTGTGTGTCGGAGTGCTCTAGTCCCCCTTTTAGATGAGGTGTAAGCAAATAGAAAACTAGAAAACTGTACAAGACCACAGTACAGTAAAAGGTTTGTTTATCAGCCAAAATTCTGCCTTGCTGTATCTCTGCCTCTGTGATAGGCACAAATATTAGTTTCTTGCATGCTGTAGGGTGTTCTTGTCAAAGGGAGCGGAGGAAGAGGGTCATCCCTGTTGTCCCCTTTTTTGTACTGACTTCTAACACTTGCTAAAAGTAGCACTGAAATCAGTCCAGGTCTCTTAACTTCTCCCGAGGGAGAGTGTGGAGAGAGGTGAAAGTGTCTACTACAAATACATAATTTTCTTTTCACTTCATTGTTCCTTCTCCATCTGAGCTGGCAGGTGAGTGGGAATGGTGTGCGAATCGATGCCGAGGCAATCAATGGCCAGAGCTGAACACCGATGTGCTGATCGCCTCCAAATCAATTCACACGCTGCTCTTGCTCAGGTTACCTGCCACTGCAGCAGGGAGGGAGGCAGGGATGGGGAACTGAGGGGAAAATTGCACAAAAAGTATTCTGGGACCTTTCTAAATAGGCCACTTATGTGTGGCCCTTCCCTCCCACGTACGTTTGTACTGGATGTAGGGATATGATAAGGTCACGATGCAGTGCCTGGTTTGAAACTCAGACCTTGCTCAAAGGGAGCAGAGTGGGGCCCTGGAGAATTCCTGGGAAATTCTGTGGAAGAGATGGAGCAGTCCTGTGTCTTCTTCGCTGTTTTCCACCTTGGTGTTAGGTATTTGCTGGTCGGATGTGTGCGAGCTTTAATAATTCTGTGGAGTGCTGTGCCACGGGAAACCGTGGCTCCTGATTTCCAAACACTCCTCAAGGTGAGCAGCTTTTGTTTTGCTTTAATAAGCCAGGAGTTGTGCATGTCGAAAGTGCCTATTGTACCAAGATCTCAATTTCCTTGGCAAACTTCCATGCATGAAGTCTCCCTGCTTTGCTGTCAAGGAGTGAGGTATTGTTATCTCCATTAAGAGCAAGTGAGCCAGGAATAAATGCCTGGTCTCTTTGCATTGCTTCCTTTTATTTTCCTTTCTTCTCCTGGATAGTAGCCCTTAATTTAGAGTGTAGATTGTTGAGACTAGAGAGGATTCTGGCCCCTACAGAAGAGGGATGGCACCTCATCCCCATGCCAACACGAGGACATCTCCCTTTTTCTCCTGCAAGTGGCTGGCTGTGACCCAACCCAGTGCTGTCCTTAGGGATTCTCTTGTCAGTGCCAGAGTTGCCATGGTCCCTAGGGAAGCAGCCAGCAAATAATTTAGGGGTAGGACCACCCAGCAGCCTCTTCCTCCCACCAGCCACTGACATGAGACCTTGGCAAAAGACTCAGTCTCGTGTGGGAACATGGATCCACATGCATTATCCACAGAGGATAACCCTGTCCTGCACAAGGGTAGCCAGGGATTGGGTCCTTTGGCTTCATACATGGAACATGTCACTTGGGGAGGAGGAAATAAATGCATTGGCTGAGTGAATTGCTGAAAGAAATGCTGAAAAGCAGTGGCAGATCCATGGGAAGACTTGAATATTGTGTGCTCCAGCCCATGCAGCCTGCAGTAACACCAGTGCTGGATAACTGAGCATATTCATAGATTATTGCTGTGTCCCCTTGTGGTTTAGGGTACCACAAGACCTGGCATGGCACAGGAGCTGTGTTCCCCTTGGAACAGAAGGCAGGAACAGCGTGCACAGAACAGGTACAGCCATGTCAATGAGGAGGAACTGGCATCCATTTATTCTGTTTATTGCCCATTAATTTTAAGGAGTGCTGATGCACTTGTCTGTTTCCAATAGTCCAATTGCTGCTAATCATAACAGGAAGCAAACATTGGCCACTGCCTTGGGAACACATTGGATCACGAGCAGTTTGTGGCAGGAGCTGTCGTTTTGCCGGGCACCTGACGAGACGAGGCTGTATTTCTGACTGGGGAGCAGGAGTTCCAAGGTTGCCTGTCCCATGTCCTCTCCTGCTCCCAGATAAAGCTGCCAGGTGCAGCCAGGCAGGTGGCCAGACCCTGTGGCAGGGCCCAAGGGGACCTGCTGCCTTTTGTGAGGCATTCAGCACCACAGGGAGGTTCAGGACAAACTCAGTGTCTGAAACAACACAAGCACAAGTGTTTCCTGCTGTTCTCCTGGACAATAGGTACTCAGCACAGTTTTATTTCTTAGTTCTGACAAATCAAACCTTCAGAATCACCACCCTGTCTAGCTGTCTTTGTTTTACCAGCAGTGAATATTGTTGTTTTATTCTATACAAGATAATCTGCTGTTTGCAATCTGAATTTATGGTGAGGTTTTGTTGGTGCTGGCTGGACTGTGGCACTGAAATTGAGATGGAGTGTTTTACTCATCTGGTACTTGTGGTGATGTAAGAGGCATCTCTTAATCCCTCATGGATGGATCTCACCTGCTCATCATGGCTGTGCAAGGGATTGGTGATGGGCTGTTGAGCTTCCAGAGTCACCTAGAACTTTATTGTGTTGGCTTTCTTGAGAGAATCCTGTCTGTCATGGGTACATCCGAGCATGTGGAAAGGGTTACCACGGTGAAGTTTTGAGTTATGTGTCCAAATTAGTGTTAACTATAGGTGTGGAAAGCATATGATAAGCAGATATGGCTTAAGGAGTCTCCCAGCCCTTGCAGCACTCATGTAATTGTTCTGTTTGAGTTGCAAAGAGGCTGGAGAGGGATAGGCTGAGACTGTGGAGATGCTAATGACCATGGAAAAGCAGCACTGCCAAAGGTTTTACAGTTAATGGTGCTATTGTTTGACGTGCTGGTGGTGCTTCACCAGTTCCTTTGTGTGACAAGGAAACAAAGACTTGAACATCTTGAGAATGGCTCTTGAGGACTCGTTGGGTGACTCATCCACATCTGGCCTTCACCCAGGTAAGTCAGGCTCCGGGGCAGGTGTCCGTGTTGAAATGTGACCTGAACCATTCTCTGCCCAGCTCTGATCTCTGCTGAAAGCCAAAGGAGCTTTACTGAGCAAGCCTAGGATTGTCTGGAGTTGGGACAAGGCCAGAGCAAGTTGAAATCCTGTCTTCTAGCCCCCTCCGACCTGAGCTGCTTTCCTGCTGCCTGAACACTGAATGTCACACGGTAGTTTTTTGCAATAGATATACAGATGGTACTTTATCCTTTACTGACTTTGTGGAACTTTTTAGAATAATCTAAAATAGCTGACATCTCTCTTGAACTTTAGCCCTTCAGGTTTGCTCTTGTTGAGCTTGGGCAGTCCCATTTTTCCATCTCTAGAGTGTGGGGAGGGAAGACAATACTGATTACTACCTTCTGATTACATCCTTACTATTTCCCATGTTTGGCTGTTGTTTGGAAGTAAAAGCCTGGATTATCTAGGAGAACAAGATATAATTCTTCATTTGTGAGTGAGGTTCCCCTGCTGTCCCACTGACACACGGAGCTGTGACCCAGAGATGTGGCTGCATCCATTTGTAACTCTCCTGTGGTGTTGGGGCCTCTCCTCCTGCAGGCCTCGGGTCAATGATGGAGGGAGGCACAAAATCCCAGAACTGCTCATTGGGAGGGACCTCAGTGAGGCATCTGATCCAAGCTCCCTTCTCAAGGAATGTCATCCCAGATCATGCAGCACAGGATTGTGTCCAGACAGTTGAGGAACATCTCCGGTGAGGGGGACTCCGTGCCTGCTTTGGGAAATCTGTTCCTGTGCTTGGTCACCCGCACAGTAAAGCTTTTGCTCATGTTTGGGTGGAACAGTACAGTTTTTACTCATGTTTAGGGGGAACTTCCTGGGCATTAATTTGTGGCTGTTGCTGCTTCTTGTTCTGTTGGTTGGCACCACCAAGAAGAGTCTGGCTCCATCTTCTCAGCACCCTCCTTTTAGATATTTATACATATTGACAAAATCCCCTAAAATTGTCTCTTCTTGAGGCCGAACAGGCCCAACTCCATCAGCTTTTCCCTGTAAGAGAGATACTCCAGCCCTTAAATCATCTTTGTTGCCCTCCTCCGGACTTGCTCCGACAGTTCCGTGCGCACCTTAGCTCGGGCTGTTGTAACTCCGGGCACTTCTTCCGAGCCCCGCCGAGCTCGGACACCCCCGGCGGCACCCCCGGGCGAGCAGAGCCCATCCGGAGGTGCAGTTGCGGCGCTCCGGGGCCGGCCCAGCAGCGCCCGGGCCCGGCGGGAGCGGCAGAGCCGCGCCGGGGCCGCACGGGGGCGCCGCCCGCCCGCGGACGCGCCGGTGGCGGCGGGACAAAGGCGGCAGCGCTGGCCCGGCCCCGCCCGGGCCGGCACCGGGACACGGGACGGGACATGGGCAGGGACGGGGGACGCGGGCAGGGACAGGGGAGCCCCACGGCTGGCGAGGGGCACACGGGACTCGGCACGGGAAGGCGCTGCCCGCTGCTCCAGTTCACATTATCGAACATTCCCGCGGCAGGAAAGCCCCGGGAGGGAGTGAATTTATAGATGGGGTTTTTTTTTCCCAAGAGCTAATGAGCGCGATGCTTTTGGGCAGGATCCCATCAGTTGATTTGCCCGGCCGGGGAGGGAAATCACTCGTGCTTTCGTTCCCCTCTTTGATCCCAGGCAGTATGTAAAAGAATTGCAATTACACTTAAGCAGCACCTTTTACCCCACAGCGTCCAAATTCAAATGTTCAAATGCAAACCTGAAGATCAGCTTCTGTCTTTTTCTTTTTTCTTTTCTTTTTTTTTTTTTTTTTTTTTTTTTTTTTTAAGGTCCCGGAGAAACTTCTCGGGTGGGCGCCCTGGCTTTTCCCTGATCTTCTCTCTGCCATCTCCCTTTTGTCGGCTGCACGGGCTGAAGTCCCCTGGGTGGCAGCCCGAGCTACTCATTCATCATCATAACAACCGTTTAGTGTAAAATTAACAACAACTTAACTACTACAGCAATAAACATGGTCCTGCATTACCACAGATTGATGAGGATTACTTAGTTACAATCAGCTGGGGCACAGACAGCAGAGGAGAAAGGCTGCCAAATCGATAGCTTCCCCAAAGTTTAAAACTTAATCTCCTCCCTTTAGTGTTGCTGATGCTCGGGGGCCTGTTTGTGACCGGGCTGGGAGGAGGAAAAGAGAAGGAGGGGAATTTCCTTCCCCCATCTCCCCGGAAAGTTGGCACTTGGTATTTGCTTTGTGGGAAGACGAGGACAAAGTCCTCTGCGTGCATCTGTTCACACACCTGATTTCTTCAGCTTTTATCTTGAGATGAGTCCGACTGGTTGATCATCTAAATAAATTTTGCCTTTAATTCCTTCACTGTTTAAATTCGCAGCTTAACCTTCTAAAGGGCAGCGGCGGAGCCCTAAACGAGGTGCCAATCGATCCCAACACAACAATGCATGGGGAAGAGGGAGCTCTCAAGCGAATCGCTCCCCGCTCCCACCGACACAATGCGCTGGTGATCCGGCGCTCGCTCCCCGCTAAACTCGGAAGCCTTCATCACAAGAAACAAAAGGACGAGGCGAAAACAGCCAAGTGCACCTAGAGCTGCATCCAAACAAAAGAAGAAAAAGCCTAAACAAACCCAAGGTTTTCTATTTCTTCCTGAGCCAAGTAATCCCTTTGATTACATTTAATACCTGCCAAAACCCAGATGGTATGCCCACCCATCGCACAGTGTGATAATGCCACATTGTGAAATCTACCCATTAATATTAATTGTCAGCTAGAGAATCTGTCTGAACTACTAAAGCTCGAGGTTGCCTTGAGAAAGCAGGGCATGATTTAGCAGGGATTTAAAGATAATTCTTATTCTTTCGTTCTCTACCTTGCATACATAGAATGTTAAACAACAGGCCTAGAATGGGATACCGATTTCTGCCTCTCACAAATCTGATCTTAAACCGGTGTGTGCCTGGGCTCTCCGCCTGGTGACCACAATATTGCCTTAAACTGCTGTGGGTGTGCAGGCTCCACACAGGTGCTCCCTGCTGCCCTGACTGAATCCCAGCTCCTTGCTCAAGACACAGCACATGTGACTTTTCTTCTTTCTTTCCATTGCTTCCCAAATACCCTCACCACAATAGACTTGGTAATCCTCGAGAACTACTAAATAAGTGGTTTGAAAACTTTTTTTTTTTTTTGGTACACGTTACGAACTCCATGTTTGAACACGGTGAGGAAAGAGAGAAAATGGTTGTAGAAAGAAGTGATTGTGCTGCAGTGGGGCTGCCCTCAAATTTTGGGGAACTACAGCGGGAGTTGGGACACAAAGGTCCTTGAATCCCCTGAAAAGAGAGGAAGAGAAGTGAGGATGAATGTGTATGTTCCTCATCCTGTTAGCTCCTGCCAGCTCCTCTCAAGCCCCGTTCTCAGAATAATAGTAATCATTACCTGTTACAATGCCTGGCTCTTGTCATTCATCTGCAGGTCTCAAAACCAGTTGTAAACTGATTGTGGCTCTGTTGACATGCAAAAAAGCCACCACAGGGTCCTGCTGTGCCCCACGGAGGCAGGTCCTGGTCTGGAGAGCACCTATCTGACCAGGAAAGCAGCGATCAGTTTTGATGTGCTGTTCTCAAAACGGCAGAGCTCCTGGCCTGTCACTAGATAAGGCAAATTTTACATGGGTGAGGGGTGAGCTCTAAATGTTGGGCCTGGAGACACAAACATTTGTGTTTTAATCCCTAGTCAAGCTGTTCTGCTGCTAATCTCCACCATAGATGCTCCATGTATGAGTGGCTCAAAGTAGGCTGGCACTTCTGGAGCAGAGTGAAAAACCTATGCAAACGAGATCGTGGCAAAGCTACAGAGGCCTGGAAATTCAGGTTCCAAGGTCTGCTATCCCATCCTGCCCTCATTCTTTTACATCTGGCTATTCTGCAGCAATTTAGGCAATAAGACTCTTTGAAATGGGAACAGTCAGGCATATAAATATATGAATATGCAAATCAGATTTGTATTATCAGAGGTTCATATCAGTACAGGCGTGCATGGAGATGTGCTGCTTTCTTTGTCCTTTTTCTTCCCACCAAAACCCTTTGTAGCTCCTTTGTCTCCTTGCAGTGGGACCTGGATTTTACCACAAGAGATTTTTGGTCATTTTTTGACCTTGGGAAGGTACTGAGTGTGTTTACCCAGAACCACGCTGAGAGCTCCTTGGCCTGGGCTTTAGGGAATGCCTGAAAGTGTGCATGGCTTTCCCAAGCAGCTGCCAGCAGCACCACCACCCCCTCGAGCAGCTCTTGTGTCACGGGCAGCCAGCCCGGGCCTGCTCTGGTTACTTTCGCATCCTCTCCCCGGGATCAGCTGAGCCACGCCAGGAAGGGAGAGATGTGAAATAAAAAGTGGAACAAAGGACCCTTTTCCTGCCACTGCTGGAGCCGATGGCCGCTGTCCTGCTGACTTCAGCAGCACCAGCCTTGATAAGAATAGGCCTGGTCTAAAGCTCTTTGCAGCTTGCATGGGCTTCTCTTGAGTTGCAACGTGTGTGCACATGCACGGTGAGGGGAAATGTGCAGTTTTTGGCACTTGGAAGTTTAATCAAAAGGCCACTTTTCCCATCTGTTATTTTTGGGCCGAGCCTCCCGAGGGTCAGCTTGATAACATTTCACGCTGCTTCTAATCAATTTTATACCAGGAAGCAGTGTGAGAGCTGACTACCAGAGAGCTGGAGTGGCATGGAGCTCAGCACTGGGAACATAGCTGGAAAAATATGTTGGGGATTTTGGGGCATAAACAAATGTTTCCTAATCTGGACTGCAACTCTGTCAGGCATGTACCGACAAGCAGATGTCGATTGGAGCTGAAAACCAGCAGGTTCTACTACAGTGTAACCTGTAAATCCACATCTTGACAGGCATGTTGTGGTACGCTGAGCTGTAGTCCTGAGAAATAAGGTAACACAGGAATCAGATAATGGAATCAAATAGAGGGATTATCACTGCCTTTTTTGGCTTTGTGTAGACAAAGCAGGCAGGTAGTAGTTTGTACTCATTATATTCTGTATGGCTGCTTAGATCACACTTGATGTTTTGGAGTATGCAGCCTTGGAGGTTTAAATGATTTTGAAGACACGGGCATTTTTTGTTGTCTGTTTCTCCTCCATGTCCATTCCATCCTGTGATTGTCTCTTCCAGGACTGGACAAACACAGATAGGCACACACAACTCCTGGGGGCTCTGTTCCCCGCTCCACACACCTTGCAGGCAGCCACAAGGGAACCACACAGAAGAGGAAGAAGAACTAAGAGTACTGGGGTCAGAGCTGGAGCAAGACTCCTCAGCAGGGCTGGCAAGACTGAATTTTGCTGCCTCAGCTGTGAGAGCTTGGGATGAGGCTGGGTGACCTTGGAACTGTTGGAGTTGAGGAGGCGGGGAGAGGCTGAGCTGGCAGAAGGGAGCTCTTGGGCTGCAGCACTGACCCTGCTTTCGGGGGACTCGACAGACCCCGCTGGTTGTTGTTGTAGTCAGCTGCTGCTCCTGTCCCTTGGAATACAGGAACCTTTATTTATCTGGAAGAGCCTCAAAACATCAGAGTCTGCAGCAGGATGTTGAGCCTGGCGCTGGTGCTCTGGTGTGTGCTTTTGGCAATGCAAAACTTCCATTTTCAGGGCAGAAAACGCCAGCAGCCCAGCTCTGTGGGCTGCACTGACCTCTGCTTTTCCAGTAGATCATCCCTACGTGGTTCTCAGGAGCACCTGAGACCTGTGAGCCAAAGAACCCCAATTAAAATAACCCCACATCGTTTGCATTGCGTGCAGCTGTGGCTGCTCCTGTGCCCAGGGCTGGTGCTTCTGACCAACAGTTGTTACTCTCTGTGCCCAGGTTTCACTCAGCACAGACAGAGCACTCAGGGTGGGATCCGCAGTGTGGGATCTGCTGAGTGCCTGACTTGATCCCAAATCGCCTTTGGGATAAGGAATGAGCTTCTTGAGGAGGTAATAGGGGCAGTTTGGGATGGAGTGTGCCCTGTTTTATCTATTTCGAAAATAAATAGTCTAATCTCATAAGGAATAGGTGAAACATTAATTTTTATTTCAGCATGCAAACGGTGCTCACACCAGTGTATCTGAGGAGCGTTATCATTGTGGCCCGCCCTGGAGGGCAGCTCTTTAGTGATGCAAATAGAGTTCTGATGGTTTGGGCTTTTCTCAGTGTAAGGAATAAAGCTGGGAGCAAGCAGCATCTCCCAGCATTTCAGCTGCTTCGGTGCCAAGGATTAGACCAAAGTTAACCTTGATCAGCAGTTTAATCTAATGGTGTGGTTGTGCAGCTGATTTACATCAGGGCTGCACTGGTTGCTCTTCCCCACCCTGCAGCTGTGTGCTCTGTGCTGCTGCTGCTCCTCTCCCCTCTCTCCTTCCGTGCACTTCGCTAAACCAGCAAAAACCCTCTGGCAAAAGGGAGCAAACATTTCTGTGTGCCTTGGAGAGCGGGATGAGGAGGTCAGCAAGGTGCAGTGGGTGAGCTGGGTGAGCCACCCTGGGCAGAGTGCTCCTGCACACAGGTGGGGTGGTGCCGGTCCTGTGCATGGGGGAATCTCAGCTTTCCGTGGGGAGATCCCCACAGGATTCCCTGTCACAGCTCCGGGGACTTGCCCAAATTGCAAAGACAGCCAATGGCAGACCCAAGATCCCAAACTAACAGCAGAGGAACAAAACCTCGTTCCTTTCACAGCTTAAATCAGAGTTTTATTTTGATTAATAGAAGCCGAAAGGGAACTCGATGCACTTTGGAATAATGGTACTTGGAAAGCAACATCTTGGACTAAGATTTTCGTTCTGAAGCATCTTTTGTCCGAGGGAAAGCACAACAGAAAAGCACAAAACGGAGCCTTTTAGGCAGCGGAAAAGGATGCAATTCTCCTGAACTTCCACTGGGCTCCTCTGCTGTTACAGTCAACAGAAGCACCAATTAAACGCTTCCTGCTCTGAACCGAGCTGGTTTCCAGTCGAGATTCCAGCCTGTGGACTCGGTATTGTTTCTGTCCAGAGGTCTGTATTACCAAAACTGACAGGTGTCACAGGGGTTATTCTGTTCTTAGCACTATTTTGAATTTTAAAAAACTCGTGAAATATTAAAAATATCTGAGAAGAAAAGGTGTTTGTAAGATACTGGAAATCCTATTACGTGGCACCGTTCTGTTTTGCAGGCTGTCCAGATGATAGGTTATGGATGATATTGAAGCTCAGGATCATACAATGACTATTGTGTTAGACTTACACAATGAATACAGCGCCCCACAGTTGAACCAGGTTTCTTTTCCTATTAATGTTTATTTTGTGTCGCAGGGAAACGAGACCTCGCTTTTATATAATTCTCTCTATATAAACATTTCTCTACTTTTTCAAGTGCACATGAAAAATGTGACAAGATGTCCACCGAGGTCACAAATGTAAGCATAAATAGCTGCAATTTAACATCAGTAGTTAGCAAACAAGATACCCTCGAGGTAAAGAGGCTGATAAAAAGAGGGCAGCGATGCATTAAAGATGCATTATTTGGGGGTCTATGGATATAATTTAGGCTTCACAACAAGGTCAGACTGATTTAATTCTCTCTGCAAAGGTCAGTCCAAGGCCTGGCTGTACTAACCCCCGTGCTCTCCATCTGTCTGCACTCCAAGCCAGACACTTTGAATAGGTGATTGTGTGCTCATGACTGGATGGGAACACATTGAAATTACCTCCAGGTCCGGCCCTCCTCGGAGCCGGCGCTGACCCTGCAGGAGCTGGCACCTCCGGAACTTTGCACTCGGCTGCAGCTTTGAAGTGTGCAGGGGAACATCTGATATTGGTGTTTTCCTAATGCTCTAAGTGCCCACGAGTGCTCGCCCCCATAAATGCCTCGCTGCAGTGCCATAAATGCTTTATGCAGGTTTATTCTGTGACCCTTGAAACGTGAGCTCTCCTCAGCACCGGCAAAAGTGTGATAATACAGAGTGAAAAACCCCAAACCACTCCACTGCTCACTTTCTCCAAAATGAGGAAAAATGAAGAAACTGGTGTTTGTGGACATCTTTATTTAATAGTCCAGGTTTTTAAAAAATCTTCCTCCATAAGCAAGGGATTCTTTAAAAATAATTGACAGGACAAAATAAATATGCCATGTCCCGGTATCTGTTAGTCATTTTCTTGCTGCTTTTTTCACTTGATGCTAAACGTTTCTGAATTCTCTTTTCATTTTAAGTAGGAAACAGGTTGATTAATCTGAATGCAGCAACTAGAGAAAATGAGGCCAGTGAATGATTTGAGTTTTCAATAGATATTTAGCTCACTGAAACAGTCACACACAGCAAACAGCTCTTGCTTTCATGAAAGAAAAAAGAAGACATATAAGATTAGTGGAAGGTACACTTAATTTTTAAAAATGTGAGACATCTTATTTTTACATGTAGGGATATGAGAATATGAACAGATACTGGTTTTATTGTATGCCAAAGCATAAAGGTAAAATGATATAAAATAGCACAAAATAATTGATGTACTATGCTAACAACCAAACTAAACAAAAAAACCCTTCACACAGTGCTCCTTCTCAGGTACTGTAAATATTCCTTGGGTACAATACAATGTACATCTGGTTTCAGTGCTTATTTTACATTTGTGAAGTAGTCCATTTCAAAAGGGAAAAAATGGGTGAATCTGGTTGGGAAGCAACAAAATTAAAATCAGGAATTCAGACCTTAGGATTCAACTCTCCACAAAGTAGCTCATCCTGTGTTGCTCAAGCCTGTGTACAGTAAAATCACCTAAAAAGAGAACTGCAAGAACAATAATACAGATCATAACAGAGTGAATTAAAGGCAGATTTTCAGATTTCTGCCTGTCTTCCTTAGGTTAAATAATGTCCCTGGTAAACAAATTCTGATCTAAAATGATAAAGACTTTTTGTTCCAGGTATCTTACGAAACCTCTTGCTCTTGTGCACGATGTGTGCTGATGAATCAGAGATAGCATTTGGCTCTTGAGGCTGTTCCAGTGGCCCTGCTTTTCTAAGTTTGAAGAGGGCAGGGAGAGAATCTGTGCAGAGATCACACACAAACAAAACAAAACAACCACAAAAAAGTGGTAAATTATAGAATCTTTTTTGAGTTTTTTTTTTAAGAACATGTGATGCCTGACCCCATGGCCCCATGCACACACACCCGTTTCTGGCGGCCAGCTCACCTTTTCATTAGGTCCAAGGGTTGCAGGAACACCTTTTGTGCTGGAAGGTGTGCAGGTGTGCTTGGATTAGCCACGGGGAATGACTGGAGAGTGAGTGGCAGAGGAAGTGACCCTCCTGTGACATAAACTCAGCCCCTGTGGGTGCTGTCTCCTGCTCTCTGAGGGAGCTGGGCTCTCAGCCTGGGTTCTCTTCACTGAGTGGGTATTTTATAGTAGCTGCTCTTTGTGGTATTGTATTAGGAGTACTGAGGTATTCATTACAGCAACTGTTTGCTTTGAAATGCTTTGTGGGTGAGCTTTTATTGCTCAGGAATGGCGCCAGATGGACAGTCCCGAGGAGCAAAGTCCTCACGCTATCTGCAGATCATGGCACAAGCAGTGCCACACTCACTCCTTCCTCCTCTGCCTTCCTCCACCAGCAGCCTGACAGTTCAGCAGGACAAGGGCACTCCAGAGAAACCAGCACCACGGTCACCTCTTGAGGGGACAGATTTGAGACACATTGGTGTAACTCCATAGGGCCTTTCCCAGAGGGTGCCGGGGATTTGGCTGTTCACAGCCTCTCAAAGCATTCCTTCTGGGACAATTTTTGAAGCCACACTGAACAGGCTTTACAATATTTCTATCTCCAGCACCTGGAGCTGTGATTTACCTCTTTGAATTGGTTTTATCCCCTCAGTCAGGGAAGGGACACAATTTCCAATAGGGATTGAACTGGTAATGTCCATCCTTGTGTCAATAATGGAAGCCATTCACACAGAACAAAATAACCTGTTGTGCCTGGAAGTCCCTGTCCTTTGTTTGCATCTCATTTGGGGCACTGCTTATCACTTTCCACCCTAAAATCTCTCTGGCTTCTTGCTTTCCTGAAAAACTGAGCCCGGGGTGGGCTGAAAAAGCTGCCAGCCATGTCAGCTCTCTGGAGATGTGCTCATCTACCTGGCTGGCTGTTTTCCAAAACCCTTTGCAGGATCTGGATCTTAGGCTAGGATGGCTTAGACTTACAGTGGGAACCCTGGCAAACCTGAAACATGACAGTATTGACAACTCCCACCCCAGGGTGGTGTTCTGCTGTGGCAGGGGAAGGAGACTCAAAGCACAGCTCTGCTTCTCGAGCTCTGCTGATGTTCTGCACACTCAAGAAGAGAGCAAAAAGCAAATCTGGATGTCTCATAAAAACATAGATTTTGTTCCTTGTAGCAGTGAGTGCTGATCTGACCTCGCACTGCACTCTCAGGGGCTGCAGGGGTTTAAGGTTTCGGGCTCTCCTGGTCTCCAAGCACACATTTTGCTCTCTGAAACAGAAAAATCCCGTGCCACAAAAATGGGAGCTGCTCTTTGATTGTGCCTTGTCGTGGTTTTCCACGTGTGAGACACGACATGCTGTCAGGCCACCGTATTCAAACTTCCCCTAATATATTTCATTTTTATTAGCAGCAGAGGACAGGTGACTGGAATCCTAATCCTGGGGGTGATGTGTGTGTGAGGTGTAGCACACCTAGGCGTGTGCTGTGGTGCAGCTATTGCAAGCAGCTCACACGCTTTGCATTTCAATCTCGAGGCTTTTGCTGTGCCCAGCTCTTCTTGGGGCATTTGGTGGAAATTAAATTGTGAGGGCTGCAGGCCACTTTACACCATTGTATTTCCCTTTCCTGTTAAGTTTTGGATTCCTCTTTTCCCTTACTGCGTATTTCTGCTCCTGCCAAGTTCCAAGGGAGCAGAAAAGCTGCTCCTTGGATTATTATTATTAAGTGATGCTTTCGACAAGCCAGGCTTTCAGAGAGAAGAAAGCACCAGGCAGGCAGGTGAAGACAATTTCTGCATTGCAGAGTTACTGTCTTACATGTGCTCCTCCTTTGGGATGGAACTTAACAATTCGCAGCTCTCTTGTCCTCATGCTCCTTGGGAAACTCACTCCAAGCCAAGACCTTCTGGCCTGCCTCCCTTTGGCTGGAGTGGCTCAGGCCTCAGGCTGGCCCTGTATCAGGGCAGAGGCATCAAACTTTTAATCCCTAAATTTAAAAATGCCTTCTTAACTAACAGGGGGAAAAAAATACCTTGGGACATGTGCAGGGAGTGAAAAGAAACAGCGTGTAACATTGTGGACAAAGTCCTGACCTGAAGCACAAAGAACTGCACCAACGCCTTCGGTGCAGCTACAAGTTTATAGTGTTCTGGAGTGTTGTTTATGTTACTATAAAAAAAGGTGAGAAAATATATTCAGTTACTTTCTGTTTCTCCCCATTGAGCAGATGGCAATTCATAGCTCAAACTGTTTTTTAAGCCATTTCGCATTTTACTAATAAGTACAATATGCTTTTCAACAACAAGCCGTGCTCAGGCGCTTCTGCAGAGGTTATGTGGGTGCTCAGGTAGCTCAGAAATCAGAGACTTCAGGAATCCTGTTGCATTGTAGGGGCAAAAATTTTCCAGTCACGTCTCACTGTGGTGGAAAACACAAACTGAAACCTCTCCTACTTCTTGTTTTAAATTATTTCTAATTTTGCAGGCCACAAATAATAAAAATAGTGCACTCACCTGAACCGCCTTGGTCTGAGATTGTTTGTACCAACTATGTTCTTGTAGAACAAGCCCCACTTTTTAAGGAGCTGAATAGTCTTTGCATTTTAGGTGTATAATAATAGGTAGAGATGGCCATCGGGAAAGGTGAGAAAACACTGAGCAGTTCTGTTCCAGGAAGTTTTGGTGCTTTAGAATGAAAGCTGTTAATATTGCACACACTGGAAAATTCTCACCATTACATCTGTGGTTTTCTCAAAACCTGTTAAATTATATGCGTGCAGGAATAAGGAAGAGTGAGTTTTATTATTAATTGACACTCATTTTTAGCTGGCATGTGGTGGCAGGTCCTCCAAAGAAACCCGAGGCACGGATTAGAGCTGAAAGTTTTGGAAATGTTCTAAATCTTTGTAGTATTGCAGAGAGGAAGTGTAATATTAAACTGACAAATTGAATATATATTTTTTTTCAATGTAATTCACAGTTTCTTCCTATTATTTTTTACTACCCGTGGAGATAAAGCAAAACAAATTCCTCAAAACAGAGAGGAATACATTTCCAGATACCTTTTCCTATTAAGTAAGGCATCTCCCTCATACATATGTACTGTCAAATATCCATCCATTCCCTTTCCACACCGCGTCTCCAGCCAGAAGTGTTGGCTATGCAAATATTGCAGAACCGACTCTTAACATATGTGCTGTGCGCCTGGCTACAGCTACACGGGAAACTGTAGGTAATAATTAGAGTCTGCATACATTATCCCGCAATTATAATTTTACATAATCGGTTATGTAATCTCGGGGCTGGTATGCGGTGAGAAACTGGGGTTACGTCAGAATTCTTCGGAAGAAAAATAAAATTACTGATCGTAAGTGCGAGGAAGAGGAGCAGGGGGAGGAGGGATGGAGCAGCTCGGAGCATCCCGGAGCGGCGAGAGCCACGCTGGCTCTGCTGGGAGGGACTCAGGAGCGAGCAGGGCATCCCGGCGGCTCCGGGGGCACCGGGGGAGCGGCGAGAGAACGGAGCAGGAGTGGGAAGGTGACGAAGTGGCGGGCGCTGGTTTACAGCGGGGCCCCGGCTCGTTCCCAGCTCCCGAAGCGCTCCGGAGAGCAGCGCGATGCGGGGCTGGAGCCGAGCCCGCCCGCCCCTTCCTTCCCGTCCGCCAGCCCGTCCGAGCCGCTGCCGCCGCCCCGAGGGGCCGGGGGAGAGCGGGCAAAGCCCCCGGAAAGAAATAAAGTACCCCGCGCACGCAGGGAAAACAACGGAGTGGTAATAAATAAACCACCGAGCGAATCGGATGAAATTGCCAGGCGTTCGCTCCCGATAAACAGCAAGCTTTGTAATATCCAGGTGTTGGGGAAAGCTGTTGTCTTATAGTTTATAAATCCCTGCTGGTGGGAGGGAGGGTGAGAATCTTTGGAGGTGAATGAAATATCAAATCACGAGGCTGTATGTAGATTTATGATTGCATAAGAGGCTCGATCATTTCCATATATTGAAATGTGCTGTCCTTTCCACGACTGCCCAGCCCTTGGAGGGAGAGAGAGACGCTCGATTCCGCCTTGATCAATGCTGACTGTGAAGCAAGGAGGAGGAGAAGGGGGGGACCAGGCTGGCACCAGATGGAGCAGGGTCTAGGGAAAGGTCAAGGTTAGCTCAGGCTGCTATTGAATCGGTTGCAGCCTCACAGATAGATCTCTGCCTCCGAGGCACCCACTGGGGCTTCTCAGAATCAAATCTAATAGAAAAGGCAGTCACAGAATGAAATCGCTTCATCTGAATGCTAAAATTGTTATTAGGCTACATTAGAGAGATACCGGGCACATGATTACCAAAAAAGGAAGCATGCCTAGCAGTTTGCGACTGAAATAAAAGCTGTGAATATGTTGATACCATCGTGGATGTGCAAAGATAATAGATAACAGGAGAGCAGGGCAGGGAGAGACGCGTGTGTGTAACGAACAGATTAACATATTGATGCGGATGGATGTGTCCCTATGAAATTGCCGGGCTGGGTCTGTCCGTGCGCGGGCAGGAACGCGCGCATTCCCGCCTGTCCTGCCCTGGCCGTGCTCCTCGCACTCCCAGGACATTTGTTCATTGCTTGGGACAGCAGCTACGAGAAGTGGGAGAGCTTTGGTGGCAGCTCCTCGCAGGACCCACCCTCAGCTCGTGCTGCAGTGTTGCCGTCACTTTGATTTTTGATTTTAACTCCTCCTGCAGGCACAGGGTTCAAACTTTGTTTGAGGCCGCTCATTTTCTGGCTCATCTCAGGCAAAACTCCCAGGTAATGCCATTAGGTCCACACACGTGCAGCTCCGCCATCCCGGACACGGGAGCACGACATGAGCACACACATTCGTGTTTGGAGCAGTGGTGCTGGCAGCTGGCTTCCAGAGATCAAAGGGGGGCTGTTCCCACTTACCAGCCCCGCCACGTTACCAATTCCTTAACCTACAGCACAGCCATGTCTTAAGGAAGGATTTGGTCTTGTAAAATAAATGCTGGCTACACTAGATTAAACATGATGACTGCACTCTAAGGGTTAATAAATTTAGAATTAACAGATCATCCCAGCTTGATACAGCTACTATAGATGATTTAATATGCAGCCTAAGCAGGTTGACAGTCAGCTCACAGATGCAGATAAGATCAAACAGTCTCTTGATTCAATAGATTGAATGGCTGTACTGAGTGTCTGGAAGGTGAGCGACAGTACGTATATGGCAGGGGTTCTGGTAAAGAAGGGCTTCGATTCCCCACTGCTGTGCACTGCACTGGTTTTCCTTTTCTAGCAGTCAACCTTTTTCAGCAATCAAACCCGGAGTTAACATGAAAAAAAATGTCTCAAATATAGTTCAGGAGAGTTATTTGAAGTTTTCAGTAATGAAAAGCTCCACGCTTTCATGGTAATCACCATTACTATCGCCAGTCTGCACTTCAGATTCCTTTTTCACGGACAAGGCCATCGCCACCCACTCCATCCCACGGGGAGTCTCGGCTGTCCACAGGCTCTGTCCGTCTGTCCACATCAGTCCCCTTCCCTGGCAGACCTGAATCCACAGGAAGGAGCTATTTTGGAGGCCAAACAAGGACACCTTGCCCCAGACAGCTGCTGGGACTTAGTGAGTGCAGCCTTATCCTCATTCGCCGTCCAGAGGCTTTGGCTGCAGGAAACCTCGGTGGATGCAGAGTGACAAAGACAATTCCCCCGGAATGGAGCTTCTTTCTCAGCTCTTTTGCTTTTCTGGCTTAAAAGTTAATGTCTGTAGTAACTCTTCTGTGGTTTATGTTTTCCTTTTTTGCTCTCCTGTCCTATTTAAACGGGAATGTAAAACAGTCCTCACGGAGGCTGGTGAGCAATGGGATGACAGAGTGGTCTCTAACAATTTTATTATTTGATCAAGAGTAAAAGCTCCACCTGAACCATTAGATTTTACAATATGAATATGTTTCCAGGCAATTTTAAAAACGCATATTATGCATTCAATAGACAGTCACAGGTCTGAATTGTGTCTTATTGTATTATATGGGGCCACCACCATACTGATAGGGATATTTGTGCTAGAGTTACTGCACATCTGAATGCTTATAAATTAGCTGTATGGTTTACTTTGGTGGGGTTTTAAAAATACTCCCATGGTTTTGATGAATGCCCTGCAGAAGGCTGGTGTGATGAGCAGTGCTGCTTTGAATCCGCCAGCAGAGCAAACCCAGAACCCACCTGAGATCTGTTTCTTTGTGATTTTTAAAAACGGGCTCATGTACTTTTGCAAAGTGAATTATAGTTTCATTTTAGTTTAGAAACCAGTGGCTTCCTTCCCACCCCTAAGTTGGAAAAGAGAGGACCTGGATGTGCGCTTTGGATGCGGACCCACATGGGAGCATCCACAGATTTTCCTGAGCAAGTCTGCCGTGCCACTCAGGGCCGTGGGGCTGGGGATGCCGTGTGGGGCTGGGGATTCCATGAGGTTTGGGATGCCGTGGGGTTTGGGATGCCGTGGGGTTTGGGATGCCGTGTGGGGCTGGGGATTCCATGAGGTTTGGGATGCCGTGGGGTTTGGGATGCTGTGTGGTGCTGGGGATGCTGTGTGGTGCTGGGGATGCCGTGGGGTTTGGGATGCTGTGTGGTGCTGGGGATGCCGTGGGGTTTGGGATGCCGTGGGGCTGGGGATGCCGTGTGGGGCTGGGGATTCCATGAGGTTTGGGATGCCGTGGGGTTTGGGATGCCGTGTGGGGTTTGGGATGCCGTGGGGTTTGGGATGCCGTATGGGGCTGGGGATGCCGTGGGGTTTGGGATGCCGTATGGGGCTGGGGATGCCGTGGGGTTTGGGATGCCGTGGGGTTGGGGATGCCGTGTGGGGCTGGGGATTCCATGAGGTTTGGGATGCCGTGGGGTTTGGGATGCCGTGGGGCTGGGGATGCCGTGGGGTTTGGGATGCCGTGGGGTTTGGGATGCCGTGGGGTTGGGGATGCCGTGTGGGGCTGGGGATGCCGTGGGGTTGGGGATGCCGTGTGGGGCTGGGGATGCCGTGGGGTTGGGGATGCCGTGTGGGGCTGGGGATGCCGTGGGGTTGGGGATGCCGTGTGGGGCTGGGGATGCCGTGGGGTTGGGGATGCCGTGTGGGGCTGGGGATGCCGTGGGGTTTAGGATGCCACGGGGTTTAGGATGCCGGTGCTGCCCCCGGTGCCCCCGCGGCGGCGGCGGAGCCGCTTCCCGAGGCGGAACCAGCGGATCCAGGGATCTGGCAGCAATCTGCATATTGATGGAGCCTCCTGCCGCTCTCCCTGATTGCTTCGCAGGAAGGAAAGGTGACAGGAAAATACCGAGCCCCCTCTCCAAAGTGGCGAAGAGGCTTCTACGTGCACGGGCTCTTTGATGGAAGAGTAAAGCCTGGTAAAGCCCGTGGCGGGGAATTTGTTTGCCAAACTGATTTTTGTCTTAGGATTTGAAAGCAGTTGTGTGTTTCTTTTCTGTTATTTTAAGTTCTGAGGCTGAAAATGTGAGGTCCGTGCTAGAGAAGAGCAGTGGTCACTTCAGGGAAAAGTAATTAGCCTCGTCATATTCGCTGAATGCGTGAGTCTAAGGAGGAGGCAATCCTTGGAGATTGGGAAAGGCATTGAACAGACACTTTAAAAGTACAGTGCCATGGTACAGGTATTTTTGAGTCCCTCTCATAAGCAATGTACAGTATGCCATTGAATGTAAGAGCTAATAGAGATTAGTTTCACTTTTATTGGCTCTGAGTGCAGTGGCTGCCTAGGACACACCTATTGTGAGGCACTTGCCTGGCACACACCTCTTGTGAGGCACTTGCCTGGGACACACACATTGTGTGGCACTTTTGGCCTTCCTCGTGGGAATGGCCATGGCTGTGTCCTTGTATGTCCCTAAGTGTTCAGATCCCTTCATTTCTGGGCGGCGCCAAGCAGGGTGCCAGGAGCCCCCAGCCCATCTCAGCCCCGTGCTGAGGGGATGCTCGGCACTGTTCAGCAGGAGATGCCCGTGGATCCCATCTGCTCTGTGCCATTGCTCCAGCCACACCTGGACCAAGCTTCTCCCCACAGCCCGGGGCTCTGTATGGCCTGGGTTTACCCGGTGGATAGCCATGGCACCCAAATGTCTGAGGGAGGTGTGTGTGTCAGCACAGACAGAGCATGGAGCTCTCTCTCCTTGTGTTTACATCTACTTGTCTCTCTCTCTCTCTCTGCCGGCTCTCAGATGCTGTGAAACTAAATAGGATAGGGCAAATTACAGTCTAAATTGTGAATACATTAATTTCAGTATGGTAATATCAAACATTGTACTTATTTCTGATTTCTGTATTTAATTTCCCCCGCTTTTTTAAATGCTGGGGAATAGTTGCTCAGTGAACAATAGCATTAGTACAATAACTCCCCCCAACCCCAGCATTCATACCTAATGCACATCAGCTTTCTATGTAATGCCATACAATATACTTGCACGTTATTTTAATTGAGTGAAATCTCATTCACACTGGTGGGAGAAGGCATTCTTTTCACTGCAGCCAGGATTCACACTGCACTGACAGAATTATGCGTGCTGACAATAACAAATGGTGGCAAAACTATCCAAACTGCTCAAAGAAGTGGGCTCTTATCACAGGTTATTCACCACCACTCCTGCTCCCCCTCGGTGCTGGGTCTTTCTGTGCAGCTTTGGGCTGTATAATAATTTATTCTTCTGACTACACAGAGTTGCATTAAAATATTATTGTAAGCATTTTAACAATTAAGCTGAAATTTTGCGTAGAATAAATATGGCAAAGGAGAAAACCCACGGCAAAGTTGTCCTTATTTTTAAACACAGAGAAAGGACTCTGCTCTCTCAACTATTAATTATTTTTCATCCAGAAAAGATCCTCACACAAACTATGTCATGTTCTGCAAAGCAGGCACATTTCTTCTTGGCTGGAGCTAAAAGCTAAACCTAAATGTCACCTGAAATAGTAATATAAAATGAATATAGAGAATGATGATTGTGTATGTTAAATTTCAGTTCAATGCATTCTGTGTGACTAAAAGTTGAAGCTCTAAAAAGCACTGTGAGTTATTTACAGAAGATGTTAAGGCACCAATCTAACAGCATGCTTGAGTACATGCTTACTTTGAGCATGTAAGTACAGCTGATGTGCCCAAAGATAAATATGTGCTTAAGAATTTTGCAGTACCCAAGGCCAAGTAGATTCCTCTGGCAGGGGCTATATCAAGCAGAGTTAGGGGAGGAAAATCCTTTTTTATTGCACTGTCCTTTCTACTGTCCCTCACACCAAGTGTGCTAGGAAGGAGGGACTGTGTTCAGCAGCAGATAAGTAAACAACTAAATCTTTCTTCATCTTGTGTAGAAAAATTAATTTCTCAATAGAAATAATTTCTTTTTGATTGCTGATGTCGGGTTTCTCAGATTAGTGAGTTATTTTTGTTATTCTACTTTTGAAAACTGGTTTGAGGTATAGCTGGATTTATTTTTGAAGACAAAATGTTTGCCTTTCCCTGCTGCCACATGCAGAGTAGGGCTTTCCAGATTTCCTCATCGGGAGAGTTTGATCCCCTTGGATCTAAGCTTGCACAGAAGTGCACTTAGCAGCTCAAGTCAGAACAGGAATTGAAGAAGCTGTTTGTGTCAATGGCCTGCCTTCCTACTGCTCACAGGCTTGGACACAGTGACCTAGCTTGGGATCTCAGCAGCGTCTCAAAAGGACCAACCTGAGCCTGAGAGGAACACAGGTGGGGGATTTGGATGTGTGGGACATCTTGCCCAGGAGCACCTGGCTTCTCACAGAGCTCTGACACAGCCCTGCAGTGTGACAGCCCCAGGCTGCAGCCAGGCTGGGTCAAAACTCTTCCTGAAACAATGGAGATGCTGCTCTTGAGTTCAGGTGTCCCTGCTCCTTAACCCTGTGGGGAAGGGGCATGGAAACTCTGAGATCCAGCTCTGGGAGAGCAATCCACCCACAGCTCATGGCTCTTCTTTCTGGCCCTGGGCTGGGCTTTGTTTGCTGTAGGGTCAAGGAAGATCTCGAGTCTGCATCTAAACTAAACATGCACTCTTTGTCTTAGTGTGATTTGAGGCGATAAAAACTGACTTTTGCAAGTTTAAAGCTAGGGAAAAGTAGGGGGCATTTATCAGCCAAATCCTTTGTAACACAAACCAATATTTAAACTCGGGCTCAATATGCAAAGCTTGAGTGGCTCATCCCTTTCTAAGTGATGCCAGCACACAGGCAGGATTCATTTCCACACATTTCTGGGGGAAAGATAAAGCCCAGGAAGATTAAAAGATTCCAAGAAACTGTTAGCAAAGATATTTATTTATGTTCTCTTTATCTTACACATTTAGGACCCTCTTTGGAGATGACTAAGGTGTCATTTCTTATTCCTGGCCTCTTCCCAGTGTGTAGGAACAGGCAGGTGGGTCAGGGTGGCAGGTGTGCCCTGTGAAATCCTCAGGGTAGCTGAGATTTACCTGGGGTATCCATACATATTCCATTGAGTAGGGAGCTTCACAAGAGCTAGAAGTACCAAATTCATACCCTAGATGTCAGTAAAAGAAAAAAACATTAAAACCCATTAAAAAATCATTTTATGAAGGTCTGTGAATCAAGCAATGGGTTAGCCAATTATTCATAAGATAATTCCCTATATGGACTGACAGTTGGAGTCCCAAGTTTCAGCTCAATCAAATTTACATAGCCCAAGTTATAACCTCTTCAAGATGGGGATTGTAGCAGGAGCACTGACAGACCAGAACTACTGTGCCTCTCCAGTAACAAAAGCTCAGCCACCTCACCCGTGCCGTGGCTGCTGGGGCTGCAATAATTAAGACTGTATGGATTTGCATTATAGGTCAGGTTCTGGGAGGTTTTAAATGCACATAGTTTAATCACGTTGGCCTGAAATGTAGCATAGAAACGCTCAGGGCAGGTCACATGTTTACTTATAAAAAGACACATAAATATTAAACCTAGAATATGACAACTAAGTAAGTAGTGCAAACTAAACCCATATAGGCTGAAATCAAACATTTGATTGAAAGTGAGATTTTTAGTAATACCTTCCTCTGCCTGCCCCCACGCAAGCAAAACTCTGTGTGCTTCAAGGGAGGGTTTTTGCCACTTCAAAGTCAGTTCCCTGAGCACTTGGTGCTATTTATTTCACAGTGATCCCCAGAAAGCGCAGTCAAGGTTCAGGGCTCCATCGTGCTAGGTGCTGTGCAAGCAGAGGCAGGCTGAAATCCCAGGCCTTGCTGAACAACCCATGGAAAAAAAGTCTCCCCAAGTTGAGGGTTTTATTCCAGGTCCTGCCTAGGGCGAGCCGATAACGAAATCTTTCTGTCACCTGGCGCTCAGATGTCTGTGATCCTGCACGGACTCGCTGCTCTGCGTGCTGTGCCTGCTAGTAAGAGCTTGCAAAATCAGAGTTTATTTTGAGCCTTTATTAAAAAGGGGAAAGAGAGAAAAAAAAAAAAAAGAAAAAGGAGAGGAGAAAAGGAGGCAAAGCAGCGCGCCCACGTTTCTCCTGCGGGAATACCAATGCACGCACTATTTCTAGAACGTGCAAGTGCTCTCTCTGCTCATCCAGGGGAGTCGGGCTGGTGTGATAAGAGTTCCACCCACGGTGCCTCCGCCCGGTGGAGGCTATCGAGGCGGTGTGGGAAAGCACCCGTGCGATCTGCCGCCCTTACATAACGCAGCCCCGCGCCGGGAGCCGCCACAGCTCTGCAATTGCGCTTGGTCCTAATGTTCTGTGGTGTTGGCAAGTGAGACTCCTGCTCCGAGCGAGTGAGTGACAGCTGGAGCTTCGAAGCAGGAACATTTGCCCACCAAAGTTGCTGAACTCAGGCACTGCCAAGTCTGTCACTGAGGCAGCAGACAGGCAGGGACAGCAGAACGTGGCATGAGCTGTGCCACGCTCTTTTGCACCTTCAGCTCCCAGCCCTGGGAGCCTGCCTGTGACATGGAGGAAGGCCACACTTCTCAGTGTTGGTTTTATGTCCCTTCCTACAGAATTGTCCCTCCCAACCTCTAAGAATCTCAGGTGCTTGGATGTAGGGAGGACCACGGTGTTTCTCAGGCAGAGAGCTGAGGTATGAGGAAAGGGACAGATACATTTTGGCAGATTTAAATCTTTGATTCTTACAGCGTGAATGTTCTCACCTGGGCACTGTGTCCTGCTGCTGCAGGTTCCAGCCCACCCCTGCTCTCAGCTGCTCCAGGGCAGAGCTGGTGTCTCAGGGCTCTGGTTCACGTGGGACAGCGTGGGGCGGGACGGGCACTCAGCTAGTGAGACAGACCCTTCTCTAAGGATAGCTTCCCCTTGGAGGCAGCCTGAGACCCACCGTGGCTCTGATTTCAGCGTGTACCTCAGAACTTGCTGAGGTGTAGGGCCACATTTCCCCAGCTGACTTTGCTCTGGGGCTGGGAGCCCGCAGCCAAGGAGCAGCCGATGCCATGGCCAGGGTGACAGCAGCTCCCAACGCTGCAGCACCATGCGAGGCATGCCCTGCTTGGACAAAGGGTGTGCAGGGCAGGAGGTGACACAGGTTTGTGTCAGCGCACAGAACACCATCACTGGGTCATCTCCTGTGCTGGCCTGGGTTTGTTTCACCTGCCCTCCCAATCTGCCAGGGTTTCTAGGTGTTAGCAGCCAGCACTTGGGCATTTCTCTCTGTGTTCACCAGCCACTTGCAGTGGGTTCGATAGCACAGCCCAGCCAGGGGAGAGCGAGCAGGAGGTGCAGACAGGGCTGGGGATGCTCGGTGTGTCAGGGGAGTGCTGGGGGTGGAAGCAGCGATGCAGGAGGTGCAGACAGGGCTGGGGATGCTCGGTGTGTCAGGGGGGTGCTGGGGGTGGAAGCAGCGATGCAGGAGGTGCAGACAGGGCTGGGGATGCTCGGTGTGTCAGGGGGGTGCTGGGGGGTGGAAGCAGCGATGCAGGAGGTGCAGACAGGGCTGGGGATGCTCGGTGTGTCAGGGGGGTGCTGGGGGGTGGAAGCAGCGATGCAGGAGGTGCAGACAGGGCTGGGGATGCTCGGTGTGTCAGGGGAGTGCTGGGGGTGGAAGCAGCGATGCAGGAGGCGCAGCTTGTGGGTTGCAGCGATGGGATGCATCGCCCTTGCTCCACAGCTCTCCAGCCCCGGCTGTGCCCCCGGGGCCGGCCCCGCTGCCATCCCCAGCCTCTCCGGAGCATCCCAGCCCCTTCCCGCGGTGTCCGAGCCCAGGGCACCGGCGGGGTGCCGTGTCCGGGGGATGCTCAGCCCGCATCCCTCCCCGCAGCGCCCGGCGCAGGCTGTAGCAAGCTCCCTGGCTGGAGCTGTTTGTTGACCACATTCACGTTCAGAGCCCTGAAGCTAAAAGCACTTTACACCATAAAATAAAAGCACTGTCTTTTTTTCTAAAAGGTTACGTCTGGAGGCCACGCTGCTCATACTTCATACAGAAAACTACTGAAAGGGCTATGAAATCCTCTATGATTTACACTCCCTCTCAGTGCATTAGGATATAGATCTACTCGACTCTAAAAATACTGTGGAGTTTCTAACCGACGTGAATATATGTGCATTATTGCAGAAAGTCTGTTAGAAAACTTGTCAACACATTATAAAGCATAAACCAGGACTTGGCCATTAAATACAGAGATCAGAGACAAAATGTATACGGCAGGAAGTACCGGGAAAAGTCCCTCCATTCAAAAAAAAGTCTATTAGCTAAAAGTTTACACACACTATACACCAAAAGGTTTAGAGCGAGACCGTGGACCGCAATTACAAGGCATAAATGGAATCAGTAGGGGCTTTACGGTCCCCAGAGCAGTTAACTGGGCTGCCAGAAAATAATTTTAATATTGTCATAATTTATTACTCACCGAAAGCCACATCAAGGATTGTAAATACAGTCACTTTGTGTCCACGGCTGCTCGTTAAACAGCCTCGTTCCCTTCCCCTAAAAATACAATGAAATAAAAACCCACCTGCATTATTAATCTGCGGTCATGCCGTGTTAAAAATGTCTTCTCACTCCTTTTCTTTCTTGAGATTTGTTATCTCCCTCCAATCACATGACAATGCGAAGCGCTGTGGGGTGGGGTGGGGGGGTACAAGAACGAGGGGGAGCCAGCACTTTTGCGATCAAATGCTAATATTAATAATTATCCAGCCAGGATGAAATATTATTTTTAAGGCAGCGAGTTTCCATTTAAATCGAGGCATTTTTACGGCGCTGGAATTAAGGGCATGCTGATGGTAAGAACATCCTCGCTGCCATTCATGAAAGCATCTGTAAAATTAGCTCCTGACTGTAGGTTTTGAGATGCGATCTGGGAAGTCACCTCTGGAATCTCAAACACGGCACGATAATGAAACAGATTTAGTTGTCACCAAGTGCTTAATTTGCTATGATTTTTAGAAAAGAAAATCAATGAACGATGCCTGTGATTGGGAATAAGCACAGGTAGGTGTTCTGATGCAGGTTGGCTTTGGAGAGCGTAATGAATTGTAATTCAGAGGAGCGTTAACTGCGAACCGCAGAACCTTTCAGGGGTAATAAAGTCATTACTTTTTACATTGCAGCCACCTTCAAAAGCTTTATACGTGCCATTAGATATAAATCAAGCCCCATATATATATCTACATCTCCGGTTCAGGCACACGCGCCCGTGTGCACGCCTGGCAGGGACATGTGCACGCCTGGCACGGCCAGCCCTGCCTGCGAGCGGCGTGAGCGCGGAGCGGCCGCTGGTGCCACCTGCGCCGGGTCCCGCAGCGCTGCCCGGGCGCATCCCCGCGCGGGCGGACACCGGAGGGGAGCGGGGGCCGAGCGGCGGCGGGCGGGGCCGGGGGCGGCTGGCGGGAAGCTGAAACCATCGCTCGGCGGAGCGGCTCGGCCCCGGCAGCTCCGCCAACAGGTCCCGCCGAGCCCCGGCCCCGCTGCCCTAATGCCGAGTGTCCCTAAGGGCGACGGGCAGCTCCTCGTCCCCCCGGGCTCCGCTCGGGCTGTCCGCCGCCGTGCCGAGCACGCTGCGCCCCTCGCAGTCCCTTGGCAGCCGCACTTTGCTCCGCACACCCGCTCGCCTCCAGAGCTTATTTCTACCGCAACCTGATCCCTCCCGGCGCCGGCAGCGTCCGCCCCGCTCCGGGTCCTTTCGGCGAAGTTGCAGCCGCTGCCGCCGCCGCATCCTCCCAACTCCAGCCACTTCTCGGTGCCTGCCGTCGCCTCGCCTCCCCCCTTCTCCCGCCCTCCCCCGTTGCCAGCCCGCTGCCCGCGCCGCCCCGCCGCCGGCAGCCCCGCGTTTCGCTTTCGTTCGGAGCCTGCGGCTGCGGGCAGGGCTCGGAGGGGGGCTCCGGGGCTGCCAGCCCGCGGCAAAGCCGCGAGGTCCCGCCGCCCTCCGCCCCCCCCGCGCCCGGCTCCCGCGGCTTCTCCTCCCCTGCCCGCCAAACTCCGCTCGCCGCTCCCCCGCCCGCCCCGGGGCAAGGGCCGCCGCTCGCCGCCGAAGTTTCCCCCGGCCCGGCCCGAGCCCCCGCCGCCCCCCGGCTCCCCGCGGGGCCGCCGCCGCCGCCGTCCCCCGGGGCCGGGCCGCAGCTCCCGGGAGGAGGGGACTCGGCGGCTTCGAGGAGGATGGGGGGGGGCGAGCGGGGAAGCCGGGAGCCGGATGCCCCCCCCCCCCCCCGCTTGCTTTTTGGGTGGTCTCCGGTCCTACCTGGCTTCCCCCAGCTCCCCCACCTCCTCGGCACAGCCCGCGGCCAGCCTGCCCCGCAGCCCTCTCTGCCCGGCTCTGCCTTCACCGATGTGTTTGCTTTTCCAGCGGGGGTGTGCGTGCGAGAGCTGCCGCTGCCTGCCTGCCTGCCTGCTCGCTTTCTCCCGCTCCTTTTCCTCCCTTCCCTCTCCCCGTGTGCGTGTTCAATTTCCCCCCCTCGCCCCTCTCCGGGGTCCCCTGTCGCTCCCGCGGCTCGGCGGCCACTCGCGGCCGCCGCCCCCTCCGCCCCCGGCCCCCCGGCTCCATTGGGCAGCGTGCGCCGGGCGGCCGGTGCGCCCCCCCCCGCCGCGCCCCCTCCCCTCTCCCCCCTGCGATCACTGTCCATTGGCTTGTCCTGCTCTCTTTTTCATGTCCAGCCCCTGATGAGTGTCCATTGGTGTTGCCTTCGCCTTCCCTCCTCCCCTCTCCCCGGCTTGCCCTGCCCATGTTTTGTATGTCTCTGTCCATCCAGGCTCCTGACGTTCAAGTTCGCAGGGACGTCACGTCCGCACTTGAACTTGCAGCTCAGGGGGGCTTTTGCCATTTTTTTCATCTCTCTCTCTCCTTCTCTCTCTCTCCCTCTCTCTCTCTCCCTCTCCCTCTCTCTCTTTTTTTTCCTTGCACAAAAAAAAAAAAAAAAAAAAAAAAAAAAAAAAAAAAAAAAGCCATGACTGCTATCCCACAATTCATCTTCCCTGCGCCATCTTTGTATTATTTCTAATTTATTTTGGATGTCAAAAGACATTGATGAAGATATTTTCTCTGGAGTCTCCTTCCTCTCTAACCCGTCTCTCCCGATGTGAACCGAGCGACTCACAAGCCACCGAAGCCACCAACCCACCATGTCGCGCCGCAAGCAAGGCAAACCCCAGCACTTAAGCAAACGGGAATTTTCACGTAAGTAACCCGGAGAGCAATTTATTTAATTTCCTCTTCACGGATTTAATTTTTAATTCGAGGGAGAGCAGGGGAAAAAAAAAATTAAAAGTGAGCGGGAGTGAGCGAGTCGGGGAAAAAATGAACTCAGCGCCGGCTCGGGATTCTCGGCATTCCGGGTAATTTCTCCCTCTCTAATTTAATCACCTTGATGACTTTTCTTCTCTTTCTGCCCGTGCCCCTCGCCCTCCGGCGCGCACTCCGCTGCCCCGCTCCGCGCTCGCCTCTCGCCTCCCGCTCTCCGCGCTCTTTGGCGGCAAGAGCGGCAGCTCTCGCCCGGCACCGGGAGAGGCGCGGGCGAGGTGCAGGGCTGCCGGGGGCACAGCCGGCCGAAAGTGGGAAGAAATTCCTGCGGGAACGGCGGGCTGCACGCCGGACACGGCGGCGGCGGGGCGGGCGGGATGCGCGGGCGAGCGGAGCGCGGAGAAAGTCCGGCGGCCGGAGCCCCCCGCGCTGCCGGCGGGCTCGCCCCCTCGCCCCGCGGCGCCCTCCGGGGGGGCCGCAGCCGAGCCCGGCCGGGCCGCCTCCCTTTTGTTTCCGCCGCGGGGCGCGGGGTGGCCGTCCCGCCGCTCCCCGCCGCCCCGGGCCGGCGCCGTGCGGGGCTCCGCCGCCCCGACCTCGCCCCGCGCCCGCCCCGCCGCCGCTCCGGCTGGGGCTGGGGCGGGGGACGGCACCGGGCGGCCAGGGAGCCGAGCCGAGCCCCGCCGCGCCGGCTGGGATTCCCTCCTCGCCCTCGCCTCGCGTTCTCCCGCTCGCTTACTATTTTTTGGAAGATTTTCAAAAAAAAAAAAAAAAAGTGGAAGTGGATTTTGATTGGGAAAAATCTCGTGTCTGAATGTTTACAAGCACCGCGTGTGCGGGGAGCCTCCTGCCAACAAACACAGGCGAGAGCGAGCCCGGGCTGAGCACACACGCGCGCTCACACACACGCACACACACACACTCAACACACACAGACACACACACTCGCACCCTCACACCCGCGAACGGCCCTTCCTCGCCGCCGCATTTCAACCCCAAACCAAATCCGCTCTCCCCGGGAGAGAAAAAACAAACCCCGAGCCCCACCACACCGTTCGCAACAAAAACTCTCCGGCTCCCTCCGTCCGTCCCTCCCTCCAGCCGCCACCACACACACCAGGGCTAGATGCAAGATAAGCGGGAGCGCTCTTTGCACAACAAAAGGCAACTCGAGCTGGAAAGGTTTGGGGCGAGGGGGGTGGGAAGGAAGGGAGAAAAAAAAAATCCTCTTTTCCTCGGGGTGAGCCTGGGGGAAGGGGAAATGCTGCATGCTTTTCCTCACTCCTTTTCCCCCTTTTCTTTATTTCTTCCTTTCTCTCTCTCCCATTACTCCCGGCGGGTTTTGTTCCCTCCCAGGGATGGCAGAAAACCCAGGGCCGTTTCTTCCTGCCAGCCATCCCCAGCTCCCTCGGCCCTTCGCAAAGCCCCCCAAACTTTGCGCCGCGATTTCTCTTCCCCCAGGGCCGCCCAGACACTGCGGCTCGCACATGGAGCGAGGGAAGCGGCGCTGCCTCTTTGCAGGCGGCCGCGGGCAGGGCCGGCCGCCGGCTCTGCCTGCCCAAAGTTTGCCCTGAAACGCGGGGTGTGTCGGGGGCTCAGCCCCTCCCCCGCCGTCTCTTTCCACCGATACTTTTCGGGGAGCAGTTTTAAAATTTTTTTTTGTTTTTCATTGCCTGGCTAGGGATGGGGTGCAGCATCTCTGGCATATGGGGATGGGCCCCCCCCCAGAAATGGGGGGTGCACGGGGGTGCTATTCCCGGGCGGCCGTGGGAGTGGGTGCGGGGAACGGGGATGGCGGCGGGAGCGGAGCAGGGCTGGGGGCTCCGGCCGGGCCCCGGGGCAGCGGCGGCGGGCGGGATGCCCCGGCGGCTCCCGGCCGAGCAGCGCGGAGCGCGCCCACGTGCGGGGCGGCAGCGGAGCCGGGCCGCGCCCGGGGTCCCCGCGGGCAGAGCCGGCCCGGCCGTGGGGAGGGGGCGTGGGTGGGCCGGGGGCCGGCGGGGAAAGGGAGGCCGGGCCGGGGGAGCGGCGCGCCGGGGATGCGGCGGCGGGGCCGGGGCCGGGGCGGCGGAGGCGGCGGGCGGGATCCGTGCCCGCTTCGGTCGCTAGGAGGCACAGCGAGATCAAACAACCGGGCAGCCCCGCGAACTTGAACCTGGCCGGCTCCTCTGCTGCCGCCCGGCCGGCGGGAGGGGGAGGGCGCCCAGCTCCCTCCCCTCCACCCCCCCACGCCCCCTCCCTCTTCTTCTTTGTTCTTAATTTTGCGCGGAGTTTGCTTGCTCCGGGAGGCGGCGGGGGATGCTCGCCTTCCCCCTGCCCGGGTTTCCCCTCCCTCCCCGTAACGTGTTGGCGGCTCCCATTGTACCCCCAAGTCCCCCTTTCCTCGCACCGCACGATCCGAGCACGCAAACTTGGGATTAAAGAACCCTTCTCCATCCTTCCCACGGTGCGGTGCGGGAAAATGCCCCGGCAGCGCATCCCGCATTGCCCCGCGGGCATTTCCCCTCACCGCGCTGTGGCACCCCCCTGCCCGCCCCATCACCCCAGTACCTCCTTTCTCCCGGCACTCCAAAATCCATCCCTCCTTTGCCGGTGCGCTTGTTTTGGTGGCTGGGAACAGGGGGAAAAAGGGGGGAGTAGGAGGGCGAAGGGGGAAAGCTGAAAAGACATGTTGGTGGAGGGGCAATTTGCATGAAAAATAGAGACGGATGATTAGGGACCCAGGCAGGGAATTTTGATTGCCCCAGAATTAAAAGATGCATCCTGCAAATCGGAGGCAAGACCAGGTGAAATGTATTCTGGTGTTTTCTTTGTAATCCCGGTATTTTATATTATGTTCTAAAAGTAGCAGTAATAATAAAAAACATATTTTTTTTGCTGGCTCTGCCTCCATCAGGAGCCAAATGTTTTGCAGCTAACACAGTGCCAGCCGTATTTCATACATTAGTATATAATTCTTGTTAATTAGCAATAATTTACGTTAAGAGCATAGAAAATGTTGAGGTTACAGGTTTTATATCTGTACATTTGATCATCTTGTTATTTTCAAGAACTTTGCCTCCTATAAAATTAATTAGGTGAAATGTGGAGGTGTAATCAGCAACCTCTGAATTACCACTTCATTTCCTGCTTTTGATTGTAAATCAGCCCAGTCCGTACAGACTTTTAGCAAAGTCTATTTTTGTTCCGTGCCACTTTTAACTGTCTGGTGTCGAAGCAGCGGGTTACCTTCCCCTGCTAAATAATAGTGACAGCGTCAGAAAGGAATCAGGCCGCGGGAAAACATTATAATTGAGTGATGATTATGCAGAGCTCCTCGCTCAGCCAGTTGCGAGGGGAGCACGGGTGGTTTTGTGTCTCTTTGCTGCGGAGGGTCGGTGAGCTCGAAGTTGGGCTCGCAAAAATACCTTTGTCTGCCGAGCTGCCGGCGGGATTAGTCTCCTGCCATAATTTACTCCCTGGGTCCGAAGGCAGGGAGCGGCTCGGGGAGGAAAAGCGCCGTGCCCGGCAATCCCGCGGAAACAGCGCCCGCTCCTCCTCACGGCTTCCCGAGAGGAGCAGCGTGAGGCGCACGCTGCGTGTGCCTCCTCTCCTGCCGCTCTGCAAGTTTAGCAGAAAGCCCCAGCGATTAAGACATTGTTTTTATTAATACGAATGTAACCTTCATATTCCTGTGGTTGACCTTACGTTAAATTAGAAGTAGTACTAGAGGCAAGAAATGGTGGGCTGGATCCCCGTGTCCTAGTTGGAGCTGAGGTACAGCGAGGTAGTGTGCTCTTTCAATATTATTTTACGCAGCACAACTGGGAGCTACTCCAGATCTTCCTCCTCAATATTCAGCCTAGGTAGGGTTGAAATAAATTTAACCTGAGTTCACTGGATTTTTGCACTTTATCAAAATCAGTTCCAATATTGTGCAGTCAAATTAAAATCTATTTTTTGATTCTCTGTGGCTTTAAGTTCATTAAATGTGAAATTGGCAGCCAGCTAAAGAAGGTCAGGCTGATTAACTGTTTAGGAGTTGTATTCCGTGTCTCCTGCGTTACCTGGCAGTGTTTTGGGGTGGGCTGTGTTTGTAGTACCCTCTCCTCCTGCTCGCTGCTGTTAGCGTGCGTGTTGTGTTGCGCAGACAGACGAACACCAACATGCTGCTGCTCGTATTTATTTTTTTCCCCCCCTCGTGAACGGCGATGGCGGTGGAGGCTGCACAGAGACTGCCAAGGTATTTTTCTGCAAATGTAATGTAAAAAAAAAAAAGCCAACAGAAAAGAGAGTGAGTCTGCCTCGTTAAAGCATCCACTGACGATTCTGTGAGCAGAAATAGCCTCATAATGAAGCTTTTTGGAGCTCATTCAGAAAATTTGTCAACTTTGACAACATTAGGCAAGGTATTTTGAGTTTAAAGAAGGCGCTTCTCACTGTTGCGAGGAAATGTGGCAGTTGCTTGGCCAGGCTGAATTTTAGATGCTGAAGGCCATGGGTGCTAACATGTTCGAGATAATTTAGGTATTCCCTTATTTCAGGATTAGAAAATGCTAAATGACTGATCTCCTTATTTCCTTAAGTACTAAAAAATACCCCATCCAGCTAATATCTCTGAGTGGGCTGGGTGGTGAATTTGCTGTTTATTTGGATCCTGAGGAGTAGCTCAGAAGTGAGCGGTGCCTCCCCCCACCCCGCAGGCATTTCTGCTGCACTTGCTTTTTATCATTTCGGTTTTCTGCCACAGATACTTATTTATTTATTTGCCTGATACCCTCCCCCTTCCCCCACTGCCCCCCCACTTGGTGTATAACCACTGCCTGTAGGGTTTTTTAAAATTGGAAGCCGCAGACGAGCCGATGGGGACAGTGACACGAATCCGCGCGTTTACGTGTGCACGTGTGTTCTGAGGGCTGGATGTGCCCTGCGTGTGGGTGCCTGGGCGTGTGTGCCCATGCAGGCTGGCTCTCCCCCTTCTCTTTCACACACATGCACACGTTACCTGCACGGCCTGTACAGGGAGTGTGCTGTGTCTGTGTGTGTGTTGAAACACCTTCTGTCTGCGCTGTATTTCTGAATTTTAGAAACTGGGTCTTGTCTGGCTGGTGGAAGATACACACCCATGTGTGTGAGAGTGTGTGCAGTGCTTTTAGCCTTGAATTCATGTACATAAATAATACATCCAGCAATAAAACACCACATTCCCTTCTTGTCGTAGTACCACAGGAGTTTCCCAGTGCGTTCTCTTAGCTTATCCATTTGATTTTAGCACCGAATCGTTCAAGGAGTCAGAAATGTGCCCTCGTGTAGGAGCACTGAGACAGTTGCGGTGCTCTCCCTCTGAGTTGTGCGTGCTAGGGCTGCTCCTGCAGAATCTCTTCCCTGTGACTGTTGAATCCCTGTCCCCGGTGCCGTGCTGTGTTGCCTGGTTTGGCTGGGGGGAGCGGGCGGGCTCCATCCAGAGCGGGGTGTAATATTCATGAAGAGGGGCCTCGGCGCGTTCCTCCCCCGCACCCGCTGCCTTTCCCGACAGCTCTAACCGTTCTCCTTTTGTTTCCCAAACTGCAGCCGAACCTCTTGAAGCCATTCTCACTGATGACGAACCTGAACATGGCACATTGGGAGCTCCGGAAGGGGACCACGACCTCCTCACTTGTGGCCAGTGTCAGATGAACTTTCCGTTGGGGGACATTCTTATTTTTATTGAGCACAAACGGAAACAATGCAATGGCAGTCTCTGCCTAGAGAAGGCTGTGGATAAGCCACCTTCACCCTCACCAAGTGAGCTGAAAAAAGCATCCAATCCCGTGGAGGTTGGCATCCAGGTTACGCCAGAGGATGACGATTGTTTATCAACGTCATCTAGAGGAATTTGCCCTAAACAGGAACATATAGCAGGTAAATTAAAGCAAGGGGAAGCGTTTGCGAGTGTATTTCCGTGTCAGTCGCACCGTAGCGCGTTGGCAGTGTGTGCTGTGAGGGCCGGGTGCCCGTGCCCTCCCTGCTGGGTTAGCGGCGTGTCCCGGTGCCCGCGCGGCGGCGGGAGCAACAGGCACGTGCCGTGCCAGCCGGTGTTCCTGCCGCATTGTTCCAGCCACTCCGGTGATTTGCCTGCATTGTAGTCACCGTCTCCCGGTGCCTGCCCGCGGGAGGAGGGTTCCGAGGCTGCTTTTTGAGTCTTGGGCAAAGTCAGGGGTGAAAGAGTTAACCGAGCATCCGCCAGCCTTGGTTCCATATTGGCTGTCAGCGTATGGACTGTAATTAAACACAGCCCCATGGCAAAGTGACACCACCGACCTTGACTTTAAGATGCCATTTTCGACTGGCCAGGCCAGAGTAGAGAGGGCAGTTGCTGAAGCGCACAGACATGCTTATTCGAAAAGTTTAAGGGCATGTTGGAAATTTCAAAAGGTTGGTTTGACAGGAAAGGCTGCTCTCTGCAGCCTGCCTCCTCAGCCAAATGATAAATGCTTCGCTGTGCTCTCTCTTGTCTCTGATGTGGTTTTGACAGATGTATCTTGATTTTGTTTGCGGTTTACACAACCACATGTCAGCCGTACAAATGTCCAAGGCAGAGTTCTGTTTTGTGCAACAAACAATATGAAATGTAATTTAAAAAAAGAAAAAAAGGTAAATAATTCTATTTCATAGCATAATTTTTTTTCCTTTTTATAAAATCAGAAAGCCATTGGCCATGCAGATACTTTCATAAATGAGGTTAAAAAAATAAAAGTGTAGCATGTGAAAGAAAATCCCAGAGCTCTGGGAGTGTAACAAGGCACGCTCTGCTTTTAAAACCCTACTAGTAAACAAAAGTACTGCCCATTTGCAGCGAGCGTTTCAGATCCCTTCAAGCCACGCCAACGCTGCCAGTCGAAAAAGGCGAGACCGCAGCCTATCAACCCCAATGAGTGCCTGGACCAGCTGCAAACTCCCCCTCCAGTGATGGTGGGGATGTGGCACTGCCTGTGCCTCTCTTCGGGGAGCCCACAGGACCGCTTGGGGCTGTCGGAGGCGCAGTACATCATCACATGATGTGCTGGAGCTTGTCTGGGGCTCCCTTTGGCCACAAAGTTAAACCATAATAGGGCAGCAGGCGCTGGGAGGTTCAGCAGGATCCTCCCGCAGCCTTGCCTGGCCTCCAAGACGGCCGCCAAACTGTGCTGGGGAGCTGCAGCTCTGGAGGTTTTGTGGTGGCAGCAGATCCTGCCGGTGCATGGGTGTCTGTCTGCGCACGTGTCTGTGTGCAGAGCCATGTGCGTGCACACGCAGACGTCATGTGAACAAGTGTGTGCTGTTTCTGCAGAGTAATCGGTCTTCCCCTGAAACGTGAATATCTCTACATGTAAGAGGAAACACAGCTACTGCTAAGCTGTGTTTTGAGTGAGACTTGAAACCCCCTCCCAGTAATTCCCCATATTGCACTTCCCAGACACGGATACTAAAGGTGAGGTTTCTTTCCCGGAGTGGTGGAGGGCAGTGCCCATTTCCATGTGCTGCCTGCGATCTGACGGAAGGCGAGCAGAAGTGTAGGGTGTGATTAATGAAGCAGGAGCCTGGCGGAAGGGATTTGTAGTCTTCCAAGCTCTGGAGCCATACTAAATCACCAAATATGGAGGAGCGGTGGTATGATGTAACGCTGTATTTACGTAGGGCGCCGCTCCGCTCAAAAGACAAAACACAGTATCTGTCAAGCAAGAATTAAACATGCTGTCGTCCCCGTGGTCCCAGCTCGGTCCCTGGGCTGGAGGGATGGCCATGCTGAGGAGTTCTGCAGAGGGGAACCTCCTGTGCTGAGGGTTTGCTCTGGCACTGGCTTGGTGCGGGAGGCTCAGCGAGCCAAGCGTGGCTTTGGCGTGGCGCGGGTGACGCCAAGCGAGGAGGATTTGGGCTGGCGTGCCGTCACGGGGCTGTTCAGTCAGAAAGGGCTGTGGTTTCACCTGGCTGTAAACGCTGCTCTGAGCACAGGCAGTGGCTGAGGAGGGGGCACAGTGGCAGGGCCTGATCCTGCTCCCTTGTACACGTAGGTGGGCTTGGACTGGGAGCAGGCTTGGCGCCGTGCAGGAGGGTTCCACGGAGCAAGCCGTGAGTGTGTCCGGAGTAGGGATGGAGTTGTGGCTGTCAGGACTCTTCTGCCCCAAGGTTTCTGGTGCTCAGCCATGCCTGTACAGATGGGATGTCCAACATCACAGGTTCTCTGCACCTCTCTGGCTGGGTTGGAGCTGAGCAATGCTGGGGTCCCTTGGTTCTTCCCGTTGGTTGGAAATGCAGCCTGGCTTTGGGAAAGGGAGAAGGTGCAGCAGGAGTTATGGGGTCTTGTGCTGTTCCTCCCCTTCTTGTTTTCATCTCCCTTTTCAGTTGGAGTTCAGCTCCCTTGTGTCACAAAGAAGTGTGGTGACAGCTGGAGTGACCCATTGCTTGTAGCTAGTAGTTTGAGGACTCCGGCAGTAAAATTTCCAGTGAAGGTCTTGGAGCCTGAACTGTGAAGTTCAGGCTTCAGGAAGGCCCCTGCAAAGAACCTCAAACTCTTCCAATTCAGCTATTTATATCTGATTTCTGTGCAAGAATGCAAAATGCAAGATTTGAGTGTGTAATTAAGGGAAAAAAAAAGATAGAGCCTGCCTTTGGAAAAATACACAGAAGTTGGGGAAGTGATTCTTTCTGCTAAGAGACCATAAAATACATATTCTGTAGCAATATAAAAATGTTCCCAATTAGTTTTGAGGATGGAAGAAGTGTTCCAAGTTAGGCCTGGATGCAGAGGTGCTATGGGTGAGCTCTGAGTGCAGTTTTTTCCCTGCCTGCAGTTTTCTGGTCAGTAAGTTGGGGTGTTACAGTAAAAGAGAACCGTAACTAAAGGTTAAAGATCTACGTAACAGCAAGGAGGCAGCGACTCATTCAGATGCAGGGAGAAATGTCTGTTTTAACTGTCCTTAAGCTGCTCTTTATCTTGCCATTTTCCAGCGACAGGGATGAGGACAGGAGCTTGTGTGTGTGTGTGTGCAACCTGTGCAGCAGCTGTGGGATCCATTCAGGTGCAGGCATGTGTCCATACCTGGCTCCTCCATGTGGGTGTCTGCCTGTGCTCAGCTCTGCCTTGCTATAAAAATTTGAGTGATGCTGATCCAGCGCCGGAGCTGAAATGCCATAAATTTAACTGAAAATTAATAGGATGTGTTGTGTGGGTCCAACGAGGCAGCTTTCATCAATATGTATGTCAAAGCCTCACCACCAGATACCGGCAGCCCGTGATTTGCAGTGAGGGCGACGGCAGGGCTTTAGTTATCCGCTCTCGTATTTTACAATAGGGGGAAATATTAACTGAAGTATCTGGAGATCAGTGGATGTAAAATCGCTGCTCACTTATTGAAAAGGCTGAGGAAATATTTATCGCCCACCCGTGTCAGGTTTTGGCGGTTTGTTTGCTGGATGTGTGAATCCGAGGGAATTAATGAAAGGTTGGGGCTGGGGTGAAGGAGGATCCTAAATGTTACTTGGATGCAGTTGGGGGAACACTTTGGAGTCTGTATGATGCCGAGCGTGGATCCGTGGATGCTCTATTTACTGTACAAAGAGGGGGGAGGAGGGGAGGTCATTTTTACTGCTCGAATCCGATATTCTCAAGCTGCTTGTGACATTCAAATTAAACACGTGGGAAAATAATGTAAGAAATCCCTCTGTCTGCTGCACTCGGGGGAAGGTGAACGTCATTTGGTACTAAATTTGAGACTGAGTATTGTTTGATTATTACAGTCTTGGGAAGTAATGTCTTTAAGCAGAATTTTTTTGGAGCTGTTGTTAGTAGTTGCCATTGTAACTCTGTAGGTTGTGATTGTCGATTCCTTGTTTTGTTTTGTTCTGGAGACAAAAAAATACTGCTGTCTGCACTGAATAGTTGGCATTGTATCTGGACAATAAGATGAAAGCTTAAAAATAGAGAGGGGGGGAAAGAAGGAATATGGGAAGATTTTGAAGTCAAATTCTATCTGCTTTCCCCATACAAAGAAAGAGAGAGAGCAGGCTGGGTGAAATATTGCAGACAGGAAAAAATAGTGAGGGTGCTACCCAAAGGCTCCCGCTCCCGAGGTTTGGAGCGCTGCGTACAAGCTGTATTTGTAAATAAGACAGAGAAAGGTTGTGAACCGGCAGCTTGGCTGTTTTGTCAAAGTACAATGTCAGAGAAACTCTTTCTAAGACAAATTGTAAATAGAAGTGTCACGATGATTGCATGATTGAGCTCTAGAAGTGTCTTGCAATTGTTGGCATTGTCAGAAGACTTTTGAAAGCTTAATTAAAGGCGGTGGCCTGTGCGGCTGTGAAATTTACTTCTCGGGGGGGAAAAATGTAAAAAATGTAGGGGATCAAAAAGTTGCTGTAATGCTGCTTGTTCAGGGATACAGAGAAGAGTCAATAGTTTCCCTGCTTTCCCCGTTGCCTTTTATAAATAACGTTTTTTGAAGAAGCAAGCACGTGACACCAGTATCATCCTTTGTACGAGGTAAAGATTGTGTTAGTTTTCCTATTCCCTGCTGTTCCAGACAGTTAATGTAAAAATGGCTCTTTATTGGAAACACAAATATGAGTTCACTCGAAGCACAGAAGCAGGGTAGAAAGTTTTCCTCTGCCTTCCAGGGGAGCATCACAGTGTTGTGGTGCCCTGAATATTTCTGCTGGGCTTTTTTGTTTCCTGCAAACCAGATCTTCTGAGAGGATGAGAAACATATTTTGTGTTCATTCTCTCCTATTGCATGAGACACTGAATTGTGGAGCTGTCCATGAGCAGAGGCATCACTGTATCCAAAATGATGCTGGTGGTTCAAGAGGCAGCCTGGCACACGTTAAGCTCCATGTAGATCTTGAAAGGTGCACGTTGGCACCACGTGCTGAAAGCTTTGGAAATCATGCGCGTAATAAACACAAGGCTCTGCACCGACAGTCCCGGCAACGAGTGCTGGGCCACGGAAACTGAGGCAGGGAGTGAATTAAACACCTTCTAATTAGCCCAATGGGAGAAGGGAAGTCTTCCCTAAACATTCCCATAATTTGGTAATGCCTCTATTAAAGAGGAGGAGGCCTATTAGCATCACCCCGTTTTGTATATGCAGCCCTCAGCCCACAAGCTCGCTCCTGTTTCATTCAAATAATAAAAACAATTAAAGAGGCTTGTGAGGCACTGTCAGGCAACGGGAGCCTCCAGTTGTTTGCCTGTGTGCATCCTCATTTGGACAAAATTTTTTTTGGACAAAATTCCCTTCAGGCTTCGGTCTGTTTTTATACCCACTAGTACCAGCTTTGTGCAGTAAAAGGCATTTAGCATCAAGCTGGACATGGCCTGGCACAGTGCCACTTGTGTTTTGTTGTGTATTTTTTTTAGCTAATCGCTGCGGATCTCTCGTTACCTTTCTGCTTGTTGTGATTTTGTTCGGGTCACGGTGCTGCCGGGGATGTTGTGAGTCCAAGGAAGTTGTCTTGTCCCGGTGGCAGGCATTTGAACGCAGCTTCCATCCGGGAGCGCTTGGTTTTATGTGTCAGCTACTGGGGTACTGCACAAGTCCGTAAAACACATCAAGTCTGTGTATTTCAGCATGTTAAGTCTTATGTATTTGTATGTTCATACTGGTAGCATGGTCCTAAAATTAACCATTGGGTGGATTTTTTTGTAGTTTTTCCCTTGGGCTAATGAACATAACTTTGTCTCTCTGTGTACATAGACAGCAGCTCCAGCCTGACGCCTGGTGACGTCGGGCATAGCAGGTTTGGGCCCACGTAGGTAGACACCAGTGCATGGACTGCTGTGATTTATGGCATACTTTTAAGAACAACAGGCACATTAATGGACCCACAAACCACCCAAGCGGTTGGGATGATCTGATAATGAAGTTCCATGAAACACAGTTTGCTCTGGAGGGGGCCCCATCTTGGGTGTGCTTTGCTCCGCCAGATGTGGCTCAAACTCTTGCAGGAACTGCACTGGTGGCTGTGGACCCTTATGGATGAGCAGACCAAGTGCTCACATTATTCAGACCTTCCCGTGTTGGTGCCAAACGCATTTTAAAGCCCATAAACATCCTCCCCGTCTCTCTAATCGGGTTTAGTATGCAGCGCATCCCGCACGGGGTTCAGCCAGTTTGTTTTCCAACCTTTATTGGCCAGCTGCACTCGCTGTGCATCTTTAAAATATTTCAGCGAGGTTTTTTTTTTGCTCTTCCATCGCCGAGGCTGGTAACTTGGTGTCTCATTCCTCATTCGGAGGTGGCATTGCCTGGGGTTGACGAGGGAAAGGTTTGCGGTGTGGGGTGTGGCGAGGTCAGCCCCGATCCCAGCAGGGAATTTGTGTTCTTCATTTGCCTTTACAATCGGAGCACAGCTACTGTACCTTGGAGCAGCTCTCAGGTGTGAGCTCAGATGGGCGCATGTAAATGTCCTGTCAGATGCAACACAGGAATATTAATGTTTCCTCAGCACCACGCTATAATAAAGCTGTACACAGCCAGCTTAATATGCAGCCGGGCTGGGGGATTGTATAAAACTTCGATAGCCCAGTGTGAGTGACAGCGGTGGAAAAAAAAATTCAATATGCCACAGTTTGCATTCTTGTTTGCCTTTGATCTAAAGCAAAATGAAAACATCCTCTCCTCTCCCTCCTTGTTCTGAATAGGTGTCCTTCCTCTGCAAAATTGGATAGTAAGTAAGAAAAGAAGACAAAGTACGGGGCACGGTGCTGAATTATTTGAAGCACATTAACTTCAGCCCACTGGGGGATGTAATTTTTTCAAGTATTAGCAAACATTTATTTTTTATTCTCGGGATTGTTGGCATTGCTTTTCATTCTTTTTTTAGCATCTGGGTCTGGTTGAAACAAAGAAAACAGAGCCACCACAAACAGGGGCTGGAGCCCCTTTTGCCCTCTGGCTTGGGCACGGCTCAGGCTGTGCACCCTCCTTGCAGAGGTTTCATTTGCATCTTCTTGTGTGTTTGAATCTTCAGCTCCATCCGAAGGTGTCTGCTTTTCTGTGCGGTTGTGTTCGAGGATTTTTAATAATGTGCTCATTTAACTGAATCAACAGCTGTCAGGAGCGGTTGTAGTAAATCCACAAAATGCACAAAGAAAAATACATACGTTCCCTGAAACAAAACACTTGAAACAAATTGGCTGCCAAAAAAAGCTGCTGAATTCTGGGTTTGCAGACAGTGCACCAAAGTGTTTCTTCTCTCTGCTTTCCCCGGAGACCTCTCCCCGCTTGCCTGCTGCAATTCTACTGGAACTTTTTACCTGAACAGGTTGCTTTTAAGGAAAAAATCCTATCACTTCCCCATCTGGCAGGTACAGAACTCAGCTACAGCTCGGATTTTTTGTGTTTCACACTAAATAGCTGAGACACCAAGAGTGTGGGGCAGGAGCAAAAGCCAAATAACTGCATTGCCGGCAAGGCAGGAGTATCCCTGGGAAATAGCTGCCAGGAGAAGCTGTTCCTTCCTCCCTGCCCTTCCAGGTAGGCGTTGTCAGGGTGCTGCAGAGGGTGCAGGGTTCCCCTGCAGTGGCTGTGCTGGTGGAGGGAGACGTGGGGAGCTTTGGTCAGTCAGAGCCCAGGGCTTTCTGCTTCCACCCTCCCCTGCTTTGCCTAAATGCCGCACAATTACACCTACAATTTGATCTTAGCTGCAGATAGAAAAACCTCTGCCTAAATAAACAATGGAATTACTGCTGAGCAACAAAGGCTCAAAGAAGAGCCCTGCCTTTAGTGGTGTTATTATTGTTGTTGTGGATAATAATATTATTATTACTATTGTTATTATTGCTGCTATTACTACAGCTATTACCTCTTTAAAATTATGCATCACAGTTCCTCGTTCCTTTAGGAAGTGAGGAGTTTAATTTTGCATTAATTGCTTGCTTAATTGATTTATCAGGTAGGGAAATAGAAAATGCAAAAATACAAATGTGTTGTGTTGTAACCCCCCCAATATTCGCAACAATTAATTTGTCACCCAGCATTACTTTGCTTCAGCGTCACAGCTGGGGTTTTTTTTTCAGATATTGAATGAATCATCTGGGTTTTGTTGCATTTTAGCTACTGAGTTTGTTCTTTGTGGAGTAAGAGAATAGATGAGCAGAACTGTGGTTCTTCGGGCAGGGCATGGCGAGCGCACGGAGCATTTACTGAGTGAGGGTGGCCGTGTTTCTCTGCTACTGGTGCTGATTTTCATGTTTAGGGAAGACTTGTTGTGCAATGAGAAACACTAGTCCAGAAGCCTTGTTCTCTTTGAGGAGCTGGAACACAGTGGGATGCATTTGGAAAAAGAGATAGAGGCTGTATTATTTTGTAATAAACTATAAACTGTCCTATGTTAAATTTGTGTTACGTTAGAAAAAATCAATAAGGAAAAATTAAATTCTGATAAAGATACTCTTGGATCTTAGAAAATAACTGCTGTCCTTTTAACTAAAACATTTGAGGAGCTTCAAAGAGTATGTATTTCTTCTGATCTTAGAGCTGTGTGACTGGTAGCAGGGAAAAAAAAATCTTATTCTACATACAAGTGGATTGCTTAACAAGTCAGCACAGACACATACTTGTTTGTACCATAGAGATAAAAATTCCTGTATAAAAATAATTCAGTTGCTGACAGCAGGCATTGTGCTGGGGCTGCCTCTTTTGTGTTGGCCGGGGGTCAGGGACCACGGCTCCCACTTTCTGCCGGGGGGGAGGCTGTCACCATCGCTTGCTGGAGCCTGGAAATAAGTTAATTGCTTTATTTTAGGGAATGCTCAGAGCCCAGCAGTGTGGTTTTTATGTCTCTGGAAATAGCGAAAAAAGTGAGGGGGAAAAATCTCCTAATGGGGGACATGGCTTGAAGGCAGTTTGGGAGACCGTGGCCTTCAACAGCTCGGCGGCCCGGCAGTAGTTTCTAAACTTTTGTTTTGAATCTAATTCTGATTTATGCTGTCACATCCCATACTGGCCTTCCCTGGACTCTTTTTGTGTGAAGTAATGTTGGTGTTGGGGGGGAATTGCTGAAAACTGGGGACTCGTGGCCCATCCAGATGTTTGCTGTTGCACGGCGCTGGGTCCTGTTGTGCCCAATAAATGTAAAAAAAGCGAGGCATTATTAGCACAGCTCCGGGCATCATCTGGTTTGCTCTGCAGGGCTGCAGGTAGCGTAAGCCACGAGGTCGGGGAAGGCTGGTGAGGTGGGAATAGGAATTATTTGACCATTCACCCGCCCTTCCAATAGGAATTGTTTGACCATTCACCCGCCCTTCCAAGCCGGGGTGCCGGGAGGCAGCCAGCGCTTCCCCCGCTGCCCAGCTCCTCGTGGGCTGGCTGGCAGCGGTGTGTGCCCTGCTCTGTGCCCTGTGGCACGGCTGGATCAGGCTGAGAGCAGAGCCAGGCTGGGAGCGGTGAGCGGTGCCCCCGCAGGCTCCGCGGGCTCGGCGGCCGCAGCCCCGCTCCGGAGCTCCGCGGCTTTGCCGTGCCGCGCTCCGGTGCCGAGCTCTCTGCATCCCTCCCTGTAAACGCAGCCCGTCCCTAAAATTAATGCTGCTGCACTTTGATGAAAATAATGTTTTTATAACACGTTTGCTGTTTACATGGAAGATGTGACTTGAGGGGAAAAAGGCTTTTTTGGAGGGTGGTGGAAATCTTGTTAATCTGCTCTCGGAGAGCGGCACACAATACTGCCTATGAGCAAGTCTGTGCTGCTTTTGATAAATTACCATGTTTAGAGATAGGTTTGGCTCTTAAGGGCTTAGTTTTCTGAACAAAGTCCATAACAATGTTTTCTGCCTCTGTTTGTCTCCAGCCCCTTTGGCTTGACTCGGAGCCCTGTGTTTAGTTGAAGCTCCGTCTGGAAGATATAACAATTTTGCATTAAAAAAATAAGGAAATCACAGGAAGAAAAACCCTTTTGCTTTTTGGATGAATCTTACTGATAATTTGCTAAAGCTCATTTGAATTTTAAGCACTTCTTTAATCTTCAAAGGCTAAATTGCTTTATGAATATGCATGGTGTGGGCAGACTTTAGTTCATTACCTAGTTGTAAATTCTAATGACCATTAGGTCCTTGCAGTAATTGCGAATTGTTTTGCATTTTTGATTGGCCTATTAACATGTGCATTCGGCACACATCAGGCCAGCCTGTCAGGCTGCTGAAGGAGAAAAAAAAGGTGAAAATTGTTTTATAGCACCAAGATTCTTAGATTTTCAATCTTGGAAAATTGATGATGTAAAAAAATTAAAGCGGTGTTTTTTCTTCTCAAGATTGAAAGTTCACCAAGAGATTTGACATATTTAATTTACATGATGACTTTGCACTCCTTCATTAATGCAATTTGCATATGAAGCTGTTGTTAATCACTTTTGATCATGTTTTGTGTATTAGCTGCCTCAGTGGCTCTTCTCCCTCAGATGCTCCAGTAGAAAGCAGCAAAATGATGCATCCTCTTGCCAAGTTTCCTTTAGTGAATTGAGGAATTAGGAGTCTAACCTTGAGTAATTAAATATGTTCTATCAGTTCTCTTTTAATGTTAAGTACACTTGGTTGGAAGTGTAGAAGGAAATTGTTCCCATTTGGGGGAGACATTCCTTTAAAAAATAATCCTACATGTGTAGAAAGAAAAGAATTATTTTCCCTGCTCTGGAGATGCCAGGGCCGGAGGGAGAGGTGACAGCAGGGCAGGATGTGGCAGTGTCTGGTCCCCTCTGTGCATGACCAGTGGTGAAAGCAGCGCCCCAGGGCCCATCCTGGGGCTGCAGTGCTGCTGGCACTGGGGTGGTGGCCCTGCCTTTGGGGACACGGGGCTGCAGAGCTGCTGCTGGCACTGGGGTGGTGGCCCTGCCTTTGGGGACACGGGGCTGCAGAGCTGCTGCTGGCACTGGGGTGGTGGCCCTGCCTTTGGGGACACTGCACAAAGGGCAGGGAGTGCCCTGTTTGTGGCACCAAATCCTGCTGCTGGCGCTGCTCCTCTCCCACTCCAGCCTCCCAGTTGCCTCATCACAAGGAAGGGTCTTTTTCTGCTGCCTGTCCGGGCAAGGTGTTAATCATGCAGCCCTGGCAGGGGAAACTGGGAGCAGCCTGGCTGGGAGCCTGCTCAGCTCTCATAACCTGGCCGGGCATCCGTGCCCAGGCAGTGCCAGAGCCCGTCTGCCATCCCTCCTGCCTGGCTGGGGCTTGGCCTGGTCCCTGCCCCCTGTCCCTGTCCCTGTCCCTGTCCCTCAGGCTGGCAGCCCCTCAATTCCTGGCTGTGGGATCGGGCCCTTGCCGGTGCTTCATCCCTTCGGCTGTCCAGCCTTGGTAATGATGCTCAGCTTTGGTTGGAGAGTTTGTCACTGGGTAGGGAGATGAATCGGAGGGGTGAAACAGATACCCTGATTAAAGGAACTGCTTAATGAAAGAAAATAAACGGAGAGGGAAAAGGACCGTTCTGGAAGGAACAGAAGTATAATTTTAACCTCAGAGGAGACCTGCTGCTGCCCTCCATGACTTCCACCCATACCACGCTAAAAGCGTGGTGCAGTTCAAAGTTGTTAATATTCAGCTGGGAAACAGTATCCAGAACACAAATAAATTATTAAGTGCATGAACTTTTTCGGCAGTAAGATGAACTGATGGGGTCCATCTGCGAGATCCAGGGGCTTTTTATTTGTGTGTGTTGAACGATTCTGCCCTCTCCGACTTCATAGCCTTTGGTCCCTGGCCAAGTGCATGCATAATTGATTCCACACGCGCTATCATTTTCTTGATGTAATTGCTTTAGTAAGATATGTTGAAATCTAATGGATAATTTACTATATGAAAATGGCAAAAAAGTAAACGTTCGTGTTTTGTGCGGAGAGGAGAGCGCCCAGGTGACCTTCGTGGTCACCCACATGAAACCCACGTGGACCATCTGCCACGGGCAAAGATGGAGGTAAATTGCTGCAGGAGTTCAGAGCAAACTCTGGAATTAATTGGAGTTTTACAACACAGGTGAAAGCAAAACAGTGGCGTTGTTTGGAAACTTTTTTTTTTTCTGGAGTGATGACTTATTTGCTGTTCTGATTGCCAAAATGAGAACTCAGGAAAAAGTTCTCTGCAGAAGGCAAGGGGGTAGTATTTTTAAAAATCAGTGTGTCCTGGACTTGCTGTCCAGTGCTACAGAAGGTCCTAGCACTGGTGTCTTGCTTGGCAAAAAGATCTACTCTTCTGGCTGCTTAAATTATGCACCAAATTAAAATCAATGCATCAGTTGGGCTGGGTATATTTTTAGGGATTTCGGAAGTGTAAAAATATCAAATCCACCTATAATTCCATCCCCATCCAAAGGAAAATATTCCACTTGAAAATTTGACATCACATTGGTCTTTAAGAAATTATTTGTTAATCTTACTTCCTTTCACACTTGCTTCCCAGTCCTGAAATATTTTATATTCCTTTCCACAATTTTTTAAAATACACTTTTGAGGTGGTGTAGACACAAAAACATTTTCTCATTTGCTTTCCCCCCCCCCCGCCACAATGTTTTCAATGTACTAAAAGAGGAAAAAAATATCCAAGGCAAACCCACATAACTGTAGCAAAACTGTTTCTGAGCAAGTCATAATAATGAACAACACATGATCTGAAATGTGATCAGCAAACATATACTTATGCCAAGGAATTTTTGCCATTCACATAGCAAGGTTCTGTAAATCAGTAAACCGCGGCAGAGGAGCCCCCAGCAGGGCGAGGGGAGGAGCAGAGCAGGAGCAGGATGGGCTGCCCTGCAGAGCTGCCTTGGTACGGAGCAGGGAATGGGAACAAGTTTTCTCTCTTCCACCTCGTCTGCCTCTCACGCACCAGTTTAAAGAGGGAAAGTGCAGCCTGAGCTGTCCTCAAAAGCAAAAGCAGACAAATAAGTAGCAGAGAAATGAAATTTTATCACAACGTGTTTTATGGGATTTTTTTTTTTCTCCTTCCCCCACCTTCCCATCTTACACAGAACCAAAATATAAATTACTTTCTGGTCCTAATTGGATTTAATTATTTCTTTAGGAGGGGATGGGTGGGAGGGGGTGGGAATGGCACACAGCTGTCCTACCAAAACAAAGGAGGCAGAAAGCCCTCACTTTCCCCCATGTTGGCTAATGAGCGGTGCCGAGGATCCTGGTGCTGGCGAGCAAATGGAGCGCTCTGTAACCTGGGCAAGGAAGGGGTAAGCGCTGTTGGAGCCGGGAGCATTCGGAGCAGGCCAGCCTAGCTGTTGGGAAGTGCACTTCAGTGGTGATTTGTGGTTTCCTATTAATTTCTGTAAGTGCCCTGTGTTTTAGAGCACCCAGCCCGGGTGCTCCCAGCCCTTCCCTTCACCCAGGCCTCAGCCCTGTGGTGAGGGCCACCCTCGGTGTTGGGCTGTGAGTCTCCTCGGCCCGCTCACCTGGGAGCTGCAGCTCCCTGTGGCACTGCAGGCGGGGACCGGGAGGGGATTTGGGTGCCCTGCGCTTGGTGGGGTGTTCTCTGTGCCCCCCAGCTGGGCTCTGGGCGAGCCCATGCTGCCACACTGCGCCCGTGGATCTCCAAGAGCTTTGCAAGCTTTAATGAATGTGACCACTAACGTGATTTATAGCGCGATTCATTATTGGTATTGGAGGGACTGTATTCTTATTTTGTCATTTGCTGTTAAAATTAATACACTCCATGCTGGCTATAAAAGTGTATTTGCATTTAATTGCAAGTCAGAATGAATTAGTGGATATGATTTAAACCTGAACTCACTCCCTAAAAAGAAATCTTCGGTGGGGAAGGAAAAATCAAGCTCTGTGCTGGATTTCTTTGGTGGACATGGGGATGGAGACAGGAGTCGGGGAGAGGAGGGGGCAGGCGGGGGCTTGCTTCTTTTTTGTTTTTTAATTCTTGAGGTTGCTTTCAGCAAAAAATGCCTTTGCCAGGAGGGGCTTAGGCAAAGTGGTCAAGCACATCTGCTCCTGGGAAGGTAGGGAAGAAAAGAGGTTACTAGTAATAGGGCAGCAGCACAAAGGGAAAATTGTACACTGGAAGCATTAGTCTCCTCGGCGGTGGTGTGGCCAGACTGGTTTAGCAGACAGGATGATAGATTGCTTTGTCAAGGGTCCCAGGGTGTGCCCTGAACTTGAAGCACTTTGTTTATCTTGAATAGAAAGGGAAAAGCACAGACATAATCGATGTCTAGTTTTTTAGGAGGGAGGAAGAGGTAGAGGAGGGAGCGAGGGGGTGGTGGCGGGGGAAAGGCCCTGGCTGTGGCTCTCCATTAACAGATGAACTTGGCTGAAGTCCAGAGTTTGATGAGAGAGTGTCACAGCTCCGGGGCCGGCCAGCCTTTTCAATAATTTTCTTTTTTTTTTTAATACCTGCTGACTGCACATCAAATGCTCCCAGGTCTTTTGGCTAAAGGCAAGAAGAGGGAGAGGGGAGGGGGGGAAAGACACAGCTCCATTTTTTCCCTCTGAACCAGTTGAGACCAGTCCCTTGGCCACGAACGCAGGTTCTATCATCTTTCCTGGCTCGCTGTTGGGAAAAAGAAGAGTTGTCGCTGTGCCAGTAACCTGAGGGCCCAGGACAGGAAAAAAAAAATAGGGGGTTGCTGTTCTGAGGCAAACTAAGCTATAGTGCGTGCGTCTGAGAGATTTCAGAGATAGCAGGAGTTAAATTGGGGGGTGAGAAGCATCTGCCTGGCTGGGGAGAGCAGACCCTGGGGGCAGACCCAGTGCAGGTCCACAGCTTGTGCATGACAGCAACCTTTTCATGGTGGCTCCCACCCATTCAAATTACTATGGGAAACACAATCAAATTGATCCCCTAGTGCAGAGCTGTGCTGGGTGTGAGGGTGGCTGTGCTTCCAGCCTTTATGGAGCCCTCACAGAACATTGCTGGGCCGTGCCCGACGTCGAGGTGCTTAGTCAGGAGGTGAGAATATAGACAAAATGCCTTGGTGGTGAGAATAAAGACAAAATCTGAGACCTTTACTGGGTTCCCGTGTTTTTTACTTAAAGTTCCTTGCTTTGCAAGAGGTGGATGTGGTGGGCATGTAGTACATGAGGCTGTAGGGATGCTCCAGGTCGGAGCTTCTTCCCAAGGATTCCTGGTCTAGGTGGCCCCAGAGTGCCTGTGACTTGGAAACACAATCTGAATTTGTGGCTGTTTTGGGTGTTTTCATTTTTTTGTTGTTTCTGATTATGCCGTTTCTGACAGTTGTTCAGCTACGTACCAGTCTTGGCAGGAGGCTGAGCCTGTAACATCCTGACATTTTTGCTTTTTAACAGGCCAGTCTCATCGTGCTGGAACAAACAGCAGCTTAACTGCGTTTCACTCTGGCTGATTTGAATAACGTGTACTCTGGTCAAACAAGAAACTCCTCAAAGGAAGAGCTCAGCGCCTTGTTTCCCGTCATGCTGATGGACGGTGGATTTCAAAGTGCTCGGGAAGGGCATAGCTGGGAAACTCCCCCCGCTGCAAAGGGCAGCGTTTTCAGAGGTGTGAAGGGTAGGTCGGAGTGGGTTGGGTCACCTGCCTGTCCTCTGTCCCTTCGATGTGTTCCCAGCACCATGCCTTGCTGGGAATGACGAGATTTGCTTGGCACTAGAGGCTTTGTCATGTAGCTGTCCCTCTTGGAAAGTGGGCATGTGTAGGGATGGCCTCTGTTAGTTAAAGCTTTGGCTGACCACTTTCTTCCATGTGAGAATCCAAGCCCTAGTTTTCGAGGAGGCTGGGAATGTCAAAGACTGCCATGGTTCCAGCCTTGTCTCCTCTCATTCCCCTTCAGTTCTTAGCTAGCAGCTGGTGATGTGCGGTGCACTGAGCTCTGCTCGTGGGAGGAAGGTACAAAGGCTGGGAAGAGGCTGTGGGATACGGCTCCAGTGCCACGGCTCTGGGTCTGCAAATCTCCTTCCTTACGCTGGTTCTTCCCTCGCTCCTCGTGTCTTGTGTCAGACTGTAACTGGTTTGATGGTGAGCTTCCCAGCGACTTGGCACCCCTGTGTTTTTTCCCAGGATTTTGCCTATGCACATGCCCAGCTCCTGTGTGTGTAATGCCTGCACAGGACTCCCTGTTATCTGCTGATCGAGGTGTTTACCTCTGCTGCAGCATCCATTACTGGGGACCTGGTGTTAATGAGCACACCCTGGCACTGCCAGGGCGAGAGGGGCAAGTGCTGAGGCACAGGGCAGGTGGCTCGCTCAGGGTAAGGCCTGAGAGCTGCAGTACAGCAGGAATGAGAGCCCAGCCTCACTGCTCTTCCTCCCTGCCCGTGGCTGAGCAAAGCTGGGAAGAGAAAAAGGATGTGGTTGCATCTCCAAACCGACCTGCTCTTTACCAAGACCTTGGTTAGGAGTCCCCACCTTGCTTTATCTCTGTCCCCAGGCAGATGCAGCCGTGTGGTCTGGGGGGCACGTGCTTGGCTGTGGCCATGCAGTGCCACCATCCCCTGGGTGACATTCACCTGCACATCTGTGAGGAGGCAGCGGGACCTGCAGGGGCTCCCTGTGTTTGGAGCAAAGGTGGGCTGTATGTCCAGGAGACGTGGTGGTGACCTCTGGGTCAAGTACCCGTGTGTGGAGAGCCCGGGATAGATTTTGTACAGTGGGAGGAACAATGGGGCTGTAACAGAGCTGCGCCGAAGAGGCTCCGGCCGAGCAGCCGCTGCGTGAGGAGCGGTGTAGTGTTTCTGCTTCAAACCGATTGAAGCACCGACTCCAAATCAGTGCTGTGGGCTGGGGTAATTCACATTTCCTCGGTACGGGATGAGCGCGAGCGGGCCGGGCGTGGTGCGGAATCAGATGCATCAGGGGTCAGCTCTTTATTTGTTCCATCACGACTTTTGCTCAGTTGTCGTGTAATTTATGGCTGCTTTCACGTTGTCAAACATTTTCATTGCGGCTGCTTCCTAACGCGCTCCTGACACAAACACGGCTGCCTAAAAGACACTGTATTGTTTCATAATCTGAGAGGAGGACTATAAAACATCAAATTACACTATCTTCAGGCTAATCTAAATGCACTACAGATTGAAATCAGAGCTCATTTGTCCCTGATGCAAATTATTAAGTTCTAATTATAAATATCCATTTAATTACCCCATACATTTTTATTCTGCAGACCTTCTCAGCAATTCTGTCTGAGATACAGTAGATGTATAGGAGAAAATCTGCAGTAATTAATGTGCATTTCCTAAATAATAAAGAACAAACACGAGCCACTTTGTTCATGGATGACATATCCGCACACACATTTTTAGCTATCTGTGTCACGGCGGCAGACGCTGAATGCTAATTCAAAAATAAATGGAAAAGACAAAAATTAAAAGTTTGGGGGTTTATTTCCCTCCTTTTCCTTCCTGCTGTGGAAAGAGCTGGGTCTTTCAGTGCCTTGTGCCCTCCTGGGGGAGGGATGAAGGTGGCTCTGGGAAGCACAGCATCGTGCCCTGGCCTCTGTCTCATGGAGGTGCTGATCCTGAAGCTGCCTTGTACTGGAAGCCCCAGAAATCCAGAAGCATCTTGCAGCTAAACAAACTGAGGGAGCCTCTCTCTGCTGCTCCAGCCTGTCCAAATTCTCATTTTTGTGCCCAGCAGCAGCTGGGTAGGTTATAGAAGCTCCTCTTGGGCAGCAGCAGGGATGTTTGTGATCCCCTCCCTGCTTCTGTGCACTTGCAAAACCCAAGGGCAGAGACAGACACAGAGAAAGTGTTTGTGGGGGCATATCCTGCTCAGAGTTACCCCAGGGGTAAATCACTAAGGCCTTCCCTACAGCCAGGAGAGTCACTGGGTAGGCACAGCAGTGTGAAGGAGCTTGGGCTCAACCCCTTGTGGTTATTTATGCTCACATTAACAGAGGGCTTTGTCTACCAGCCACTGGAGTCCAGGATAAAAACTTGGAGAAGGTGGCAGAGTCGAGCCTGAATACAAGTGGTGCCTGTCAGAAGTCACCAGAGGAGCACACATGTGTGAGTGTGTGTGCCCAAAAACATATATGGGATGGGAGTCTGACTGCATGGCAGCTAATGTGAGCAGTGCCACAGGCTGCATTCCATTGCACTCCCTGTTTATACCCGTATTTGCATCTGCTCTCTGGGTGATAGAGGAGGCTTTCTGGAAAGGATACTCGTGTGCTATCAGTAATTACAAACAGAAATTAGCTTTGAATTTTCTCAGACATATATTCCACTAAAGCTCCATTCATCTAATCAGTTAAGAAGATGAGGGGCTGCAGCAGTGTCCTTAATTCCCAAATAACTTTGTCCTTATTTATTACAATAGTTTTATCTCAAACTTTGTCCTAGAGTCACAGGGCTCTAAGAAGAAAATTGTAAAAGTGTTGGTAGGAGCCTTAGGACCTTTATATAAAGAAACCTAACAGAATCCAAGCCTGATTTCTTAAATACAAAAATAATTACCTTGGCTTTTCTAGCAGCAGTATATTTTTTTGAAAGATCAGCCTGTCTTTTTTTGTTGTTGTTTTCTTTTCTTTTTTTTTCCCCCCACAGTCACATTTACTGTACTGCTTTGAAACATGTTTTTTATTATGATTCCTCTGCAGCACAGTCACTGTACAGATAATACTGCTTGAGATTTTACATCTTGGCATCTCTATTATGCAGAAACTTAAACTGCAGCCTAACCTGGCAGTCGGATGGTGAGAGAGCCATGCTGCAGGCTTGTGAGTGCTTTAATTCCCACGTGATCTGCTTTTACCTGAGCAGCTGAATGTATGTCTCTGCTCATGGTGTTATTGTCTGGAGCAGAAAGTAAACTACTTGTCCCACACTAGCTTTTCACAGCTTGGTAGTATTTACCTGTAGTTATTATTTTTATTCTTCTTCTTCTTATTATTATTACATCCTGCAAGTGCATCGGGGGTTATATGGCTGATGTCTGGTGGGGTGCTCTGTCTGGGGCTCCCTGATGGGGTCACCCATGTCAGGGTGTGATGTATGGTTTATGTTTACTGTGGCATGCTTGCTTTGTGAGTGAGGCTGTGGCAGTGGGGCAGGTGATGAATGAAGATACTCCACGGTTTCATGCTCGTCCCTGTGATTCCAAGCCTCCAATACAATAAAGATCCTTTTGTGACACAGAGGGATTTATGTGCCTGTAGTAGACTTGGAGCTAAACTTGAGGGTGTAATAGTCCAGTGCTTTGTGGTGTTTTTGGTTAAGTTTTGGTTTATCTGTGACCTGGATAAACACTTGGAATTTGTTGTGAAAACCTTGGATATGGGTGAATCATCCAGTTAAATAATTTGCCTGGCTGAAATACTGGTCTGTTTTTCATCTTTGGGCCTCCACGAGTCAGCTGGGTGAAATTCATTGCCAAAACACAAATGGCCAGAGAGAATCACAGAATGGTTTGGGTTGGAAGGGACTTCAAAACTCATCTGGTTCCACGCCCCTGCCACTGGCAGGGTCACCTTCCACTAGACCAGGTTGCTCAGAGCCTGATTCAACTCGGCCTTGAAAACTTCCAGGGATGGTGAATGTGCATGTGCTGTCAGGGACCCCAGTGATTAATGCCTCCAGAGGCTTCCTTACCTTCCATGATGCAAGTAAAGCATTAATTCTCTTACAAGTCAGGTTTGCCTTTACACCTGGGCTGTAAGACTGGAGTCAGGGCACAGGAAGGATGGCTTTCACCCTTGGGGCAGCTGGCTTGTCACTATGGCAGAAGGATGCTTGGAGCTTCCCACTGTTCTCTCCCATAGGTCTCACTTTCCCTTTTTCCCCCCACTGTGCATCCACTTAAATGGACAACTGTGGTCTGTATGCAGGTTCTTCTTAGTTATTTTATCTCCTGAAAGACTCCAACAAGCTTTTACCCACCGAGGCTATAGAGAAAACGGGCAGGCAATTTTTGTTTCAATTTAGGCGTCTCTCCGGAGCGCTAGTTCCAGAGACTGATCAATAGGTTTTATTGTAGACCTCACTGTCTCTAAAAGCACCGTGACCTTATCCTGTCTAAAAATAGCATTTGCTCTTGCTGCCTGCAGAACCTTGACCTGTGACAACCCATTTGGAGCATAACTGACACGTGCAGTCAGCTGTGCATCCAAGACCCTTGCACGCCCCGGGAGAAAGCTCCCTGTGCTCCTTGTAGCCCTTGTTGAGAAGAAGGAGAGAGGGAGGGGTGTGGGGGCGGATGAGGTGTCCTACTCCCTCAGGAATCCCAAAGTGGATGTGGGTTGGTCTTTTCCAGGTCCTGAGCGAGCCCTGCTCCAGCTTGTGGGCAGTGGGAAGTGAGCATCTCTGAGTATGCACCCTCCTCTTTTGGGAAGAGCCTCGCATGCAAACCCAAATACGCATCCACACCAGCACCTTGTGCCACATACCTGGAAAAGTTCCTGAGTGCTGCTCTGGAAAACATACTCTGCTTTGTTTCTAAGCTGCTCTCCTTTAATTTGGACAAAAGAAGGTCCCCTGAGTTGCACAGTTTCCTGGTCAATGGGTGTGTTCACGACAGTTCTCAAGGGCAGAGTGAGGGGGGAGTGCTCAGCATGGGTTTTGGTGACCTCTTGATGCAGCTTAGGGGCTTGAAGTGGCCTCCAGGTACTTCCTGCCTATGGCAGTGTCAGGCAGAGAGGAGCCCTGTTGCACACCTGCATCCTTCACCAGAAAGGGCTTTTGTTTGGTGTTTTCCCTGCAAGTGGAGGGATGTGGGAGAAGAGGAGCCTGCAGGGACCCTGGCACCCGTCCACTGCCCAGCAAGGGTTAACCATCCTCCCCGGTGAGCAGGTCTGGTGCAGAGCCCCTGGGAGATGAAAAGGGAAGAGCTATGCTTACAAAAGGTGCCATTCTGTTCTCCCCTCTGACAAAAGCCAGGAATGTTGTTGCCTCTGAGCTGGAAAGAGAGGTCAGGGTGGTGTTAGTGCAGCTGATCACAGGAGAGCAGGGTGGGCCCGGGACTGGCCAGCCCGGGCCGTTCCCAGGCGTGGGTTCCTCTGCTCACACAAAATGGCCGCTCCCGCTCCCCTCATGGCAGCCTATTATTAGCCCGTGTCACCCGCTTATCTGAGAGTGGCGCTTTTAGCTGCCATCTAAGTGCTTGACACTTGGGTTTACAGCAGATTAAATTAATTTTTAGGCTGGTTTGGCTTTACTGGGTGTAGACAAAGGGAGCAGCTGCTGTGGAAATGTAATCTGGCAGTGGTGAGGGTGGACAGGCCTAGCTGGTCTTCTCCTCTGCCTGCGCTTGGAGGGTCTCAACGTGCAGGGGACACGTTTTGGTACCTAAAACACCATCCCTTGGAGCATGGACACCTGAATTCCCAGCTCAGAGCTGGGCCATGTCCCTATTAGTCAAAGCATGTTGAGATGGAGAGCGTTTGGATTTGACCAGCTGGCAAGCACAGGCACCAAACTGGTGCTCATCTTGTGTCTGTCCAAATGCTGTAGTACAGAGCTCATGATAAATATTATTTACTTATTGATGAGTCTGTTGGTGCAATCCATTCCTTTTGCTCCTGGGCATGTTTTTGTCTTACTCATTTCTGGCTAAAAAGCAGCAGGCCTTTGAGAAGATTCTGCACAAGTTTTTTCTGCCCTAAAAGCAGATCAGGTCAAGAAATTAGTCAGAGATGGAACTGACTTAATCACCAGTTGTTGCTGTGGGTGAGTGGCACAAGGGATGGTCATTTCAAGTGGAGGTGGTGGGGGGAAAGGAGTTTAAAACAGGGTCAGTGTCAGAGACTGAGTTTTTCTGAACCAGCTCTGAATGGAAAAGTCTGGTCGAAGCCCTCTCCCAGAGGTCTTCAACTGCTGCTTGAAGGGCATTCTTAGACATTGGATCTAATACCACTCTGTCTTTAAAGTTAGATTGAGAGGGATCAAAGACGCCTCTCAAGATCAAGACACAGCTGGCCCTGCTCCAAAACTGCTTCCTCAATAACTTTCCTCAAGAAGAGAAGGGTAGTGGGCAGGCCAGGAGTCACCAAAGTTGTTTGTGTCAGGAGACATTTTTCTCTTTAGCTGTCTGATGAGGTTCTGGGGCAGCTGGTGCCTTGTTCTCCTGACGTGAGGCATCACACCAGTCATCACCCCAAAAACCTGAGGGGGTGGGATTGGTGGGGCAGGGCAGCAAGGTTAGCCCGGAGCTGGGGTGAGCAGCCGCTCCACAAAGAAATAGCAGATGTTAAAAAAAGTAATGGCTGGATTAAAACTCAGCCTCTGTCTTCGATTCATTGGTGCCTTTTCTTATGGCTTTGGGGTCAATGACTGGCATAAGCAAGTTCAGTTTTCCCTGTGGTAGCTCAGCATTGCCTGGTGTGCAGCTCTGGCAGGCTGGCCTGCTTTCCCTTGAATCCTCATCACCCTTCTTCCCATATATTTGCCTCCTGGCATGGGAGAGTCTCTGTGGCTGTGGTTTGTGTGCAGGGTGCATTTCAGGGGAGCATGCACAGGTGCTCTATGGGTGTCGCTATGCAAGGAGGTGTGGGCTCAGAGGCTCCAGAGGTTTTCACGGGTAAAGGGCAAAGCACAAACACCTCTGGGGTTTCTCTGCCCAGCCTGGCTTTTGGCTTTGATCCATACCAGACTGATAATCACATTACACTGGCCACCTTCCAAAATGAGCTTGGGGGCAGTGGCAGGAGAAGGTGCAGAGCTGTGGTGAGGGTGCTGTGCAAGCCTTGGTGTGGGAGGCTGCTTGCCCCTTGCAGCCCTTGGCATGTTAAAACCTCCTTGAGCAGCCCAGGGGTACATTCAGCGAGTCCAGCCAAGTTTTGGTCCTGCTGCTTTCCCTCATTCCCTGGGGGCTTTGGGAGAGTCACAAATAATTCAGTTTGGGGTGGTGCATGGTGAGGATTCTGTCTTGATTTCAGCATGTAGTGGTGTGTTCTCCTGAAAAATGAGAGCCTTTTTTGGGCAGGTAAAATATTTGCTGGAAAGCGTGACTGGGTGAATTTAGGTACAGCTTTGGCTGGCAAAAAAAAATAAATTGGAAACTTTTGGTCATTTAACCAAATCTAAAACTTTTTTTTTCTTTTATTTAATTTCCATTCTGTTTTCCCCTCTGAATTTTCTGTTTGGAAATGAAATGGAAAATCTGGTTTACATCTTGCACTTATTAGGAAAATGGAGCTCCTGTGAAGGGGATTAAGTTTAACTTACCAATGACTGCACTACGATTTTACAGCCTCCCCTGAAAGAGAGTTGCCTGCTTATCTTGTCTTATTTAGAGTTTTGTTCAGTGTTGTGGCAAAGTGAAGGTTTCATATGGGTTTCTGGGCACATCTAGAGGTACACCTCACCTAAATGCTTCGCCGGTAAAAGTTTTGCAACAAGTAGATAACGTGTTTTAACCATCCCAGCAGAGCAGCCAGCGGGTAGCATTGCTTTGAAATGTGTGTTGTTGGGATGGAGAGCCCTCCTTGTCCGTGGTATTTCGGGAGTTAGGAGGTGGATTTTGTGGAGTGCTGACTGTGCTGCTTTCCATCTTGATGGGGGTGTCCATCCTGATGGGTGTTGGCCTTGGCCCTAGGGAAGGTGGTGGCTGCTGCTCTTGCTAAGAAGCTCTTGGAAACCTGGTTTTCCATTCCATAACTCTCAAATTTAAATTTGTTGTTGGGGCTGCAGTATGTCAACCCAGTCAAATTCAAATCATGCTTGCATAATTCACACCTCACGTCTGATGGGAGAAAAAGTGTTTCCTTAAATTAACAAAAGCCTGTAATTATTTTCTTCTACATGTTGAAAATCGGAGAGAGAGGCATCTCCTTGAATTTTATTCTTTCTCTAATTTGTTTTTGCTGTTGTTTCAGAATAATTTAGTCATATATTTATTAGGAACTGGCAGCATCTGCTAATTTTCAGAGCCATCACAATGATGGCAACATAAAAACTTGAGGCCAGAAGTGGGGCCAACACCTTATTTGCAAGCAGTCACATTTATTTTGGTGCTAAGGCTGCTCTGTTAGCAGAGGAATATGGTGTTCAGCATAATAAAGAGTATGAAAATTTGGCCCTGAGCAATCGCTTCTGCTGCTTTGGGGTCAGATTGCGGAGCCTTTACTCATCATGGTAAGTATTTATTAACCTTTGGAGAACAATGGCTGTAATGAGATTACCTGGGTAAGTGCTTACCCAGTGGGGAAGGAAGTTCTGGAGCCTGGGCCCAGTGGTATTTTAAGAGAGATAAGGATAAGGAGGGCTCTTTGCTCTGCAGGTCGCTTTCCTACCTGTGCCTGGCAGGGCTGGAGGGCAGCCCGGACTGGCCAGGAGTTAATGCCTTTTGAAGTGCTGGTTTCACTCTGGCTTGTCTTTCCTGGATTAGCTGTGCTGAGAGGGAGAAAAAGCAGAAAAAAGTCAGTGTTTGAGTGACGTGGACAAAGTAATTGACTATCAGTATCAGGAATTACTGCACAACCATGCAGGGGACAAGTCAGAACATACCTTGACAAAACCCTTGCAACAAAGGGCTGCTCAAACACACCCTTCAGTCTCGGGAGCTGTAAATTGAGCTTCAATTCCAGGAAAATACTTTTGAGCTTTATGTATGTTTTTGTATCTGTGCTTGCAGTGCTTCAGTGCTACTCAGGAGGTGACTGAAGTCCCCAAAAAGAAGCAGCAAGCACCGTGCTCAGCCAAGCACCAAGATCAGTTGTTCATGTTGGTTTGTGGCAAAGTGGCTTTAGTCTTCACAAATCACACGGGATTTCTCTGATTCCCACCTCATTTTTCCATCTGGCTCAGTGCACTTCTGAAAAAAATTTGGGGAGGCGAGACAGCTCCTCAGTCACGTTTCAGTTGCTGTTTCTCTTACAAGGGAGAAACAAGAGGGGGGACCTTGTGCCCTGCTGTGAGAGTGTGATGATCGCTCCCTGAGCGGCTCCACACCCATTTCTTCCTACAGCTTAGAGACACATTTTTGGCACTGGACACGGTAAGCGTTCCAACATGTTTTAATCTGCGGCTCTCACATCTTTAAAGGTCTGCTGTCGTGGCTCTGGGTGCGTGCACGTATTTCAAGGTATCTGAGTAGTGCAAAATGTGGGTAAAATACCGTGACATGAATTTAATCTGTTGGTAGGAGTTTGCTCTGTGTTTGTTCTGCCTGTCCTGTGGTGACACTTGATGTCCTCAGCTTTTTGCCTGTGACTTTAGATGATTCTTCTGGATTTCCTGGTGTCTGGCAAAAGGCTAGTGACAACGCACTGTTGATACTTTCTGCATTTATTCCTAAATGCTGAAACCTGTTGACTGCTTTTGCTGGGCATGCAAAGTGAAAAGGCTTGGATTGTTCATTTTCTACCCAGCCTGCACCTAGGTGTTGAAACACAGTGCCAAAATCGTGGAATTTTGTTGAATTGGGTTTTTGATCAGACTCCAAATTCTGATTTAATTCTTTCCCCATTTGCCCAAAATGCAGACTGTGCCAGTTGATTTTCCCCCTTCTTTTCTGAATGGCATTGCTGGAGTCTGAACACAACCAGCCTTGTGATTTCTCAGATGTTTTTTCTTAGAGGCAGAGCCGTAGGAGCAAATGTCTGGGGAGGACCTTCCAGGTCACTGGGTACAGTCTGTGGCCTTCGACATCCAGAGGTGCTGAAATGGCCTCGTTTTTTGTTCGACTCCAACACGCTGAGATGAGAACAGTGCCCGGGGTGGAGGGAAGAGGAGATGGATGATCCCTCTCTTGTTGTGGGAAGATTCAGCAGTTGCCCTTGGTCCTTTCACCTCGGCGGGGCCATGCGAGGGTTACAGCATTTGAGACGTTTCCCAAAGTGTCAGTGTTCAGAGCACCATTAGGAAAAGATGAGATGAATGACCAAAATGTAGGGGCAAAACAAATTAGGCAGTTCAAAAGCTGCAAACAAGTCATTTGTGGGGAATAACGAAGGCTTGCGGTTGGGAGGCCGTCCCTTCTCCAGCCCATTGCCACTGTGTTTATAAATCAGGGCAACAGAACAGGAGCCCTGTTAGGCCTGGGTGACATTAAGGGTGCATTTAGCTACAGAGTGCTGTAAAATCAAATGGATGCTCGAGCTGTGCTGCGGCTTGCCTGGAGCCTTTGGGACTGGGTCAGGCCTTGCTCGCGTATCGCATTTCCCGTTCCTCAGAGAGGGACTCTTTGGCTCCATAGGTCCAAACCAGGTTTTTCCCCATTTGTGGCTCTCCTATTCTGCCTCTTGAGACGTATCTCCAGCAATTCCTAATATCCACCGACCTCTGCTCCCTCAGGGATAGACCCAACACGTCCCCTTCAGGCAGTGGTGCCTCCTGTGCCCTGTAACTCCATCTGTAGGGTCCCTGGACATGCTGAAACCCTCCTGGTTATGCTTGCACACACCAGAAAACCTAACTGGCTGGTGTAGGTGCTCCTAAGTGAGCAGTATTATATTACCCCACATAAATGTCACATTAATGGAGCATTATAACCAAAAGATGCTCGTAGATCACTCTAAACCATTTTAGGCATCTGTTCTGCTTCTGTCATCTGCTCCTCACCCATTTGTTTGTGTTTGGGATGGGAAGGACGCTGCCAGGAGAGCCTGGAGGGGACCTGGGGGGAAGTGAGGGTGGGCTGGAATGATGAGCAAGCCCACCTTGTGTCTGGAAGCTGCTCTGGGGTGAAGCCCAGCTCCACCAGACTGTTGGCCATGCTGGAAGAGGCGTCACGAGCTGGGACTTGGCTTTGCAGGGGTGTTGATAGAAAGTGCTGACTTATCTGAGCTGGCTCAACGCCTCCTGAAAGTCCGGTGCAGGCACGGGGAGCCCACGGTGCCTCGTCTGTGACGGCTTTCTAGATCACACCATGCAACACAGCCCAACAAAGGGCTTTTAAATCCTAGTCAAGAAGACAGACAATAGAAGGTCAGAGTTTAAAAGAGAAAGTGTGCCTCAGACTGATGTAATTCCCCTTCTCCCCCCTTTTCTTAGTGTGAATCCTTTGATATTTGAGCAGGGAAATCCTCTTTATCGGGAAACTCCACCTCCTCTTATCTCATACTCCCTCGAAAATACTATCTGCTCTCCTGCCTTTCAGCCTCCCAGCCCAGTTTGTCCTGGAAGCCTCCCTGTGTGGGCAGCACTGCCCTCCCATCCCTCTTGCCAGGTGTGCACAGCAAGGCTTGGGGCTCCACACTGGGATTTGCTGTAAGTGAACACCCTCTGGGTAATGATTCCTGTGGGCATCCATGCTTGCCCGTCCTCGTCAGGATCCTGGAGCGTACGGGGTCTGCAGATGAGGCAACCTCAACCTGTTGTGACACTGCCCTCGCAGCAATCAGCTGGCAGGGCTTAGGTGGGGAAGCCTGCCCATGTTTACCCTTCAGCCCAGCAAATAAAGGTCTCCCTCACCTCCTTGTACTGTGGAGCAAGTTTTCTCAAAAAAGATAGAAAACTGGCCATCTCAAGTCAGGCCGCAGATCTGGTGTGCTCTTCCTGGCCTGTACAGAGAGGGAGCCCTTGGAAGCCGCAGAAGACACAAAGCAGGCAGGGAATTTCCTATTCCCTGCTGTGCTGTCTTGTCTTCCCTCTCCAGCATTGTGGGTTGGGCTGGAGCATCCCCAGCTCTTCCCTCAAGGTTGTGCCCATCCCTTCTGGTTACTTGCGTGTATTTTGCCTGAACTGGGGCTTGGGAGGTTGCATTATATTGCTGATTGCATCAGATAAGTTGTGTTTCTTCACCTCCTTGCAGTGGCCTCCAGTAAGTCTTGTTAGGACTCTTAATTTGCTCTAACAAACAATTGCAAAGCTGGGGAAAGGAAACGTCCCTGTGTGTGCACTCAAAACCACTGGGGATCTCAGCAGGGCTGCCACAGCTCTGGGGACCACAGAGCTTCTGTCCCTCTCCAGCCCCGTGGAAAATCAGATTGTGGCTCTGACCTGAGCTGTTGGTAATCAAAGGACCAGGCTCTCCTTTCACTCCAGCAGATTTTCACCTGCTGTGGGTGTCGGTAGGTGTATTTTCAATGTGTGTTCACCTGAGGCAGACAAAGGTGTGCAGCACATCTTTGTGTGTGGAGGACACCAGGTACCTGTCCTGATGTCCAGTGGTGTCAGTGACTGCTGGGGTGATGATAACTGAGGAGTTTTGTTCTTTCCACATGCAGAAGAGTCAGTGAATCACCTGTAGTCACCCTTGAGGTGTAAATCAGGTGGGACCTGCCAGGCCAGTTTACACCAGCAACTGTTCTAATCCCGAAGATTCATCCCTAAAATCATGCAGGATTGGCCACTTAATTTTTTCTCTGTAAGACATTAAAAATGACTTTTCCAGTACATTGGATTTCAGTATTCACATTGCTCTCTCCCCTCCCATTGGCCCTAAACCACACCAGGGGTAGGAGGAGAATTCACAGGACTTCTCAGCAACGTTTTACAATCTTCCCAGTCAACTGTGCTCCTGCATTTCCAACTTCTTACAGTCTGGAAAAGAGCTTGGCTGCAAGAAAACTGTGTCCATGAAATGGTGCAGAGTGGAGGGAAATGATGTCAGTGACTGTGCAGTTGATGTAGATTGTAATTCTTGCAGCCTTCAGTTCCAGCCCAGATTAGCACTCCCTTAGCTTAAAATAACAAAAAGGGAACTGTCAAAATCAGAGCAAAAATGTTGGCGTGATGAAACATGTTAACAGGTAGCCATTAGCACTTTATGTCTGCATGAATAGTGGCTGTAAGTGTTTTTTATTGGTAACAAAGCAGGGAGGATGGGCAGAAAATGGCATTTTTCAAAACTGGTTTGTTGCTTTAATTGCAGTTTTTTATTGTCATTACTTTGTGCTCATCGTATGCTCTGGGCTGGGGAGGTGGCCTTGGGACACAGCTGGGTTTCAGTTTTTTTGCCAGAGAAAGAGGAAAGGACCAGAAAGTCTGGACAGGACCTGTTGTTATTCTAATTTTGCTCTTACTATGTGTTTGAGACACCCAGCTCTGGAGGAAGAGTGAGGGGATAGATAGCTGTGGTGTGGAGTGAAACAGGAGTGTAACTTTGAGGGCTGGTCAGTCCAGGTGTGTGGGATATTCCTGCTGCTGGATCGTGGAAAAGTCACCACACTAAGAGCAGCTCTGGGCTCTGCTGGTGCTTTTGCTGGGTCACATTTGACTGATCCTTCATGGTCATTCCTGGGCGCCAGCATCCGGATGTTGCTTAGGGGAATGGTAGACATTTATGGGAAGAACTAAAACAACGACAACAACAACAAAAAGAAAAGGAAGAAAACAGGGAAAAAAAAAAAAAAAAAAAGAGGGTCACCAGAAACCAGAAATATTTGCCCCAGAAATCCTTTTGGGTTTTTTCATAGTGTTGAGGACTGTGGAGGGGAGAGGTCATTGGCTCCATCCCACCCAGCAGCAGCATGTGCTAAATGTGATGGCTGGAAGTGATTTAAGCTGTTTGGTCTTCCTGACTCGCCCTTGAGACCCATCACAGCCATTCTTGTCTCCCTCTTTGACCATCCCAGTTGGTGTTGTCTTGACAAACATGAGTTGCCTCCTCTTGTTTATCTGTACAGGAGTTTTTGGGGAGACAGCCTGATGGCAGTCGGTGTCCTAGGTTGGTTCTCCATGGATGAGCTTAGTAGTTGCTCAACTACTTCTGCTGTTGATTCTGGGTTTGTTGTGAGGTTTTGCCCATGTGGGCTTGGGTTCTGCTATGGGGAGAGTCAGTGGTGCCCTCTGTGTAGCCTGAAAGCTTGAAAATCTCGGCCCTGGGTGTGAAATGTGCCTTTTGAGTATCAGCACTTCCTTCCTTCTTCCTTCCAGGAGAAAACAGAATAGTGCTGGCAGTTGTAGCACAGTGCCTCGTTCTTTTCTTACGGGAGCTCTGGATTAATGGCAAAAACATGGTCTGGACGCTGCTGTGCAGCCTTCAGAAAATCTGTTTGTTTGTTTTTCCCCCTCGTCTGCGGTGCGGCGGGCGCGAGGGCGCTCCCACCTTTCTGCCATATGTTCTTGGGTTCTTGCAAGGCAGTAGCAGGGTTTGCACCTGGACAGCTGAAGGCCATGGGTGGCTCTGTGGGACCCGCACTGCCCTCCCTCCCTCCCACGCAGGCTAAAACGCTGTTTCCCTCCCGCTGAACCTTACAAGGTTTTCCTCCATATGCACTTCAGTAGGTTTTCACTTTTTTGTCTTGAGTCCAAGCAGCTTTAATCAACATAAACGCTTGCGGTGGGTATAGGTTGCTGCATTTAATAAAGAGTGAGCTCCCCCCCCAGCTTTTTCTTTCTTCTCTTCTTTCTTTTCATCCCTTATTTTGCATTCTGCCGCGTGCGATGAGCATTTAATCCCTGCCCTTCTGTCTGTTGAGATATTATGTTTTTTTAATAGTGCTTGTTTATGACTAAGGTCAAAGACAGTATTTCAGAACAAAAATTAGAGTTAGTTCATAATTGAGTACATATGTATGTTACTGTTTATTTTTATAGTTTGCTAATTTATTTTTAAACAGCTCGGTTGAGCCAACATGTTTATAGGTCTGTTTATCACATGTCTTGCCAGTCGGAGTGCTAAAAGACACATGCTTTTCAATAGCACAGATCCGAAGTGAAATTAGATAATACCGCCAGGTAGCAATTTAATTACATTAATTGAATGTTTAGGTTGAAATGTAGTTTTGTAAAGGCTATAATGGAATACATTTATAAGTGTCTGCATATAAATCTTGGCATTTAAAATGTTATTCAAGCCTGCTGGCAGGGAAATGAAACTCCATTGAGTGTTTTTGAGGGAGAAGTGGGGTATTTCACTATGAGTACTGTGCTTGCCATTGCTTGGGATTTGGGCCCCATCCTGGCTGTTGGGAACCTCTGCGGGTGCCCCTTTCTGTGGGGAGTTACCTGGTTAGGAGGATGCCTGGGCTGATCCAGGGTGATGGGATCAGGATACTCCATCCCCTCTGAGTCCTGATGGGGAGATGAAGGAGTGAGTGCCAATGGAGAGATGAGGGGTGAGCCCTGTGTTAGCCACTGTGGCTGGAGAAGGTGTTTGTCCAGCCGAAACCCTGTGGTCGTGCACGGAGCAAGTTCCCAAGCTTGCCAGCTGCTGTGCTGGATTGTACCTGTGGGTTCTGGCCGTGGGCTGCCTTCCCTGTGCAGGGAGCTGCAGAGGAGCCCTGGAAAGGCAGCTCAGGGGAGGCTCCATTGAAGAGCTGAAGCTGTGAATGAGCCACGCTCTCCAGCCCGGATGAGGATTTAATCCTCAGCGTAAACATGTACAAATAATGCATTGTCAGGAGAGGGAAAGGGAAAATTCCTTCGGTTTGACGGTGCCCAAGAATAGCAGTGGTTGGGAGGGGATGGGAGGAACTGCTCTGGCACTCTTTGGTGACACCATTGCTTTTTGCACCCATTTCCAAGCAAAATGGTGAAATCATGGCATTTCTAGTGGGAGTGGGGCTGGGCTTTTTGCACGTCTCTTCTAGGGTCTTGAGAGCTGACCGAGGTTTCAAAAGCAAAAAGTAATCTAAATAAGAAGGAGCAGGAGGTCATAGGTGGATTTTTATCAGGGTTCAGGAGTAGATAAGGGGTAACCAGAGGAAAGTCACAGCTGGTGCAGCATTCATGGTGGGTGATTTCCTTTTGGGTGCCTGCATGCCAGGAGAGATGGAGGAGGAAGAGAGGGGATATGCAAGGCCTAAACACCTGGGCAGTGGGAAGTGTTTGGAATTATGCTGGTGGCAAGCAGGCCCCTGGCATTTCTCAGGCTCTTGTGTCCCATACAAGCCAGGAAAAATGCTTCAGGCTCAGCACAGGGATCTTTCCATCTGGTTTGTGCACACACTTGTGTGTGGGAGCTTGAAGCCTCTCCTCCCTGGGTTGGGATGGTCAACTGAGGTGTTTTCCCCCTGGCCTTCAAGGGTTGACATGTGCTTTCAGCCCCTTGCCAAAGCATGAGTAACATTGAAATGTGAGTTCCTCAAGTTGAGGTGCCTCCGGTGAATCTGGCAATTCTCGCAGTCGTGGCTGGTGTTTTGGCAAAAGCTCCAGTTTCTTCTCCATTTTTTGGATCAAAGGAGGATTCCCTGTATGTCTTGATGGACCCTCGTGGGTCAGGTTCTGCTGAAAAAACACAGCACAGAGCTATTGCTGGACAGGCTTTGGTGCACGTACTGAAATATTTAACTGTGTTAATAGCATTTGCTTTCTTTCCTCTTTTCTTTCCCCACCAGGCTATTAAGTGAAGATTCTTTGAGGGCCTGATCTGCACTTGAATATGGGGTGGCTATTTGTCCCCTCTTTTGGTAACTTGTGACTAAATGTCTTAAAAAGCTCTTACCAATGGGGTTTTCTCATCTCCTCTCCTTTTAGCTGAAAATAAGTGACTGATTTCTATATTTTCATCTTACAAAGGCTCATCTCTGGCTTAAGACCAACTAGGTCTTAGTTTGTGCTGCAAAAAAAAATGCATACTCCACATCAGAGGACTTTCAATGAAAGTCACAACATAAAACTGAAGTTAGAGTGGCCTCCACCAGGTGATTACTGTAATTCTGAGTGCTTATTGCTGGGCTCAAGGTTTCTGAATGCTTGGGAATGATTCCAGCTTGTTTGGGCTTGGGAACAAAACCTCTCCGTGATGCTGCAGCCAGGGTGGAAGGGATCCAGGGAAGCAGCACAGCACCATCCCCATGCTGAAGGCTTGTTTTAATGACTAAAGCTAACAGAGCATCCCATGGCATTGCAGTGGGAGTGTTTGCAGGCTCAGTTCAAAATGCTTATTTAAAAATAATCAGTCATGGCCTAAAAGCTGCCTTGTTTTAGGAAGGAGACCAAGATGTCAGACTGCTGTAATAAGGATGCTGAAGTGGTACCTGTTTTAGGATCAGATTGTAGTCTTTTTGGATTGGAGGGCATCTTTCTCAGCCCTGATTCTGCTGCTGTCCTTGCAAACAAAACCAGAGTTGGTTTTGTCTCAGTTTTTGTCTCAGGTGTCAGAGTTGGTGTGGTAGAGAACAGCTGCAAACACTCTTTTGGGGTTTTATGTAGCCCAGGCTTTGAGACTTGAGCACAGGAGTTGATAAAGTAGCTCTGCTGATGGTTTTTGTTACATTTGCAGTGGGACCTGTGTTTTTAAGATCTTTTTTCCCCGAGTCTTTGAGGGTAGGCCACTTAAAGGACTCACAGAGCTGTATTTTCTTTACAGTAATGAGGCATCATGACATACCAGTTGTGGGAAATCTGATAGACTTGGGAGACCCTAGGAGGGTGGAAAATTACTTAATTTACTTCGTGTGCAATAGTCTTAATTTTCAACTATTTGAACAACTGATTGCTGGGGCAATCATCAGATCTTCAGAGTTAAGATGTTTCCTGCTGGAGCCGAGCATTAGCTAAATCAGCGATGGCAAAACGGAGCGATCGCACGCGTCCATCGAGGGCAAAGAGGAGAAATTAAATCCCTGAACCCGAGCTCCAGTGCTTTATTCTTTTGTGGGCAGGGCGAGGCAGGTGAGGCTCACCTGCTCTGGTGGCTGGCTCCCAGGTGGGGAGCTGGGGCTGCCTGCCTGTGGCCGTGGCTCTGGTTGGCTCCGGCAGGAAGGAGCTGGGTCTGGTTTCCTTCTGAGCTCTCTGCTCAGTGATTCCCCTGCTATTTGCTCATTGTGAGTAAGAGCGATAAAATCTGCTGGTGGAATTACATTATGTCTTGGGTGCTTTCTTTCCAAATTAGTAGTAATCCTACGTGTCTTTGACCCATTTCACCGAGACAGAGGGCTGGATTCTGCTGCCTGTTTTCCCTGAGCAGCTGGTTGGAGCAAACAGACCTTGAGTTAAAGGGATTAGAAACCAGCCCTTCACTTGGGTGAGGTGTTGCAGTCCTTGTGCTGTGGAGAGTCCTTTCTTGAATGAGTTTTCCGCACAAGCCTTGCATAGGTACCTGCTCATAAAGAGACTGATGGTTTAGCTCACAGGGATGGGAATAGCAGCAGCAGAAGTGCAGAGCGAGGCACCCACAGTGATGGGGCCCATTTTATTCACCCAGATTGAGCTTGTCCTGGAGCAAAAAGGACAGAGGACTTTTCATTTTGAAAACTCTGTGCCACTGAAAAAAAAGTATTTGAAATTGTTCAGAAAGGCAAATGGGCATGGATGTTCAGAGACCTTCGTCTGCCTTCCCGTGCCAGCAGAAAATGAAAAATTCAGTGTGAAAGTATTTTCTTATTAAAAGAGCCCCAAACTGGACTATAAAATGCAATACTAATTTCTGAAGGCTGAGAGCTGCATGAGTGAGAATATTTAATTACGGTGGCAAAGTACAAACATTTCCTAGCGAGCACTCATTGTATTAATAATAATGAATTAATTCCTTGGCTAAAACATACATCCCGCTCCTGTTCTTTTTTAGTGGGCTGGGAATCCGATCCCACTTTTTATTTTGCTGAAAACCGCCCAGCAAGTAGGGAGGGTAGGGGCTGGAGACTATTTATATAAACAGAGGCTTTATGTTCCGCTGTGGGGATGGCGATGCTGGGTTTTGGTTCAGCAGAGGCGGCGAGGACTTTAAGCCGATCAGCTGATGCAGGGGGCCCGAGTATCTGACTGCTCCAGCGATAAGTGTCTGTACAAATATTTATACAATCCCGATAGTCTTTTGGATTGCATTATTACAGCACAAAAAGCTGTCAGGTTTCCAGGCTTTCCGAGGCGCGCTTCTTACGAGGCTGCCGTTGGTTTTGCCAGCGGACACGGGCGAGCTGCGCTGCCTCCCGGAGCCGCTGGAGCTGCGCCACGGCCCCGACGGGAGCAGGGAAGGTGCTGAGCCCCTGAGCACCCGGCTGAGGGCCTGGCTCTGTCAGTTCAGGCTTAGCATGGAATTCATGCCATTCTGTGGCACAGGGTGGATTGAGACTGCGGGCTGAAGCAGCTCAGAGCAAAGGGTGATGAGTCGAGACTAAACCCTCCGTTTGAGAGAGGTATTTCCATGCCAGGCTGCAAACTCCCACCTTGTCCTGGAATGCTGCTCCTCCCCAGGGTCACTCACAGAGGGTCTGATCCCAAGTCTGCAGCTGGTGGTTGGAGGCTTTCTGTTGATGCAAATGTCACATCAGGCCCCATGTAGGAAAATGACAGTTGTCACCCAGAAGGAGAGGTTAAGAGGTTTTAGTAGCTAATGTGCAGATGTAGATGGATTTGGATAGATGTGGAGGAAAACTCACCTTGTGCCTTTTCCGCTGGAAATTAGTCCAAATATCCACATAGGTAGATATCCAGGCATTGCTGATGTTTTGATCGAGTTTTGCACTGGATTTGTGTTTTTTCTTAAAGCTTTCTAGGAGCCACGGCATTTCAGGATCCTACTGGCGCTCTGGAATAGAATTTGACAACGAAATTCAATTCCACTTCAGATCGGATATATGCAGGCAGGGTTCACACTGCTTGCTGCCATGAGGCCAAAGGGATTATTCCAGATCTACAAAAGCAACAAGAGTTTGAGTCAGTGGTAGGGAAAGCTGGAGGCTTCACCAAAGTGACAGGAATAAATTGAACGCTGTCAGTGGAGAGCAGTGGCTGTCCTGGAGCAGGGTTGAAATACATCAGTAGCTGCCCCAGCCCTGGCAGAGAAAGCCCTGTGTTTTCACATGCTGATAGTGATTGCCTGTCCTGTTCCACTTAATGGTAAGATTAGGAGTTAGGAAAATATTTGCAAGGTTGTGAAACCACAGTCTGGGGTTGCTGAGGGCCTCCTGGTGTCCTTCAGCATCACAGTTTGGGATAGCCTTGGTTTTTGGGGATGAGTGTGTGTCTTCTAACAGCTCTAAGTGTCTCTCCAGAGGTTTCAAAGGAGTGGGCTCTTTGCTTCCAGTGCAGCATTTGTTTGTTTTTAGGGCATGTTTTTCCCCAAGGAAAGAGTAGCAATCCCATGATCAAAGGCACAAAGCAAATTGCTGCGGAATTTCTGCTCGACAGTATTTGAATACAAAAAGAAGTAGTATATAATTTTAGTATATAATTTATAAATGAGTCATGTGTGCCTCAGCTCTGGCCTCCTGGAGCAGTGTCAGGTTCAGCAGCCTGTGTCAGCCCATCACCTGGGATGTGGTGCTGTGCAGGGAGAGCAGAGCCATGGTGCTGCTCCCTGCACATCCCTGGCTGTGGTGAGCTCCTCTGCTGCTGCAATGCTCTGGCTTGGATAGGTGAGCTGCATGCAGGGGAAGGACCAAGTGACTCGGGGAGGAAAAATTCACCTCCTGATGCTTGTGGTAAGGAATAAAGCCAGGTTTTCCATGGTGGCTGGTTGATTCACTGGAACTGCTGTGTGCCCCAGTGCTGCAGCATCACTTGGCCAGTATCAATGGGCAGGCCATGCCCAGCACAGCAGTGTGGTTAGCCAGATAATAGGGGCATTAACCCTGGTTTTCTGCCCATGTTCTAAAAGGAGTAGCCCCATTCCTGAGCTTGTACCTGCAAACCTTGTGTCTGAGTGCTCTCACTTGGCTGCTGCATTGCTGCTGGGCCCGGCTGCAGCGGGTGCAGTGGGGCACACCCCTCCTTCCATGCTGTTATTTGAGCTCTTGTGGGGCAGTGCTGTGCTCAGGGGGGCTTCATCAGGATAAGAACAATTAGGGCTGGTTTTCTGAAAGTAGTAGGCACTAAAAATGCCTGTTGGGCTTGGAAGGGCTGCATGTGTTTCCCTGGCAGCCTCTCCTTTAGTTTCCAGCAGAGATGTGCTCTGCCACTGCAGCATCCCAGCTTCAGAGGAGGCAGATGGAAACAGTAAGTGCTCAGGGCAACTTTAGGCAGCATTATTAATGTCACAACTCCAAAAAGGAGTCTGTGTAGTGTATGGCTCAGTGTATAGCTGGAGAGTCTGTTTGGTGTCTCACAGGCAGCATAGCTGGAGCAGGCAGGTTCTGTAGTGGTCACCTGTCCCCCTTGCTGTTTGCTCCAGTGCCAGTAGCTCTCTGGGTGGACACAGTGGCATGGGGCATCCTCACCATGAGTCCAGAAGTGCCTGCAGGGACACGGAGCTTTGGAGGGCCTTTAGAAGCTTAGCTTTAGAGGAGATGGGAAAGTAAGTGCAGAATTGCTTCAAACAGCTTAAAAATGTGGGTTGTGTGGTGGAAGGGGCCCATGCACTGCAGCTGTTTGTGGCCTGATCTGATCCTGATCACCCCTGAGTCCTACTGAAGGGGGTAAGGAGCTGCATCAAGAGGATGGATGCCTTCCATGGCTCCTATTTTGGTGTCATCCAAGGCTGTGGAAGCTCAGTGGTGGCAGGATCTCTGTGAAGCTGAGAGCTTAAGCAGCAGCAAAGCTGGAAGGTAGGCAGGGTCCTGATGTGCACATCCTACTCCAAAAATGAGGGCCCAGCAGTTTGCCTCAGGGTTGGGGCTGTAAATTTGGCACTCTCTAAGCAGTACCAAGGTCACCCCTCAGCTCTGTGGCTGTTCCCTGCAGACTGTCCCGCAGATGGCATCTTACAGCACCTGCACTTCTGCGGGGCAGAAATCAAAGCCGTGTGCAGCTGCCTGCAAACATCCAGGAACCGACCGAACGCTGTGAGCGGCCTCAGCACTGAATGGCAAACCTGCTTTAGAAGATGGCCTTCAATCACAGCAAAAGCGTTCCTTCTGCATGGGTGGGGACTGGAGTGCAGGTGCAGGGGAAGGGCTGGAGCTGCATCCATTGGTTTCTCAATCTCAGGGGCTGGTCAGGTGTGTTCTGGTGACAGCTGGGTGACCAGCAGTCTGGAACGTGCCATTCAAGGGCTGATGATTACAACTTGGTGAGGATTTTTAACGTATCTCTCTTCACTCTGAGCATCTTCCAGCAGCGACACGTGTCCAAGTGGACAGACAGACAGACAGGTGGTGGGATGCTGCCCCACAAAAGCCCACGGGGAGCCCGCAGCAAAGCCCGCAGAGCCAGCTGCTGCCCCAGGCGTTGCCTCAGCGGGCAGATGTCGGCGTTGCTCAACGCCAGCAGGACCCCAGTGTCTGTTTATTAACGGATAAGATGGTCAGGCCTGCACGCGGCCCCCGCGCCGGCCTGTGCAACTCCTGTGGTTTCCAACCGTACTTATCAAGGGAGGGGGCAGCCTGCCCAGCCAGGGTGTTTCCTCTAATCAGCATTTTCACATGCCAGTGGCAGGCAGATGTGCAGGGGGCAAAGGCTCGGCCATCTCTCAACAGCTGCTCAGGGGAAGGAGTCACCTAAGGCAAGGCTGGGGAGATGAGAAGAAACAAGAGCAAGCCAATATTCCCCAGTGCAGGGTAACACAGGGGGAACTCACAGACACACCCTTGGCCATGAACTTTCACCGTCCCATCTGGAAGGAACCAACTCTTTGCAGCATTGCCTAGCAATAAGTTCAGTTCCAGAAACCCTTCTCCAAGTCCCCTTGGAGTGCTATTGTGTGCCCCGTGTCCCCGAGCCGCCGCGGGCAGCGCGAGAGTGTCGCGGGCTCAATTTAACGGCATCTCCCCTGCTTATCAGACTATATAATAAACATGGCTTTTAGGGGGGACTTCTTGGGGAGGGGTGCGAGGCAGGCGGTGAATGGAGAGGCCAGACACCATTGTCTGGCAAGAATGTGAGTCGCCCTGGGCTCGCCTTCCAAATTGTCCCAGCATCAATCCCCCCTCCTTTGCGGGATTTCCTTCTCCAGCCGGGGTTTTGTTTCGGAACAAGCGTTGGTCAAACAAGCTTTTGTTTGCGGTCAGTTGCTTGGCACACATACACCACTTCTGGTGGGGGACAATGAGGAAGCTGTTTCGGGGGCAGCTGCGGTGGGACTGAAAGGGAATACTGATGGAAAAAAGGGCGCGGGGAGGAAATGGCTGGGTGGAAATTAATTGGGAGGATCTTATGAAGTCTGGGTGCTCTGCGGCGGGGTCGGCAGAGTGGTGGGGAGTCCTTCGATCTTGCTGCTCCTGCTCGTGCTGCTTTGTGACTTCTTCCCCCCGGGGTACCCCGCCTCAGAGCAGAAAGTTGGACAAAATATTTGTGACTATGCATCTAAAAAGCTTTCTTTCAGGAAGAAGTAAACTTATTTACAGCAATAATAGAGTTTAAAGGAATTGTATAAGTGAGACCGACTTCTTTGTCAGCAAAAATTGCAGCAAAACTGTTCATAGATGACATTACCTAAATGACATTACGTACGTATGTCCTTTCTTTCACATTTCCTGTAATCCTGTTATGGCATTGTCCCATTACCTCAGGCACTGTCATCTTTAAATGCTGTCAGATCTTAACTGGGTGGCCAAGGACATCAGAAAGGGATCGAGGTGAAGCTGATGGCAATTTCAGACCTGTTGTGTATATGGCCATCTCCCAGCCTGCCCCCGGATGGGGTGTTTTCTGATAACATGTTCAGGTAAAGTGATGACTCAGGGACTTGCACATCTTCTGTGGAGCTGCTGCCCATCCCCACCACATCCAGCACCCTTTTTTGGGAAGTGCAGGGTGTCAGGCACAGACAGAGGTGGCAAGTATGAGCTGTGTGCTTGTTGGAAAGTGCTCCCATCCTCAGGAAAATGAGCACCCAGAAGTCAGTGGATGGAATGAGCAACTTCTACTCCCTCTACAGCCTTCATGGCATTAATGACCATTGCAAAGCACGTGGAGTTCCTTGGACTTAAATGCAACATCTTGCTGTTAATACTTTTAATATTATTGCTTACTGCTGAAAAATTACATTATGCCAATTTCTTTTACTCCAACCACGAATGGGCCTCTGTGGCTTTTCGGAAGTGCTCTGAGGTGTGGCAGCAGATGGGAGGATTGCTACTTCTGCTGCTCACCTGCTGAAATATTCAGTGCTCTTAAACCTGAGGAGCGGGGAGTGTTGGCGTGGGGGCAGTCAGTGCCTGTTTAAACTGGCAGCCCCTCTCACCAGGTTACAATAGTGGTGGTGATAGCTGCCAGCCCCGGGGCAGGAACTGTCATTTTGTTATCTCTGGGTGCCGTGCTGTGCTCTTGAGGGGTTCTGATCCCCCGTGGCGGCTGCTGGACCTGGCTGCAGTGCAAACAGCACCAGCCCTGAGCCTGGAGCTCTGGCTGCAGACAAGAGCCTGTGGTCAGCCATGCATGATGGATCTGGTTGTCCATCTTTGGCCCTGTGGGCTGGTTTTCCCAAAAAGCAGGGCTGCTCTGTGTGCTGGCAGCAAGGGAAGTGATGCCAGCATGTGGCTCCCATGTCCTGGCTGTGTGGATGCAGAGGTGCTGCTGGCAGGTCACAGTGTTCTCCTGTGCGCCTGAAAGTACAGCAGCCCCTGTGGGCTGCCTGTGGTAGCATCAGCAGATGGGTGATGGAGATCCCATCCTACTTGTGAAGAGGAAGAGGAGGACTCACGAATGAAGAGCAGGAGAGTGGCTCATTCAGCCACATTCATTTGGCCCAGCACAAGGTTAGACAGCACCTTTGGCTTTGTTTAGTCCCAGGGATGCTAAAGACCATGGCCTGGGTCCACAAATTTTTCTGCTGAAAAATAAGAGTGGAACAGTCCCTGGAATAAGGAAGGACATTATCATATGACCATGTAGCCTGCATGGGAGGTTGTTTGCTTGATCAGGTGAGGGTATGGGGCTTTTTTAAAGGCTGTATTGGTGTCTGAGTGCTGGCAGTTAAAACATTTAATTGTATTTTCCGGTAAGAAAATGCTTTTATTGCTGAAAACTAGGCTTCTCTGCAATCTGTTTTGGATGCTTAAAAACTCTGGCTTTCATTTGGTTCTTTACCGTCAATGCCATCTTAATGCACACTCCAAGGCCAGTCCCCAGGTCTCTGCTAGTCTGAGGCAAAAATGTCCATGCCAGGACTTCCCCCATGAGTGCAACTTCTCTGCCCCTTCTCCTGCAGGATATGCTGGAGCCATCTCATCCCTCCATGCCTCCCACAGGCCCAAGAAGGCTCTCCCTGGAAAGGTCTCAATCCAGTGCTTCTTAGCTGGACACCGTCTGTGAATTGTTGCCCATCTGGCTACAAAATTGATGGCTTTTTGGATGCTGCAGGACAATTTTTCTCTCCTTTCCAAATCTCTTAATAACTGAAGATTTGGGTGTGAAAGCACTAACTGCACACAGTTCACTGGGGCTTTTTTCAGTCATAGCTTGGATTTTTTCCCCCTATGGGCACAGGAACCATTTATAGCCGAGGTGGGCCGAGTTTGCAACTTATTAATCTCTCCCTTGCATGTGGGTTGAAAAGAGACACCATGCCTTTATCAAATGCCAGGCTAGCACAAAAGCCTATGCAAAATCATCATCAAATCCTATTAGAGGTGGAAAATATCTCTTAGATCATCTCATTCATTTCCCTGCCAATGCTAGACAGTTCCTGAGAGTTAATTTTCTAGCGTCTGCCGCCAACTCCCCGTGTGACTGCGGGTCTGTCATCTTGCCTTTGGGTTGTCACTGTAACTTCCACGCGTTTCTATGCATTTCCAAACAAGCCTTGTTTTGTTCAGTCATTGCCTGTGTTGCTGTTTGCCCTGCATGAGGTGTTGTCAGTGGTTTCCACTCTGGAGAGCATCACCAGACCTTGCATGTGGCTGGGAAAGGCGTCCCCATGGAACGGGGCATGCTGGGTGCTAAGGGAAGCTCGGGACGTGCCATCCCCTGGGCAGGGGCTCCATCCTCTGCAGCCACAGGCATTGGGGAAATGAAATCTCATAAAGGAGGTTTCTCTCCTGCAGTTGTGGATGGATGCAAGCAGATTGTCCCCCAAAAGCAATTCCCTTCTCCCAAACCCTGCTGGTGCCACCTTTGATAAACTCCCACCCTGAAGTTCTGGACTGGCTGTGACGTCCACTGTCGGGAGGAAAAATACTAATAATTCAACACTGGAGCTATTTATAGCATTAAGCAGATGCAGATTTCAGCAGGGCTTGTTTCAGAGAAGGAAATGACATCTAGGAGCAGGATAACCTTACTTGTAACTTCCCGGTAGCGCCGGCGGCCGTGATTGAATTCCCCGGCATGGCAAGGGTCTGGGCAGCCCTGCCAGCCCGGGAAAGGTCAGTCCGGCAGCTGTCACCCAGAAAGCATCAAAAGCACGGGCTGTCGATAGCAACCTGCATTTGCAGAAAATCTGAGGGCTTTCTAATTAACTGAGGATCTCTAAATTAGAGCCAAGCCACTCGACAAGCCCCCTCGTACGCCTTAAGTGTCAGGGCTCAGCTGATCGGCGCATCTAACAAGCGGCTGATTTTTAACAGTAGCTCTGAGACTCAATCAGCTCCTAATGGCTCCGTTTCAAAACGTTTCAGTGCATTTTTCATCTCTTACTCTGGAATTTATGCTCTTTGTTCCCTGCTCAAATATTCTGGCGCTCTTCCTTAATTTCAGGCTTCTGCCTTGCGACAGCTCCTCTAGCCTAACTAGGCAGCTCATTGCCTGCCTTTCCCCGCGTGCGAGTCTCTGCTGTGGCCACTCGCTCTGCTTTCTAATCAGTAAGTTTCAGAAATTTCCCCTCTCTCTCCCCCCTGACATATAGGTAGTGCTGCAGGGTCTGGAATTTCCTAATTAGAAGGAAACCCGTGTTTAAGCAGGCCCGGTGTAATAGCAGCTGAAAAGTGGTTTTATTTCAGCTTTAAGATAGGGAGCCAGTTTGGAAATGCCCCTGGTTTTGACTTTCCCCTTGCTGCTGTTCTGTGGTGTCACAGATTTGGGTGGTGATGCTTCTGATTTACACCATAGACAATGAGATTGAGCCCTCCTTTCAGTTGCATTCACAGCAGAGTTAGGTTATGCACATTTAAACTGAGGGCTTCGAGCTGCTGGGAAAACGACTGGGGGATCTTTTCTGACACGTAACTCCTGCTGCTGGTAATGAGACCCGTTGATGCATCCTTGGCGAGGCAGCAGGATAAACTCCCACCTAAACAGTGATTGGGAACAGATAAATTCCGTTCAGGAAGGTACAGAGTTAATCAGCAACTCTTATAGACGCCTCCACGTGTGTTTATGTTCCAACGGCTTATCCATATCTTGGCAATTATTCATGTGAAATAGAATATAAATCCCACAGCCTAATTTTTCTTTGAAAAAATTTCCTCAGGTAATCAAATCCTGAAGTGCATCTTCTATTCTGGTGGTTTTATCAGTAAATCAAATTTTTATCATTTATCAGCAAAAGTTAGATTTAAGCATCTTTACTGTAATGTTTGAAAGATGAACATTTGTTTCAGCGGGTACTGTGCCAATCAATAATCTTCCAGCTTGACTCAGCTATCAATTATTGCTGCAATTATTTGTCTAGTTGGATATTTAAAATGTCATCAGAAAGAGATGATTACATATTCCAGAAAGCAAGGCACTGTATAATCAGATGAACTGAATTCAGTTAAATGTAGTGTGGTACTAACCTGTCCTTCAAAGCTGAATTCTGCAGCCACGACTGAAACAACAGCTTTCTGCATTATTGTAAGGAAACGGATCTTAACCTTGGAACGGCGCGTGTTATTGGGGTCGGGTAATACTCGGCGAGAGGAGACCTTGCAAGCCTGGAAATTGAATCAGCCTCACTGACATAAAAGAAGGAGGTGGGGTTGGTTGGGGTTTTTTTTGTGTTTTTTGGCTTTCTTTTTTTTTTGTTGTTTTTTTTTTTTGCCTTTTTTTTTGGAGGGGGGAGGGCTGGTTTTGTTGGATTTCATCTGCAAATCTATAAATAAGGAAATCCACTCTGTATCTGCCTTCCTGGGAGTTTCAGCTCCTGAGCTCGGAGCGCCAAATTTCTGCGTGCCCTTTTTGCATTCCTTGACTTGATGTATGTGTGGTAAATACTCTCTGTGCCCCGAGAATGCAATAAAGCTGTAGCAATTCTTGCAAGTCTTACATCCTTCCAAACTCCAGATATCTGGAGTATTATATCATTTTCAACTTCAAGGATATCTCAGCGATGGAGAGGAGACAGGATAAACTGGAGAAGACCCGACAACTTTACGACACCTTTTGGTCCTATTTGCAAAGCAGAGAGGGGAAAAAATATATATATAATTTATTGATTCTACTAATACTTGTTTGTGCAAGTTATGAAACTAAACGTTGTAGAATCTGGTTCAACACTTGCTGTGCTTGCAACTCCATGGTGACATTGAACTTGCTCAGGGACAGAATAAACCTTTGCCTTCCTGGCAGATGATTTGCAGATGGAGGTGTCATTTGGGGGAACCTGCAGTTCCCCTGACCCACTTTGTCAGGATGGTTTGCTGCTGGCTAAATATCATTCATTTGGAAGTGAGAGGAAAGTGAGCCAAAGGAGAAGGCTGGGAAATAGGAGAGTCTGAAGAGGATCTGTTTTGGGAAGGAGTTGGTGGAATAAAGCTTCCAGGGAGGTCCTCAGCCACTGACTTGCCTCAGGGCCGGGGATTGTCAGCTCCACCAACACCCTTCCCGAGGCATGGGTGGGAGCTGGGTGCTGTGGGCTGGGGAAGGGAACATTGGTGATGTCTGGCTCATGAGAAGGGCCAGGAGGGGCTATCAGGGACCACCACAATATCTCTTCAAGGTGATGGTGTAAATACACGTGGCTTTGCAGGGCCGGGTGCATGAAATAGAGACACTGAGATTGGAAAATCCAGCAAAAATACAGCGAGGCCATGGCTGATGAGGGGACTTGATGGCCCAGACTTGGTGGCAGCAGTGTCCCTGCTGGTGAGCAGCAGTGGGAAGGTGCCAGCCCCACTTTGTCCCTGGGATGGGGCTCAGCCGTTTGGAAGCACATTGCAGCTCTCCAGGAGTGCCCCGTGCAGCAGAGCTGCTGCAGCCTCCAGCAAGGTCCTGCAGCACTAATCAGGTCAGCAGGCATGAGCAGTGTTCCCAGGAAAGCAGTGTCCTGGTGTTGGCCTGGGAGTCTCTGTGTAAGAGATACTGAGTGCACGATGAGCATTGCAGAGCAGCATCCAGCGCTCACCCTCGCCTGTGCTGGGCGCTGGCTGCACCACTGAGCTGTGCCAAAACCAGTACAGACAGGGAGAAACACCCCACACCAACAGGGGTGACCCCAGATGTTGTGCTAGAGCATCTCCTTCCCCTCCTGGGCAAGAAACTTTGTGAAGTGTGCTCTGCCTTTCACTCGGATGCCGCCGGCCTGGGAGAAAGGGGAACAATTCATTGTGTAGGTGTATGAGTGAATGAAATGATTTGGAAGCTCTTTGTAGCTGTATAATTACAACACTGCATTTAAAAAGTGAATTATTGACTTGATTGTCCCCAGCAGCCACTGGGTAAATGCATAATTATGGACTGTTGGAGCCAGGTACCGTTTGCTGGGTAATCAGGTGAGGCTGTGGAAAGGCTTTGATGCCCTTCTTGTGGCAGGGCTTAGACGAGGCTCAGTCCTTGGTGGGTCCAGGGGGACCTTCCAGCAGGGGACACACCTGGTGCCAGGTAAGTCCAGAGGAGCTGATACAGAGGGTGTCACTCCAGTGATGCCACTCCTGTTTAAATCTTTCACAATCCCTATGCTGGTGCGTGGAAGAGGCAGTCAGGGACAGGCATGTGGGGAAGACTGTGCATCGCAGAAACACAGGATGGTTTGGGTTGAAGGGACCCTAAGGACTGTCCAGTTCCAAGCCCTCTGCCATGGGCAGAATCACTTTCCACTAGACCAGGTTGCTCAGTGCCTATCTAAGCAGGCCTTGAACGCTGCCAAGAATGGCACCTGGGATGTTGCTTACTTCACTAAGGGTGTTTTTAGAGATGTGTGGTGGTCTCAGTGGATAGATCCTCCTGCAGGGCTGAAAACACTGCGTAGTTCACCCTGTAGGTCCCAGCACTGGTGTTTGTTGTTACTGGAGCTGCTTCCCATGTGGTGCTGAGGTCTGCATTGCCTCTCTTTCTCCTCCCCATAGCATTAATGCATGGGGTGCACGTGTGCATGTGACCAGCTGGTCTTTGCTTGAGGGCTCTCTTCTAGAACTCCCTCAGAGCTGAATTTCAGGCACAGCATTGTTTTCCCGTGGCAGGTTTCTTCTGTTCCTCGCTAATCAAGGCGCGACAGATTTCCACCCCCCTTAGGTTTTAAAAAAGCACAAAATCAGTCGCAGGCTGATACCTTACTTGCCAAGTTGGAGCTGGAAGCAGGTTTTCTTGGTGGCCAAGTCATCATTGCCTTGAAAACGGTGACAGACGCTGAGGTCAGGCCACGGGACCCCAGCGCCCCATTGAGGCTCCGACAAGCCATGTGTTTTGTTGCTTGTTGCTAATGAGCAGCATTTTTTGGGGTGGGAATCTAAGTATGTGGACTTTGGTTCTGGTAAGAAGAATGAGTAATGTTGAGGCTACAACCAAACCCATGAAATACCCATTTCTTCTCCAGGCAGGAACTGGTCTCCCTGGTCCCACCTGCTCTTTCCTCAGTCCCAAAAAGCTTCTGCTTTATGGGAACTTGAGCAGTGCTGTAAAACACAAGGAAAGTTGGGCTTTGAGAGAAAATGGGGAATTCTTGGAGTTCCTAACTCCTGTCTAAATCTTTGACTGGCAAAGATTTGTTTGATTATTGCTGGGGCTGCTGTTTGATTATTGCTGGGGCTTGGGTTTCTTTTTGAAGTTTGAGGAGTCACGGCATTAATGTTTGGCCTGGGTCTTAAAGAGGTTTTTTGAAAGAAGGCGTAATGACAAATGGTGTTACTCATACTTGGTTTGGAAAGTGTTTTCCCAGTTTTATTAATATGGTTTCAGGAAGTCTGAATTTGCAGGCAGAATAATTATTTTCAGGAATATAAACAGCAATATTGATATATCAATATCAGTATTGAATACCAATTTCAGGAATACCTTTTATCAATGAGTTACAGTAAAGAAAATCTGGTAGAGATAGCAGATGGGGCATTGAGGGTCCTGCAAAGCAAAATTTCTCCTGGATTTTTTGACTATTTAATGACTAAGCTAGTCCCAAGACTCCACCAGGCCTTTGCATAAATGCGTGGACTCAGTTTGCAGAATTTTAATTTTCAAAGGCAGAACAGCCATGGTATTGCTTGTTTTACAAGCAGCACTACATCACTTCCTTCAGATTTTTTGGGGATATTTTCCTTTTTCAGTGTTTCTGAATCTGGCTCCTCTCATGATAAAGAGAAAAGGTTAGAGAGGTAGTACCCTGTTGTACACAACTGCAACTCCTGCTGTTATTTAGTGTTATCCAGGTATTATGAGAGCAGCAGTGACAGTGCTGATGCTCCCAGTGCCAGCAGCTGCTTGGGACTGGTTAATGACAGACCAGGTTAATCATGGGCCTTTTGCAATCCAGAGGATCGGGAGGAGGAATTAGTGCAAGAAGGAAAAAATACGTTTGGACAGTTGTTACAGCTTCCCTTGTGAGCCGGTGCCACCAGGAAAAGGTGAGTCATGCCAGAGCAGCTCTTCCTTACTGAGGGAGAAGTGGCTGCTGCAGGAATGGAGCAGGACCCGCTTATCTCCCTTCCTCTGTCCCAACTGTTTCACCTCACTAGCTTGCAGTTGAAAGGAAACTCAGCAGTGTGGATTTCCAAATGAGAGAGAGAGGAGGGGAAAAAAAAAAGAAGAGATATTTGACAAGCCAGATGGAGAACTGAATCAAGTACAAGTGGTAACAATTAACTCAATTTTTTTTCTTTCCCCCCCTTTAAATACCATAACAACTCCGAATTTATCAGTCCAAAAATCAAGCAGTCAGTTGACATTAAAGCTGAATAAAGAAGTTCCTGGGCTTGGCTCGGGCTGTTCCTCCCACGATTGTTTGGTGGCGAGCAGAAGAGAGGGGGATGCTTTAACTTCTGTCCTTGCTGTTGGATAGAGGAAGGTGTTCATGTGCCCTGTGGGTGCAGGTAGCCTTGGCTTTGCAGGTGTCTTGAGAAGGTCAGGGAGAACACAGGAGCAGAGCCACCAGGGAGGGATGCTGTGGAGAACAGGGGCTGGGCCAGGTAGCCAGGGCCACATCCAGGTCTGCTTGGAGATTTCTCTGGCACGGGGATTTCTCTGAGGGAGCAAATTTGCCGCTGTGAATGGAATCCTTGCACCCACCTTGCACCCACCATTGCACCCACTGCTGATGGTTTGTTTGGGAAAACACTGGGAAAACTGGGGTGCCTCTAATGCTGTGTGTTTGTGTGCAGCTCCTGCAGTGCCCTGGGGTAGAACACACCTTGTGTTTAATATCCTGCTCCTAAAGCAGGGGCTCCTTCCCCACACAGCATCCTGTGCCATGGGCCTGGTTAGGTGCACCAAGGGATGCTGTGTCCAGCGAGCAGCTTTCCTGGATCTAGCCCTGACTTTTGAGAAACTAAGGAAGCTCTTCCAAAGCACATTGGCACACACATGCAGATTATTCCATTACTCACTTGGCAGTGCCTGAACTTGCATGCCTAGCTCCAGAAAGGCTTTTTTCATTTTTTTTTTTTTCCCTCTCAGCAGTGGCATCTAGCTGACAGCTTCTCCTCCCAGCTGGTCTTCTCCCCAGCATCTTGTCTGGCTTTGCTGCTGGTGGCTGTGGGGATGGCTGTGGTTCTTGCTCTGAGCCAGCTCTATTGTGCCTGGAGGTGTTGGCTTGCTCAGGCTCGGACTCTCGGAGCGTGCCGGGTGTATCTGTGAGCACAGCACAGAAGCACCAGCTTTTCCTTAATATAAAAAAAGCCCCTTAATGCTGAAAGCAGCCATCTCTTCATATTTTACTGAGTAATTGTGCCAACTGCCCTTAAAGGCACTCAAATGCCAATATCCATCCCGCTCATTTGTTAACATTTTGCGGATCAGAAGCTAAATCTGTCACTCGTGTGTCACTGGTTAAGTCACTTCTTCTGGGGGCATGGCAGGCAAGAGCTGTTCTGCTGCCTTTTTTGGTTTTTTTTGAGCCAATAACTTGAGAAACACTGGACATTTGTGCTGTAGTGAAATGCTGTGCCTCATCACTGGTCTTTTGCCATGTGGGATGTAGAGAAGGAATAAAAACGTAATGGTGGTTGATGCTTCAGTGAGTGAGGCCAGTCAGGTGTCATCTTGGCCCCAGTTCTGTATTTGGGTCATGGTATCCCCATGTAATTCTCCTACAGGGGTAATTTCCAAAGTAGGAAGAAAATGAGCAGTAAAATTGATGGGAGGAAAATGTACACACAAAAATGCGAATGGTAATTGGAAGCTATTTGTAAAGAGTTGATGAGCTGTCCAGGAAGGAGAGGGCAACTTTGGCCCCAGTCCAAAACCCACTTCACTCGCTTCAGTGGTGAGATGAGAACAGCAATTAGATATTAGAAAAATCAATATACAACAATTAAAAAAAATGGAAAATGGATAGGAATCAATGGCAGTGAGAAACCATGGTGGATAGAGAATGGGTCGGGAGAGCTGGAGAGGCTGAGGAAAACTTGTGCCTGGCACCAGTGGGGAGAGGAGAGAGGGAGCTTCTCAGGATCCTGGAGAAGAAGGAAGGGATAAATGGAAGAAGCAGTAAGGTAGAAATTTTTGATAAATATTTCTGCTGTAGACCTGGAGAGTGGCTGTGTTACGTTTCTGTATCATAATGTGAGTGATGGTATTTTTTCCTAGCTTATTGGTAGCCATGGAGGATATGAGCAGAAATAACAAATTTCTCCTTCAAGGAGAGAAGTATTTTCAAATAAAAAGGCCCTGAAAAGTTGCACCCAAGGAACCCTGAAAAGTAAACCTGTGATGCTGGTTTTAAGAAAGTTTATGAACTGGGAAAATGCTGTCAAGAGCTGGTCAGGGTAAGGTGGGAGAGTTGGCAACACTTTGCTTATCTCTTCTGGGCAAAATAACAGAAGAACCAACATAAGATTCAATTGATAAAGAATTAAAGGATAGAAATATAATTTGTGCCACTCCGCCTAGATTTATGGAATATGGATCTTGTCAAATAAAACCTGATTTCATTCTTCTAGATGACAACTTTGGTTGATAAATGTGGATGAAATAGACTGCACTGTGACATTGCTTATGGGAAGACAGAGCAGAGCACTGGGTGGTTCTGCTGGCACAGGTGATGCAGAGCTGGCCAACAGATTGGGGGATGCGGGGCTTTAGCTGGGGAGCTCAGCACATACTGGTGGGGGTCTCAGTGGTGCTTAGTGCTTTGCTGGTGATTAGAAATGAATATGCAGCTCTGGTTGATTGGCTTTGTGGGTAAAACAAAGGCAGGTGCAGAGCAAGAAGGATAGGTTCCTGGGCTGGTCTGGAAACTGTCAGGAAGGATGTGTTGAGAAGGCACCAGGTCCAGCCTCGTGTGGCCCTGGGCTGGAAGGTGGAATCAGGGCTGTGCTTACAGAGCTGGGTGCAGTACCCTGGAAGGTATCAGCCGTGTGGAAAGCTGAGAGGGAAATCAGGTCCTGCCCAGCATGATGCCAGGATGATGAGGGCTAGGCTGGTCCTTGGGTAGTGGAGGGGTGGCTCAGGACAGATAAGCATCTGGATTTTGAAGTGTGCCTCAATTTCACAAAGAACACCGTGGTGTGTGTGAGGAGGCCATTGTGTACCAAGAGCTTTTCAGTGTTTCAACCACAAAGCCCCTCAAAATACAAAGAGAACAGTAGAGGTTAGAGCTAGAGAAGTTCAGGTGGATCCCAGTACCCGTCTGTGACTGTGGTGGGAAGCAGTGGGTGCTCTCCCTGTCAGCTGAGCTGGTTTGAGTAGATCTCACTGGAGTTTTGTGGTCTGCCCTGTGCTTTGCAGGGCTGGAGGCAGTTGTGCTTTACTGAAAGAACCTCTGTTGGTCACAGTGACATGCACTGCAGGGAGGGTCAGAGGGTGAGAGCTGGGGGTCCCTTTCAGCCTCAAATTCCTGAATTGAGAGGTAGCCAAGGATGTGAGCTCCAGCCCTGCTGCTGGTGGCCAAGGGCTGGTTCAGCAGTGACTCCTGACTGCTGGAAATCCGCTGAAAGCCCCAGTGGCATCACAACGGATGACAAACCCCATCACATTGTCCAGGTGGATGGTGAGGCACAAAGAGCTCTGTCCTTGGCCAGCAGCAGCTTCTGCATCTCCTGGCTGTGAGACCTGCCTCCCTTGCCCATGGTCATGCCCAGATGTGTTAGCTGGGAAGGCTCTGGGGACACAGGGCCTGGCCCACACAGTAAGGAGACATCAGTGCACATGGCCTTTGGGTCTGACTCTTGAGGGGACCCAAATGGTGTCCCAAAAAGCCCATGGTGGTGGTGGGATGGCAGCAAGGGAGGGCGAGTCCCTTCCCAGCCCGGGGATTGCCGCGGCGGTCTAAGGACCTGTCTTGTTGCTGTGGATTAGTGCCATAATTTTTGCAGTTTGGCAAGGCTGCATCAGACTGGAACGTATCTCTAGGTGGTGATATGGTCAGTCAATAGCCTTCATAATTAATCAAGCACTAATAGACAAATTAGAAATCATGTCTCTTCAGAGCAGGAGGTGGGGACAAATGGCTGGTGGATTTTAACTGTTTCGCTCCGTTGTTTTTTTTGCCTCCCTTGAAAATGGTGGGTTATTTAGGGAAGTTTTGTACATAAACATGATTTAAAATGTAAATTATTATCTTGATTACCAAACACGGACAGTGAATTGAAAACTTGTTTTTCAGGCAAGCACATGAAGAATAATCTTACATTTTACACTCCACTAAGTCAATGTAGCCCTAATTTTGCCACACAGGAAATCAATTCCAGTCTTTATAACAGTCGAAGATGTTATGAACAAAGTAATTTTGCAAATTATGGCAAGTAACACATTTATTGATGACTGTAGCTTAGGAATTTAGAATTTGTGAGCACTGTAATATAATAAGGCTGCACTGGCAGGAGCTGAGTGAAATACAGATTATACGGTGAAACTGTAATGCATCATTTGCTATTAGTGGACTGGTAATAATTACCAGTTTCAAAGCAGCTTTTTCCATGTAATCTTTAGTCTCAGTCGTAACAGCCCTTCTCATTGACATTATGATTACACGAGCTGCCCTTATGATCTAGAATATCTAGTTGATGGGAATACTAAAATGTGGTAGCAAACGCTCGATGTTGTATCCTCATTATAAGATAAAATGCTATTTTCTCTGACCTGATCTATAAGGTAGAGAGGCAAGGTAGTGTTTCGTTGTTAGCTCCCACCGTGGTGTTAAAAACATCCACTTCAATATGATGAAGCAAGATGATTTTTTTTCCTCCCCCCCAAGCTCACAAATGAGCACAGGAATGTGAAAGTCCAATTGAATTTCACTCTAATTTCAGCAGATTTAAGTATTTATCTGTGCTCACATGCCTGGCACATACTAAACACAACAGTGCATTTTATTCCAATGCAGGCTTCAGAGTGAAACATTAAATATTATTCCAAGGGCTTTTAAAGTGATTAAAGTGTTAAATGCCTGCTGTAGATGATTGAGGCTCTTTGCTTGCCTGATTCAGCTTCTCAGGCCAAACGTGGAATAGCGGCAGAGCCAGGAGGCAGGGAGGGAAGCTGGCATTGTACAGCCAGCCAATGCTGGATCTCAGGATCACGGAATGATTTGGGTTGAAAGGGACCTTAAAGATGCCTGGTTCTGTCCTGTATCTCCAGAAAATGCCCACATGACATTTTCCTCCCGTCCTCCCCGTGAGATGGGAAAAAAGATGGGAGCACATAAAGTGATGTTCCCTTTCCTAATTCACCTTATTTGCTTTTTTAAAATCTTCCTTTTCTTTGTATTAGGCAAATAGGGGAAACCTAATGAGGGCAACTGTCAGTGCAGCCTGTTTACCCAAGAGAGATGCCTAAAGAGCAGATGCCTTTGGATGTAAATGTTGAGTCAGGGCAGGAATATGTGGTGAAGGCCAGTACCGCCCCAAGTGCTGATGCCCTTGGAAAGCTCCTGGTTTATCTCCCAGCTAACCTCAACGTTATTTTTATTTTTTAAAATATCACTAAACAACAGCTTTGTGAGAAGTGCTGAACAAGGCTGGAAATGAATTTATATCCTTCTCTTAGCTCCAGCTTCGGTTTACCGGCATTTAGCAAAAAGCATCCATATGGGGGTGGAAGTGAATTATTTGCAAAATCCCAGTAATCAATAAAGGCACCCTCACCTTTGCCATATCTCACGCCACTCTTCCCTCATGGGCGGCCCTCAAAAAGTTATTCATCCCCCTTGTTTTGCCGTATATTAGAAGGGGCTGCTTTCTGCTGTCATTATTAGCCGGCTCTTTGTTTAGTTATTTATTAGTTGGTTGCTCTTTTATAATGTCCGTGTTATCTCCAAAAATAAATTATCATGAAATAGAGTTAGCTCACTACTTGCCAAAGTGGCATTTACCATCCTCAGCTTCTTTTCAGCACGAGAGAAATAATGCGGCTCCGGCAGGGCGCTCGGCCAGGCCTCCTGGCCGGCCTCCAGCTCTTTCCCTGGCGGAGCTGCCGCTCTCTCTGTCTTCTCCTGTCCCTGTCCTGTGCTCGATTTTTTTTTTCCTCCCCCTTCCCTTTTTATTTTTATTTCTTTCCTTGCCCCAGAGGTGAATCTCTGCTAAGGAGCAGAAGTTGATTCTTAATTTTGTACACATTGTTAGCCTCGAAATAAGGAGGAGACTAAAAACGTGCTGATGCCCAGCTTGCTGGCAGTTGTGATGCTTTGAACTGATCAGTGTGGAGTGCTTTTCAGAAAGGAATTACTTTATTTTGTATTTATTTATATATTTATTTACATATTTATTTATGAGTACTCTAAGTGCCTACAGCCTCAGTCAACTGAGTTGGAGCTGGCGTTGATTGACTTTACCATCTCTCGCTTTTCTTGGCCTGTTTTATTCTACGGGTGCCCAGCATGGTTCAGTTTTGAACCCAGAGCTGGGCGTGGTGGGAGGAGGTGGATGTGCTTGCTGTGGGTGCCCCTCACCTCTTCCTATTCATGTCCCCTGCCTGTCCCTGGGCTGGGACGTCCCTTGCCCGGCTCCCAGCTGATCGTCCCAGAGGAGGAGAGGAGGTTAGGCGGGGAGGCGAGCGCTCGCCCGCCGCTGGACGGCCGGAGATTGACGCTGCTTGTTGTGTTATTTTGCAGGTAAAGATGAGCCCAGCAGCTACACGTGTACGACTTGTAAACAGCCTTTCAACAGCGCCTGGTTCCTCTTGCAGCACGCACAGAACACACACGGCTTACGGATCTACCTAGAAAGCGAGCACGGCAGCCCCCTGACGCCACGGGTTGGTATCCCAACAGGACTAGGTGCAGAGTGCCCTTCCCAGCCACCTCTCCACGGGATTCACATTGCAGACAATAACCCTTTTAACCTGCTCAGAATACCCGGCTCGGTCTCGAGGGAGGCGTCGGGGCTGGGAGAAGGGCGTTTCCCACCCACGCCACCCCTCTTTAGCCCTCCCCCGAGGCACCATTTGGATCCGCATCGCATTGAGCGCCTGGGTGCGGAAGAAATGGCTCTGGCCACCCATCACCCTAGTGCCTTTGACAGGGTGCTGCGACTGAACCCCATGGCGATGGAGCCCCCCGCTATGGATTTCTCCCGGAGGCTGCGGGAGCTGGCCGGCAACACCTCCAGCCCACCCTTGTCCCCGAGCCGGCCCAGCCCTATGCAAAGGTTGCTGCAGCCCTTCCAGCCCGGCAGCAAGCCCCCGTTCCTGGCCACGCCACCCCTCCCTCCTCTGCAGTCTGCTCCTCCTCCCTCCCAGCCCCCCATGAAGTCCAAGTCCTGCGAGTTCTGTGGGAAGACCTTCAAGTTTCAGAGCAACCTGGTGGTGCACCGCCGGAGCCACACGGGGGAGAAGCCCTACAAGTGCAACCTCTGCGACCACGCCTGCACGCAGGCCAGCAAGCTGAAGCGCCACATGAAGACCCACATGCACAAGTCCTCCCCCATGACGGTGAAGTCGGACGACGGGCTCTCCACCGCCAGCTCCCCTGAGCCGGGCACCAGCGACCTGGTGGGCAGCGCCAGCAGCGCCCTCAAGTCCGTGGTGGCCAAGTTCAAGAGCGAGAACGACCCCAACATGATCCCTGAGAATGGGGATGAGGAAGAGGAGGAGGAGGAGGAGGAAGAGGAGGAGGAGGAGGAGGAAGAGGAGGAGGACTTGAACGAGAGCGACAGGCCGGACTATGGCTTCGGGATGAGCCTGGAGGCGGCCCGTCACCACGAGAACAACTCGCGGGCTGGCGAGGAGGGCCGGGCGATGCCGGACGTCATGCAGGGCATGGTCTTGAGCTCCATGCAGCACTTCAGCGAGGCCTTCCACCAGGTCCTGGGGGAGAAACACAAGCGGGGCCACCTCCCCGAGCCCGAGGTGCACAGGGACACTTGCGACGAAGACTCGGTGGCCGGCGAGTCCGACCGCATCGACGAGGGGGCCGTCAACGGCCGGGGCTGCTCCCCGGGGGAGTCTGCCTCGGGAGGCCTGTCCAAAAAGCTGCTGCTGGGTAGCCCCAGCTCCCTGAGCCCCTTCTCCAAACGCATCAAGCTGGAGAAGGAGTTCGACCTGCCGGCCGCCGCCATGCCCAACACCGAGAACGTTTACTCCCAGTGGCTGGCGGGCTACGCTGCCTCCCGGCAGCTGAAGGACCCCTTCCTCAGCTTCGGCGACTCCCGACAATCGCCCTTCGCCTCCTCCTCTGAGCACTCCTCGGAGAACGGCAGCCTGCGCTTCTCCACGCCGCCGGGCGAGCTGGACGGAGGGATCTCAGGCCGCAGCGGCACGGGAAGCGGAGGGAGCACCCCCCATATTAGTGGCCCGGGCCCTGGCAGGCCCAGCTCAAAAGAGGGCAGACGCAGCGACACTTGTGAGTACTGTGGGAAGGTCTTCAAGAACTGTAGTAATCTCACCGTCCACAGACGGAGCCACACGGGCGAGAGGCCGTATAAGTGTGAGCTTTGCAACTACGCCTGCGCCCAGAGTAGCAAGCTCACCCGGCACATGAAAACACACGGGCAGGTGGGAAAGGACGTTTACAAATGCGAGATTTGTAAGATGCCTTTTAGCGTGTACAGTACCCTGGAGAAACACATGAAAAAATGGCACAGTGATCGAGTCTTGAATAACGAGATAAAAACTGAATAGAGGTATATTCGTACCCCCCACCCCCATCCACACCGCCCCCCCACCCCACCCCCCGCCCCGCATCCCCGTAGAGATTTTCTAGTCCCTTGTGATGGAAGTCATGGAAGCTAAGGATATTTGGAAAGTGCTTGTCACCAGCACACCCTGTTTATTTTCTTTTTGTTCTCACCGTTTGAATGCATGATCTGTATCGGGGCAATACTATTGCATTTTACGCAAACTTTGAGCCTTTCTCTTGTGCAATAATTTACATGTTGTGTATGTTGGGGTTTTTTTTTTTTGGGTTGTTTTTTTATTTTGGTTGGTTTTATTTTTTTAATTTCTTTTTCTTTTTAAATTTTTGGATTAGACAGCATGTACGGTATGTTATGGCTGTTTTTAAATTGTCCCTGATTAGTTGCTGAGCAAACACGTCGCTGTTTCCAATTCCGTTCGGGAAAAAAAAAAAAGGAAAAGAAAAAAAAAAGAGGAAAAGAGGAAAAAAGAGGAGAGGAGAAGGAGGAGGAGAAAAAAAAAAACAAAAAAAGAAAAGTGAAACAAAACCAAACCCGAGAGCAAACAAAACCGACCATGCTGCATACATCCTGTAATACATATCATGTACAGTTTTGTTTTGTGACGTGCAAAGGAAAGCTCGCTGTGGGTGACCCTCTGCGGACAGGACCGATAGCACCGAAGAAGCGTTGTGTTAGCCTAGATCGCTGTCTTAAACCAATAAACCCACGATTGGAGACAGAGTTCCCCTCGGGAACACTAAAAACGGCCTTTAATTGGGAATAACCGACCGCCACCAGTCAGGAAGAGGTAGATTTCTCTCTTAGCGTTTGATTTCAAACACACCCACCCACCCACAAAAATAATAATAATGATAATAATGATGATGATAATAGTAATAAGCAATCCGAGTGCCTTGGGTCAGCCACGGCCGATGGCAGTGGCTCCTTTCTGCTCGTCCTCCACGCGCAGCTCGTCGCCAGCTCGGCCGCGCTGGAGCCGCCTCGTGCCCCTCACGCCACCGGCCACCTAGGAACGAAGAGAGGGAAGAGGAAACTAAGGAAGAGAAAGACATGACCCGCTCAGTCCTAGTTAATCATCATTCTCCTCTGCCTTTTATTGTTATTATTAATTATTATTATTATTACTATTATTTTTTTAAAACTGATCGGACCAGTCTAAAACCCTGCTTGGCTCGTGGAGAGAGCTTAAAACGAGATGTAGAACCTGCCCCCCGCCCGCCCTGCCCCAAACTTTTATTCCCCCTCCCCGTCCATGATTAAATAGAATGTGAAACGCGCAGAGGCCCTTCAACACCATTAAACACACAATAAAGGAAATCCGTTTTATGAAGATATTTACTTTTAATAATATCTTTTATTGATTCTGGCACCAAAACAAATAAATCCGGAGCCACTTGGTTGTCAAGCTGACAATCAAATTATAAACTTTAAGACCTCGTGTATACCGTATAAAAAATAAAATAAAGACTGGCAATAATATTTTACCGAGTGTAACAGATAGAGGAGCAAAAAAATAAATAAATTGTGATTTATTAGCACAATGTGGTACTGTTTGCAATTTAAAACTAGAACAGGTGTATAAGCTAATATCGACACAGTGGTGATTAACTATGAACTCTTATAAGACTTGCCTTTAATGTGATGCTTTGGAAGAAGTAACAGGAAATTAAAAAAAAAAAAAGGAAGAAAAAAAGCAAAAGAGTAGCAGTATCTGTTTGTGCTCCCTAAAAGTTGTCCTTCATTTTTTTTTTTCCATCCTCTGTGTGCTATTTGTGTTGACGTGGAAGAGGATTCCTTGTTTTATTCCTAAGCTAGCGCCCGCCCCGGTTGGTGTTCAAATAGCACTTGACTCTGCCTGTGATGTCTGTATCTTTTCTTTAATCAAAGGTACAGAGGTTGAGTATAAAATAAGACTGCTCAGATAGGACAATTAAGTGCACTGTACAATTTTCCCAGTTTACAGGTCTATACTTTTAAGGGAAAAGTTGCAAGAAAGCCGAAAAGAAAAAAAAAAAATTTAAAAAATGAAAATTCAACACACATTGATGAGCATAAAAAAAAAATAAAACAGACCCACAAAACCCCACAAACTTTGCCAGCCATTTACTTGACTAATGAGCTTATCTTCTCGGACGCGACATTACAGCGCTGTGAATGGAAACAGACTCTACACTCACATAAAATGAATGATTGCTTTCACTCCTACAGTGCAAGGATTTTTTTTTTTGTACAAAAAGAAAAGGATTTAAAAAAAAAAAAAACAAACACCACAAAACCTTTTTTTAAATATAAATGTTAAGAAAATTTTTTTAAGGAAGAAAAAGAAAAAAAAACCACAACACTTCATTATGTTTAGGGGGAAACTGTATTTTAGGGTTCATTGTCTTGGTGGTGTACAAGACTTGTTACTCATTTTAAAATGGTAGTGGAAATTCTATGCCTTGGATATACACAGCTCTTCAGGTTGTATAAAAACATGCATTGGGGAAAGGTTTTAAGATTATATAGTACTTAAATATAGGAAAATGCACACTCATGTTGATTCCTATGCTAAAACACATTTATGGTCTCTTTTTTCTGTATTTCTAGAATGGTATTTGAATTAAATGTTCATCTAGTGTAGGCACTATAGTATTTATATTGAAGCTTGTATTTTTAACTGTTGCTTGTTCTCTCAAAAGGTATCGATGTACCTTTTTTGGTAGTGGAAAAAAAAAAAAAACCACAGGCTGCCACAGTATATTTTTTTAATTTGGCAGGATAATATAGTGCAAATTATTTGTATGTTTCAAAAAAAAGAAAAAAGACAAAAAGACAAAAAAGGTGTGACATTGTACAGATCCGAGGCCATATAATGGCCCTTTGGGGGAAACCTGTTCCGATGTCACGCTGCTGGCCGTCACAGAGGGGTGTACATATCTTTTTTCGTTCTTTTTTCCTGCTGCCATACTGTATGCAGTACTGCAAGCTAATAACGTTGGTTTGTTATGTAGTGTGCTTTATGTCCCTTTCCTTCTATCACCCGACATTCCAGCATCTTAACTTCATATGCAGTAAAAGAAAGAAAAGAAAGAAAAGAAAAGAAAGAAAGAAAAAAAAAAGCTAAAAAAAAAAGGAAAAAAAAAAAAGAAAAGAAAAAACCGTTTTGCAGTTTTTTTCATTGCCAAAAACTAAATGGTGCTTTATATTTAGATTGGAAAGAATTTCATATGCAAAGCATATTAAAGAGAAAGCCCGCTTGAGTCAATACTTTTTTGTAAATGGCAATGCAGAATATTTTGTTATTGGCCTTTTCTATTCCTGTAATGAAAGCTGTTTGTCGTAACTTGAAATTTTATCTTTTACTATGGGAGTCACTATTTATTATTGCTTATGTGCTCTGTTCAAAACAGAGGCACTTAATTTGATCTTTTATTTTTCTTTGGGGTTTTTTTTTTGGGGGGGGAGTTTTTTTAAAATTTTTTTTAATTTTTTTTTTTTTTTTTTTATTATTTGGATGACCAAAGGTCATTACAACCTGGCTTTTTATTGTATTTGTTTCTGGTCTTTGTTAAGTTCTATTGGAAAAACCACTGTCTGTGTTTTTTTGGCAGTTGTCTGCATTATCCTGTTCATACACCCATTTTGTCCCTTTATTGAAAAAATAAAAAAAAAACCTTAAAGTACACAGTGTCAGCTTCTGGTGTCCTCATTTGGCACACGCTGCAGGTGGCTCCAGCAGCAGGCTCTAGGGGAAGGTCCCGTCCCGCGCAGGGGCCTTTGGGGGGCCCGCTCCAGCGCCCAGCTTGGCCTTGCCTAGATCAGCCCCTCTGCCCAGGAAGGGATTTTTGGGCTAAGGAGGGCACTGTCCACCAGTGGAAGGTGTTTGCAGTCTGGACCTGTCGCTTTGGGATTTTCCCCCCCTAGATCAGGAGTGACTGTGAGCCCTCGCCGCGATAGCCCTGTGGCACCCCGGCCTTCACCCGCCCTGCAGCAGGGACCTCCCTCCCTCCCCGTGGGGCAGATCTGTGCCACAAGAGGTGAGCAAACCACAGCTCTGCAGCCCCCGGGGCTCCCCTGTCCCCTGATGCTTTTGGGGACCGGGTGAAGTCACCCCTGGCACCTGTGGGCTGATTTCTTTGGGGGGCCGAGGTCTCTGGGGTCGCACCAAGCCCAGCCCAAAGCTCCCAGCCCAGAGCTCCCTGCTTTTCTCCCCGGGCTTTGATTTTTTTCTTGGCTTTTTGGTGGGAATTGCAGGTTTCTGTGCATTGTCTCTAAAATCCGGAGTTCAGGTCCCCCCTGTCCCCCCTTAGGGGTCTGTATATGTTGTCAGTTTGACAAATACTGCATGTTGCAGCATCTCTTTACTTTATTAAAGCACATACCGCTGTGATATTGTCTCTTGCTGTTCCTAGTGTAATGGATTTAATACTATTTTTTTCTTTTCCTTTTTTTTTGATTTCTGTAAAACCTTCCAGTTGTTCTGTTGTCTTCTTGTGATGGCATCATTTGTTGCCTGTATTTTGCCCGGCGCCTTCTGAAGGGGGAGGTTTGGAATTTTAAAAAAAGACAGAAATACCTATCTAAAGAAGAAAAATATATTCTTTTTCTAAGAGAGTTTTGAAAAGAATGTAGTAAGGAATGTTTTAGTCCTGGAAGAGGAGGAGGGAAGGCTTTGTTGTCTGGGCTATTGGGATGAGAGTGCGGGAGAGCTGGAAAGGTGCCGGCAGTGCCCCCCGAGCTGCTGTCCCCTTCAGCAGGGTGGTGCCCACTGGCTGGGGCTGCAGTGTGCCAGAGGGATCCCTGGCAGAGGGGAGGCACAGTCCCAGCCCTGCATGGGGAGCTCGAGGTGGCAGGCATGGACACGGGCTGTTCCCTGCAGGGGCAGTGCCCGCGGGGATGTGCTTTGCAGCTGCCTTGGTGACACATCTTTTGATGCTGTGCCAGGAAATACCTGTACAGAGTCCGGTCTCTCCCTCTCTGTCCCTGTTTTTATGGCTGGTTGTTGTGAGGCCACGGTGGAGGTGTTTCCTAGAGGACTGAGGTTAGCTGTGCCCGGGGTCGAGCATAGTCTGGGTGTGTTACGGAGCGGGTGCTGTACCCTGGGTTTGTCTTATGGTGATTGTTGTCCCACTGCCTTTCCCTGCACTGTGTTTTACTTTTGAAATAATCTCATATGGAAGCACATTGGCGGGCATCTGCATGTGTCCATAGGCAGGCATCGCTAGGCAGACCTGTGCTGCTACAGTGGAAAGCAAACTGTTGACTTCTCTGTGGAGCATGTGATTCCCAGGTTTCCCAGAGCTGAATTTTCCGGGTTTCCCAGAGAGGAAGGAGCCCGGTGGGTGCTGTGTGGTGCACAGGGCAGGGGCCTGTGTGCAGGAAGAAGCAGCTCCCGCTGTAGGAGGAGTTGTCTGAGCAGAGGCTGGTGAGGGCATAGCTCGCTAGTGGCAATGGCCTGGCGCCCCGCACCAAAGCAGGAGTGCATGGATGTGGTGTTTTCCTGCCGGGGCAGTAAGTCAGGGGTGTGATGAACCCACTGGAGTTTGTTGGGTTGGGGTGTGGATGTGCCAGCCCCACCACGAGCTCTCGAGCTGCTTTGGCATCCCGTGCACGCATGATCTGAGCTGCCCGGAACCTTCCCTGTTTCTGTGCAAAAAGGTGTCTCTAGGAATGAGTGATAGTTGGGCAACAGCATTTATCATTAAAATCTCAAGCTCTGTTTGGAGGGGGACCATGGGTTTATGGCATAGACCCTTTAGTGTCTAATCTCCTCCAAATGGAATGATTTTTGTAATGAAGGCGCTGAAACAGTATCCAGAATTTAGGCTACAGATGTTTCATATTACTATGTTTCCAAGGGCTGAGATAATACAGGAATAAGCGATACCATGTCTTTGCTTGACATTCAGGAGGCTGCGGCGTATCTGATGAGATGCAGTTTTGGGGTTTATCTAAGCACGGAGTTTGTACCCAACAGAAAAATGATACCAGCTGCTCTCTTAGATCCCTCCTTCTCTTTTTCCCTCCAATAAAGGTTGAAACCCACTTCTGGCGGATGCATGGACAAATTGTAGTATTGACTAGCAGAGAGTGATACTGCCCGGAGGGCTCTTTGCCAGAGCTGCTGAAGAGATGCTGCTCCTCGAGCCCAGATGCTCGGCTGCTGCTTTCCAACGAGCCACAGGGATGCAGGAGGGACAGGAGGCATGGGGGAAAGAACCCCAAGGTTTTGTGCCCCTCAGCAGGACTTAAGCTTTGCATTGGTGGCGTGCTAGTGGCTGGGATGGCTGTGCTGCTCTTGGCTGCCTTGGAAGTCCCAGCCAGCTTTAACATTAGCCTGGAAACTTGGGCTCAGACAGGAGCAGCAGCAATCCCTCCCTGGAGGGAAACCAGGCACGGTGCTCCTGACTTCAGAGGAGACATTCCAGTTAATACCCACTGAAGAGCTGGCCTAGGAAGGACCTGGTTACTAAGTTCTGATGGCAGCTCACATGTAGGAGCCCTTAAACCTCTCTTTTAAGTATGAATGAAGTAAATTCCACGGAAAGCAGCTCCCCATTGGGTGGCCGAGGTGGATTTTGAGGAGTGTGTTGATGATGTGCTGGCCTTGCCTCAGTGTAGCCCTCGGCCTGTCGTGTGGGTAGGGCAGTGCTGGGTGACCAGCCTGGAGCTGGGAATGGCTGCTGGGAATGTTTGCTTTCCAGTGCCCCTGCCGTGCTTTGCTGGGTGTGGGCTGGGCAGTGCAGCTGGAGCTTTGCTGCCGTGTGATATCCACGTGCTGGGAGCTGGGAAAAGCCCTCGGTGATCCACTCGCCGTGTGCCGTGTTACCAGTCCCAATGGCTTCAGCAGGGCCTTCAGCACCTGGGGGAAGCCCACGAGGGTTTGGGAAGGACTAGGAGGAGGTTTGCAAGACAGGCTGGCTTGGTCCCTGCCCAGTATAGCCCGGAGGTTTTTCCTCCTAAACGATCCCTGTGGTGCCGAGGATGCCGGATGCGGGAGCGTGGCCTGAGAGAGGAAGGGCTCCGTGCTGCCGTGTCCCTCTGTGGCAGCTGGGTGCCCCAGATGTTAGAGACAGAAAAGGGACAGACAGAAGTAGGGTGAGGGGATGACTCGCACCGTGGGCCATGTCACAGCTGTTCTCTCCTCTGTCCCATGCTCTCTGTAGGTTCGGCGTACCCCCCCAGCTGGCGCGGCGCCCAGGGAGCCCCGGATGTCTGGCAGTTTTCGGATGGAAGTTCCAGAGCACTTAAATTCTGAGAGGAGGTGAAGCTGGGGCGAGCGGCCGGCGGCGTCTGGGCGTGCGGAGGTGCCTCTGTCCTGTGGCTCATCCATCCCTCCACCCATCCCGGGAGAGCCTGAGGAGTCACCCGCCGACAGCAGCTCCCCGGGCTCCTCCTGCCTGCAAGACTATCGTATTTATATTTTGTAATAGAGTACAACACTTCTTTGGGGCTGGGGTTTTTGGTTTTTTGGGGGTTTCTTTTTGTTCATTGGGGTTTTTTTTTTCATTTTCTAAAAACAAACAAACTAAAAAAACCCCACCCACCAAGGTCAAGGGCTTAATGATGGCTCCGACTGGCTCCTTTCCCCATGGAAAAGACTGTCTTGCTCTCGTGGACAACTCAGCCTCTTGGTTATCCCCGCAACGTGCCATTCCTCGGGAGGCACATCTGATGTGATGAATTAAAAATAAAGCAAAACACAGTGTAGGTCTGTGGGTGGGTGGGAAATTGCCATAATAAATGTTGGAGCTTTAGGTTTTGTTTGCTCTGTCTTTAATTTTTAATGCTAACAAGGGCCAGACGGCTGGTGTGACTCTGTGTTCCCGTACCGGCTGCTGCAGAAGAGCGAGTGCTGGGTTTTCACTGGTGATGGTGCTGGCACTGGGGGCTGCCTGGCCCTGGTGGACAGGACAGACCTTTCCCATAGAGCTAGGCCAGGAGTTGGGCTTAGGGCTGGGCACTCTGAGTGCTGCTGAGCCACCTCTGGCTTTTGATGGTGCTGAAGGGGGGGTTTCCTTGGTGAATTCCAGCTGCGGTGTTGCATGGGCTCTGTGGTGTCTGCTCGAGGAGAAGTGAGGCCAGCACAGGTTTGGGAGGGGTGACAGCCGTGCTGAGAGAGCAGGGATGCAGAGCTGCCCTGAGCTGGGGCAGCTGCTGCTGCCAGGTTGTTGTCCCGGTGTTTCCCAGGCTTTGCGTCCCTTGCTCGGCACTGAGCAGCACCAAGGAGTGTCCTGGGTAGGGCCAGGCTCTGTGCTGAGCAGAAGATGGGTTATGTGAGGGCTTTGTGCTGGCTCTGATGAGACTGACAGGCTGTAGCTGCTGATGCCCGTGCTGGCTGGTGGGAATGGGCCTTGTTTGCTGAAAGGAGCAGCGAGTGGAGAGGCTGGCTGGGATCAGCGGGGTGGAGCCGTGGGGAAAGGGCCAGAGGATTGCTTGGCTTTGTGCATTAACTCAGCCCCACTCCTGTTCTGTTCAGCCCTTGCTTACAGTGTGAGTGAGACCCTCACTTGGGGTGACTCTGCTGGTGGAACAGCCCTAGGGAAAACGATGTTGCCTTTCCATGGACAGTGTTGCTCTTTTGTTTGTTGTTTAAAACCCCGGGCTGTGATTTCCTCCTGGTGCCCTGGGCACAGCACAAGCACAGACACTTCAGTACCTTAAAATCTGCCTGGGGTGGGCAGCAGGAGCATCTCTGAGGGATGCCACACTGGCAGCCTGGAGCACTTGGAATGGACACCAAGGGAGCTATTGCTGCTTCTCCTGAGGTGATCTGGTCCTTGAAGGCAAACCACCCAAAAGTCTACGCACAGCCTCAGCTCTTTTTTACCATGAGGGGATGTTTTTAAAGTTTCTTCCTAACCCAGCCTGTGCTGCCACCTCTGTGTCTGCTCCTAAGGGGGTTTTGAGCCTTGGAAGGGTGAGTCCTGTTGGATTAAGCACCCGATTGATTGTGGGTGCACAGTGGTGGAGGGTCAGACACTGCTCCTGCCTGCCCTGCCTCTCTGCTGCAGGCAGTGTGTCAGATCAGGGCTGTGCAGTCACTGGCTGCCAGGGGAATGCTCTGCCCGTTCCTCTGGGCTGCTGGGCAGGGCTCACCTGGTCTGTACCCACAGCAATCCTGGCCAGGGCTCTGGGGAGCTGCTCTGTGAGGGGCTCCAGTGAGCTGGCTCCTTCTGGGGGTGTCTGACCCTTGCTCCGTGTGAGCACAGGCCAGACTCAGTTTGTGGGTGTCTCCTGGGCCAGCTGGTTGTGCTTTTGCTGCTCTGCCTGGTGGAACAAGTGATGGGATCTGCCTCCTCTGGCTGTGGCTTGTGTCTCCTTCAGCAGGCAGCGTGAGGGCAAGGGCTTCTCCCAGAAATAACAAAGTGAGGATGGCTGAGAGTGTTCTGCCAAGCACAGAAGTGACACCTGAAATGCTGAAGATGTAGCCAAACAGTCTTTAAAATGTCTATTTTTAATACAGTTGTTAAAAACTCTCCCCCAGCTCTTAGGGCTTTGAAACATCTTCAGAATTCGTGTTGCCTTAACGGGTGCCATGTCTGTGCTGAGAGCCCCCTGTGAGCCATGGGGTTCCTGCCCCTGCTCCTGGCCCTGCTGTGGCTCCTGCAGAGCCCCAGGACAGCCTCAGCACCGGGGCTGGTGGAGATCCCAAAGGGTCTCCACTGCCCTGGGAGACCTGGGGGGCTGTGTGTTTAATTCAGGGTGTCATCAGGGCCCTCCTTTTGTCTGAGCAGGGCTTGCCTGACTCCCCTTGCTGTGTCTGGGCTTGGGATCACCACCATAATGAGTTTCTGTCAATTAACAGGAGTCCAAGGTTTCCTGAGGAGAGGGCTGGGAAGTTGTTAGAGGGGCAATATTCCCAGGGATTTTGTATTTTGGCATATTCTCCAGGTGCTGGTCTGCACATCCAAATTGGAAATAAGGTGTGGGTGGCCTTTATTAAGAAAACAAAGCTCATAAAGTTTTGGGGGCTTAATAAAGAAAAGATGAATGTTCTTCCCAGTCCTGGGGGATGAGATGAACAAGATTCCTGGGAATCACCTGGCTTAACATTGAGGGTTTGGGTTTAAAAAGCTGCTTTCAGGCTTGGAGATGATGTGCCTATGCTGTGTTTGATTTCTAAGCACACTTTTCCTGACACTAAAATGCAGCAAAGGTCAAGCCTTTTGTGAAGTCTAGCTTAAATTTTGCTTTCAAAATAACGTATGTTTTGGATTCGTGATGCATCTGGGCTGTGGACTTTTATGAGATGCAAGACCTCTCCCCAGAAGGGATCTGAAAACAGATTTTGTGAGTGAGTTTCCAAGCAAAACTGCCAAGCTCCTTGTGGTTTTTTCCAGCTTTGTGTTGGGTCCCACTGAGTGTGTTCCAGCAGCACTGTGGTGTCGGTGGGTGACAGCACAGCTGAGGGCTCTGGGGGAAGGTGCAGGGAAGCTCCATCCTCCTTGGGGTATTTTAGCATCTTTAGCCTTTCCTTTGGGTTTGCATCTCCTTTCCTGTGTGTGTTTGAGCAGTCTGGGTGCTGGTGAGGCCTGGGGGGAGCCTTTACCTGTGGATTTTTGGCAGTGGGGGGGGCAGGGCCTGCTGAGCAGCACTGCTGTCCCAGGGCTCCCTGCTCTGCTGGGGTTCCACCTGACCCCACTGAAAAGTCTCACTGGGGAGTGAGCTGGACCCCCCCAGCCCCCAAAAACAGGAGTGGTGCCTCATTTCCTTCTGCTCTGCTTCTCCTCACACCCAGCTCTCCCATTCCAGGCTCCATCATTCCGTTGTGTGTTGTATCTGCTGCAGGTCAAACATTGCCCCTCCATCCCAGCTCTCTCCCCCCAGAAATCATCCTCTTAGGATTCCTCTTCTGCAGGAGTCCCAACAATCAGCTATTCCCAAGGCAAGGTGGAGTTGCAGGGGGCAGAACAGGGACAGAATGAAACCCCCAAACCCCCAACACGGCCCTTCCTCCTTAACCTCCCTGGATAGAGTTACACATCTGGTGGAGGCTCGCTGGTTGTTGCCATGATTTTATTGAATCTTTAGCAGTGATGAGGTTCAGATGGCAGGACCAGGGGGCCCCAGTTCCATTTCTCCTGCTGGCCTCCCGCAGTGAGTGTGGTGCAATCCCGCGAGCGCCGGCTCCGAGGGCGGGAGCAGGGGAAATCCTGGCCCTGGGCATGGCAGCAGGTGGGTGGAGGTGCCTGTGCTGGGTGAGCACCACATTCTGCACGGAGGGGACGATGGGCAGGTGGTTTCTCCTGACAAAACCCATTTGGTGCATTCCCACCTTTGGTGCATTCCCACCTTTCCTGTGCTCGGGGTGTGTGCGCCGCTTCCCGAGCTCGGTCCATCCCTGGTGGCTCTTCCCTGGCCCTTTCCATGACCCTCTGGGCTCCCAGTGGTGATGTACAGAAGCTCCCTCCAATGTCTGCATGTGTCTAAGGGCTATTCAGGACTCCCTGGCGGGCCCCCGTGGGCGGGATTTGTGCATGCAAAATGAAGGTTGTGTTTGGCTTCTCATACTCGGGTCTATATTCCATATTGTGTTGACCAAGAATAACACCTCAGCCCCTGTGCTGAAGAATGTGATGGACTGATGGCTTTCAGAAACGTACTGTAAATCAAGGAGGCTAATAAATACTTGCTATTGATAAAACGGGGCTACTGCCTTTCAAGTTATTTGCATGTTTTGCAGCATCCTGGTTTAAATGGCACGGAGAAGGTGGCACCTTTGGGCCTCTCCTCCTCCCCCAGCACTCTGTGCCTCACCTGAACCCCCAAAGGCTTGGGCAGGAGCTTTTCCTCAGTGAGGAGGTTTGGATGGAGCAGCCCATGCCCACGGAGCTGATGGGGGTGACCCCAGGGGTGCAGGGTCCCCTTGGCACAGGGTGGCCTCTGGCAGCCCTTGCTCCATGGCTTGTGTCCATGAAATCCCCCACTGGTGGGCATCCCCAAAACCCCCCTGTGCCCCTAATTCCACTATGGATAAAACTTATTTTTCATGTTCTCCTTCCAACAGACCTTCTCCTTGCTCCCTGCCTGGCACGCTCCCCTGGGCTTTGGCTTTTCCATGTGGAGGCTTTGGGGAGGAACATCCCTTTGGGAGCTGCTCTGCACCTGGCTGCTCCAGTTGGCTTTTTTTTTTTTGTTGTTGTTTTTTGTTGCCTGAAATCCCCCTTTAGCTGTTTTCCTCACTTTTTTCCCTCTCTACCCTGCACCTTCTGCAGCTGTAGTGATTAAAGGGGAGGGGAAAAAGGAAAAAAATTAAAAGCTTATTTAAAGCAGAGCCTGGCAATATAAAACAAGGTGTGGAGGTGATGAATGATCCCGGGGTACATTAAAGCAGGGGCTGGCACTTTCGCGTTCCAGCGCTCCCGGAGCTGTTTGGGAATGCCGAGCATCCGCCCCGGGGCAGGATTCGGGCAAGTTCAAAAACGTCCCCTGGGATTCGGGCAGGTCCTGGCTGCTTTCCCTCTCCCCCAGACCTGGGTGCTGCTGCTCAGAGGCGGGGCTGGGAGGCCACGGAAGGACAGAAGGACAGAAGGATAGATCCCCCTGGCCCTGCTCCGGCTCCTGGGGCAACGGAGCAGAGGATGGATGGATGGATGGATGGATGGATGGATGGATGGATGGATGGATGGATGGATGATGGATGGATGGATGGATGGATGGATGGATGGATGGATGGATGGATGGGCACCCCTGCAAGGTGCAGGGGTGGGGAAAGCCTCCCTGGCTTCCAAATGCTTTTTGGAAATGCATTCCCATCACTGCAGTCAGCAGAGAGGGAGGAAAAGAGCAGAGCTCATTGCATGCGAGGAGCGAGGGCAGGTGCAGGGAAATTATGCATTTTTCCAGACTGGCTTATTCCCTTCTGTGTATTAAACATTATTTTAATATTCGAGTGACAATGTTTCATAATTAAGCCAAGTGTAAGAGCTGGAGCACGCTGGAGAGCTGGGCTGGGTGTGGGGAGGTGAGGAAGGCTCCCAGCCCCTGCCCAGGATTAACCCAGGCTGCAGCATCCCCTCTGGAACCCCAACACACCCCTTGCCTGGGCAAGGAAAACCTTTCACTCATAAAGGTTGTAATGTTAATACAGAAGAAAAGCCTTTTAAAAAATTACATTAGTTCACAGCCATCTATTGAACTCATGAGGGGAAATCTAGCCCCTGAGAGATAGAAACTAAAGAGCTGAGCCATAAACCAGTACGATAACATCCTTATTATAAGATGCAAATTAAGGGGCCCAATTCACTTTAAAAAAGCATTATGAGTATTTAATTTTTCTAGTGGGAATCTCTGAAGTTGGCCTGTGTGTGTTTTTTTGTGCTGTGTACTTAAAATAAAAAAGGAGAAAGTCAGCGAGGTCATGAAGGAGAGCTGAGGGTGCTGAGGATGCTGAGGGTGTGGGAGGAAGGAGCTGGTGCTGAGGGGGGCAGCAGGAGATGTGTTCACTCTGGGTTGGATGGGGAGCTCCTGGTGCAGGCCTGCAGCACTGCAGTGGGGTTTCAGTGGGGTAAAACAGGGTCTGCTCACTCTGGGTTGGATGGGGAGCTCCTGGTGCAGGCCTGCAGCACTGCAGTGGGGTTTCAGTGGGGTAAAAAGGGTCAGGGCCTGCCCTGGGTGTGTTTCAGGGCTCCATCTCCAGAGCAGCGGGCTGGCTCTCTGCGCAGCTCTGACCCTTTTTCTGTGTTCTGGGGTTTCTCTGCCTGCTCTGGGCCTGGCACCTCCTCCTGGGCTGCCAGGACGCTGCCACCAGCGCTGCTGTCACAGAAAACTCTCGGTGCCAGAGGGACCTCGAGGCTTCGGGTGCTTTGCTTGCGGCACTTTTCACAATGGGAGTGATTTGAGGCTTAACCCTATCTGCCTAGCTGGGTTTTCCTAGCTATTTCTTGCTTCCTGGAGCTTTTAAAAGTTATTTTATTTTTTTCCCTCCCCTCTGAGGTTGGAAGATGGTGCAATTGCTGCCCTTGGCCCTGTCCTTGCTGTTTGTCACATGCTGGAGGTTAAAGCCTCGTGCAAGGTGGGGACAGCTGGGACAAATAAAAAAGAGATACACCAAGTACTCCATCCAGCTTTAGAGTTGGAATGTCAGGAAAAGCACAGAAAATGTGGTACCCTCACTTCACACCCTCCAAGACAAAAGAGCTGGTTCAGCCCCCAGAGCCATCCGGAGCCTGGAATTGTCCTTCCAAATGTAGAAAATAAAACAAGGAGCCCTGCCCTGGAGGATTGCTTTTCAGAGGGGCATTGACTGCTCTCCTATATAACGTGCAGAGGTCACAGGCTGAGCAAAACAGAGAGACCAGGTAAATGCATTCATTTGAAACCTGGGGATTTTATATATTTTGTGGCACTGTAGAGCATCTCTCCAGTTCTGGATGTGAAACTGGGATGGGATGGGGGCTCTGCAGCTTGACTTTGGGTCAGGCTCTGCTCCCCCACCTCAGCTGCTGCCTGGGGCTCAGGCCATGGAATAACCGGGTTCTCAATGTGCTGGGGAAAGCCCTGGTCTGCAGCTGGTCCCCAGCAGCTGAGCCTGCACAGGGTCTCTGCTGTGCTCGGAAACTTCTCATCCCAAGGCTGCCTCCTTGTCCCTCCTTCCGACAATCAAATACCTCTCTCCAAAGCCCTGTTTGCAAGGAGTATTGCTGCTTTTTAAAGCAGCACTGGTGCCCCCAGCCAGCAAGGACCATAAAGCAGTGCTGGGCAATGCCTGTGGCAGGCACTGGGCCCCGAGTAAAAGGCTCCTTGCTTTGAGGGATTTTTTTTTTTAAGAAAGAAAATAAATCCTGTGTACCTTTTCTTTTGTTTAAGAATCATAAATTCAGCAGCTAACAGGGCTAGTGGTCCATGTGGGCAGCAGCATGGGGCCATAGGTTAGTTAGCCTGGGAATATTTATGGGGCTTTGCTGGCCAGGCACGCTGAGGGGGCTCAGGTATTAAACACCCATTAAAAACCCCCTAAAAACAACACCACACCAACCTTTCCTGATGGAGCAGGGCATAGCACGATCCACAGACCTACAGAAAGAGCTGTTTCAGGGGTGCTTTCCCCCCACCTCCTCCTGAATCTGCACAGGAGCACCTGGAGCACCGTGTAGCCAAAAAATCACCTGGACCAGACTTTCACTTGTGGCTTCCAAAGCGAACTTTGTGGGAAGTCAAAGGATAAATATCCCAACAATATAATAAATATATATAGATATATTATATCAATACATAGCATATATTTATTATATATAGAATATAGTATATATGTTATATAAAATAAATATTAATTAATATATTATATCAATATAATAAATTATATAAACATATAAAACATATTCATTATATGTAATAAATATATCTATAATATATAATATATAATATATAATATATAATATATAATATATAAAATGTTATTTATTATTTATTATTTATTATTTATTATTTATTATTTATTCTATAACTCGATATGCTATATCAATATACTAAAATATAGCAATATATTCTATATATTTATTATATATAATAAATATGTTATATATATTATATAAAATAAATATATCAATATGCTATATCAATACACTAAAATATAGCAATATCTTCTATATATTTACTATATATAATAAATATATTATATATGATATAAAATAAATATATCAATATACTATATCAATATAATAAATTATATCAACATATTATATATTATATATAATGAATATATTATATATTATATAAATAATAAATATATATCAATATACTAAATTTTATCAATATATAATATATATTTATTATGTATAATACATATATTATATAAAATAAATATATATCAATATAGTATATCAATATTCTAAATTATATCAATATATAATATATATTATTATATATAATACATATATTATATATATAATATAAAATAAACATATCTCAATATATCAACAATAAATATCCAACAATACAAAGCCCGTGGACAAACCCCAAGGGTGATAACTTGCCACAACCATTTCCAGCTCGCGTTGCACCCCCTGAACCCCCCTTTCCTGTCTTTGGGAGCAGCAGCCCCATAAATCCTGGGCCCGCGGTGCTTTATCGGGAGTCCCCGGCTGTCCCCGCGGACCGCGGCGGGCCCAACATCTGCAGGGAGGGAAATCCTCCCCGTCCCGCCCGCGGCTGCGGTTCTGCAGCCCGGGCTGAGAAATGGGGAAGGATGTCCCTGCCTGGGGCTGGCACTGACTCAGGGCAGGGAACAGCCGCGTTCCTGCACCCCCGAGCCGCTGCCTTGTCACTCGAATATTAAAATAATGTTCAATACACAGGTAAGGGCCGGGATGCCGAGAGCAGAGCTGGGGATGCGCTGGGAAGGGATTGGGAAACCTCCCTGGGGGGTTAAAGGCAGCTCTGTGCCCGTGTGTGGCCCTTGGGAAGAGCATTCCACACCACACAGCACCTTGGTTTATTAAAAAAAAATAAAAACAACAAAAAACTCCTTTAGTGTCCCTTTGTGCTTGTGTTTCGTCCCTTTAGGAAAGCCTCTGGCTTTTGGGAGCAGATGATGTGTTTGTGTCTCACTGAGGTTTGCACCACCTTTCAAGGCCCAGGGACCCGTGGAAAGCTGAATTCTCCCAGGAGCTGGGAATGCTCTGGGAATGCTCTGCAGAGCTGCAGGAGGTTCATCCAGGATGGAGTGATGCCCAGTATCCCTCAGGAAGGCTCCTGTGTGGCTGGACTGGATGTTCCATGGGGCTGGATGCAGCTGGAACGCTGTGTGTGATGGGTGGCAGGGGATGGGGAGCAGGGAAACAGGAATTGCTGATTTGCAGCAGCACAGGTGCTGCCTGTACCTGGGTGCAGGGGCTGCCTGCAGTCCCTGCAGTGGGTCTGGGGGCTCCTGGTACACCCAGCCACAGCCAGAATCCCCCCAGGTATGGTTTTTGTCTGGTTTCTTGGTTTGGGCTGTTTTTAAGGCTGTGGCAGAGGTGCTGCTTGGTGCCAGAAGTCTTTCCAGAGGTGATTCTCTCCACAGCTCCCTGACACCTTTCCTCCACCACTCTGCAGCCTCAGGTGCATCTCTAACTCCTCCATTTTGGGGGTCTTTTTGTTTTACACCTCTTTCCTTTCCTCTGACATGTCCAAATCATCTCATCCCCTCCTCAGCGCTGACACAAAAATGCAGCTGAGAAAACACTGAAGCTGCTTCAACAACTGCTGTGCTCAGAAGTAAAGCAAACCAGAAAGTTTAGGTTACTACACTGAGAGCTTCCTCTTTAAACCAGCTTGGGGCAGGGGAAGAAGTGAGAGTCCTTGGTAATTAGATTCTCTCCCTCATCCTAATTGCATTAACAACAAGGCAGCTCCAAAGTCTGTTTCTTTTTAAGTTTTCCTGAATTTATCCTTTGTCTGAGAAGCTTGGAACAGAGGGCTGCAGTAAATATGATTAACCTGCAGTCAGTGCTGAGGGATTTTGGCTGTGCCCTGTGGATGCTCAGCCTGTGGATGTGGAGAACCACTGGGCTCTGGGAAAGCAGCTCCTGCCAAATCAGGGAGTGGAGCAGCCAGAGGGGTGAGCTGCTCCCTCCTGGCCAAGGAGGTTTTGTCTGAAGGGATAATTTGGTGGGAAAAAGCTACCTTTTTCTCCCCATCTCTTTCCAGGGCTGCTAAAAGACCCTGGAGTTTTAGTTTGGCAATGCCTTGTCAATAACTTCTACAATTCCAGAGTGCCAAATTTAAACTCTGACTAAATCATATATATATATATATATATTGTGTATTTTCTCTTTTAGAAGAAGAGAGGATGTTTAGTTAATGTATAATTAGGTGCTGGGTCTGTGGGCTGCACAGAGCATGGAGGGAAATGCATGGGCAGGAAGATGAAGGAAAAGCCTCCCATACCAATGTGGGATGTCCCCTGTCCCTTATCTGGGGTCAGGACAGGTCTTGTTCAATTACAGGTGAGCACTGAGGGCATCCTGGTGACCTTGCACTGGAATTCTGTGCTGTTGGGAGCTGGTGGCTGCACAGGAGGTGGGCAGTGATGAACCTCGGGACGGACTCCTGTGAGCTCCTGACACACCACAGCCCCCATTCATTAGGGAAAAACAGTGCTGATGGTTCAAAAATATTAATTGTTGGAGATCTCTGTAAATTCTGGATTGAAGGAGTCTGACCTTCCTACTGTTTAACTCAAGCAAAGCTTTTCTGCAGGAGTCTCTGCTGGGTATGAAGACAAGGAACGGTGTGCTGATAATGCAGTGACCTTCAGCAGGAAAAGAGAGCTCATGTCCCCAAATCACAACCACTCCTGGGTGACATTAACTGGGAAACCTGTGGGGAAGGGGCACTGCAGCAGGCTGTCCCCATCAGGAGCACATCAGGGGTCCTGGAGCTGTGATGGGGACAAGCCAAGGGTGACACCATGGGACTGCACTGTCCCATGGGGGCTGAGCTGGGAGGGCAGGGCTGGCTGTAGGCCATGGGCTCCTCTGACAGCTCCAGGAGCCACCCAGGGAGCTGGAGAGGAGCAGCTGAGGAACGGGCACAGAGAGGATGGGAGAGACAAGGTCACATCTTGCAGACCCTGTCCCACCAACCATTGTGTGCTCAGAGAGTCCTGGGGCTGCCCTGCCTGGCCAGGGATGTCCATGTGTTCATGTTCATGTGTTAATGACTCCCAGCTGTGTCTGCCCATCACTGATTGCCCTCAGGTGGGCCCTGCCCCTCTCCAGGTGTTCCTCGTTACCCTGATTGCAGCCCCTCACAAAAGCAGGGCCAACAGCCGAGTTTGGGCTCCATTTTGGTGCTGCCTGGCTGTCCTGAGGGATCCCTGCAGCTCACAAAGGCATGGCTAACAGCGAGTTTGGGTTTTTTTGGTGCTGTCTGAATGTCCTGTGTGGGGTGAGCTCTGTCACCCCCTCTGCTCTGCCCTGCTTGCACCCCAACTGCCTTTGCTTCATGGACTGGGCCTGGGAGGCCTGTGCTCCTCCTTTGCAATTTGTCAGCCTCACAAAAGGACATTTTTGGGCCTCACAAAAGGACATTTTTGGGCTCAAACTCCCTCTGGGATTGTGTGAGGTTGGTGCTTAGAATTGCTAGCTACTGTCAGTGTCCAGCAGGCTCTGGCTGTGGCGAAGGAAAGCTGCACTGCTATGGGAGAAAGGAGAGGAGGATGTGCTCACAGAGGACAGAGACTTTTGTGAGGTGTTTCCAGCTGGATTTTGCTCATGCACTGTGCTGAGAGTTCATCTTTGTGACCACTTGGGTTTTTCCTGCTGGGAAGGACAGGGAGCTGCTCTCCACGAGGCAGGTGAGTGGCTCCTGTACTTGCTGCTCTTTAAAGAAGGTTTATGCATTGTCACTCCTGTCCTTGGGTTCCAGTCTCTGCAGATGGCTGTTCTGTATCTCTGGAGGCTCTCCCTGCACCCATGCAGTGGCACCTGCTCTATCACAGCTCCTCTCCCACCTCTGCCAGAGGGGAGAGCTCCCTGTGGGCTGGGCAGGAGCTTTTTGGAAAGCCTCCCTCTGTTCTGAGAGCTCAGCTGAGCCCTTCAGCTGGGCAAGAGAAATATTTTGGGTGTTGTGAATGTGTGGGGCTGCTCTGAAGGCAGCTCTGGAGCTGCAGGAATGCTCTGTGCTGGCCTGCTCATTGTGAGAACTTGTGTTGCTCTCTTTTTCTGGGCAGAAATACATTTTTTTTCTTTCTTTCTTGTACCTGAAATTCCTGTTTTTGGGAAAGGCTGTACTTCAATGTTGCAGTGGGCAGAATATTTTAAAGCTTTGTTAAGTTTGAAGTTTATTGCTGGTTGTTAAGTGTTGATAAACTGAAAAAGAAATCACCAAACCATATCGGTTGGAGACATCAGTGCCTGTTGTAAGTGCTGAGGGAGGGAATGCTCATCCTGCAGAGACTCCAGGTGAACTTGGTGGTGTTACCTCGCAGGAATTTGAGGGAATCCAGAATAGATTCCTTGATAATAATAGATAATACAGAAATTATTTTGGCCACTCCTTCCTCTGCCCATCCATTTGAGGCACCAGTCTTTGGCTTCTGAGCCACAGCAGCAGCCAGGGTGGGAAGATGAAGGTTTATCCATTAAAACATCATCCCTGACTCCTGCGGACCTGGACAGTCCTCGTTGGAGCAATTAAGGGCTGTGCCATTAGTCTGCTGCTTAATGAATATTGAAATAATGCTGCCTGGAAATGAAAAGGCATCTCCTTTTCTGCAGCACAAGCAGAGCAGGGGTGTTTCCCACTCAAAAGGGGTGGTCCCTAAGTGTTGGTGTCACCCCCCTGGAGCTGCAGTGATGCCCTGGTCTTGGAGCTGAAGGGAGAAGTGGGAATCTTGTAGCTGGTAATAGCCAGGCCATTGTTTTAAGGATAAAAATGTTTAATGTACAATAACGAGTCACATAATGAATGTCCAAATGAGTGATGTTTTCCTCAGTTTTGCATTCCCCGAGGAGTTGAAAGTATTGGTCACTTTGACACAGGAAGCAGTCAGGCAATTACACTGGTGTGCTCTGAAAAGAGGGGATTTTATTTCATAACCATTTCATAACAAGAAACTTGAGCAAAGGCCCAGAACACTCTGTGCTTCCTGGTCACTGCTTTAATTCAATTTGCCTCTGCTCCAGGTTAAAAAGGGATGTGGGTTTTGGGGCTGTCAAGCTAGTTTTGGGTTTTTGGAAGGGAGGAGCTGGGAAGGAGAGCAGGAAGTCATCTCTAAAGGGTTTCTTCTTTCCATAGAAAGGCAAATGAGAATTAATTAGTCCTGGTTACCCCTCGTAGCAAGGGGTGGTGGTGGCTGCTCTGGGTGGGACATGTGCTTGCCATGTGCCCATGGATGTGCAGGGCTGGGTGCTGGTCTGCTCTCACCCCACTGCAGCATCACCAAAACTCTCTGTGGCTTCAAGGGGTTTGCCCAGGAGCTTTCAGTACCCTTTTTTTTTCTTCTTTTTTTTTTTTTAAAGCTTTTTCATAAGTGAGTTAATGAGAGAAGTTGTACGAAATATTTTGAGACTTAAGACTCATTTTCTTCCCTGAATGAAATTTTGGGGAAAACTGTACCCTTGTCATTTTAGCTGGGCAGCACCACCTAAATATTCATCATGGTGCAGAAAGCAGTGAAACCTGGGTGATTTCAGTGAAACCTGGGTGATTTCAGTGATGCTGGAAAATCAGTGTCGCATGTGCCATGTGCAGGGAGAGGTCTCAGATGTTGCTTTAGGAAGCAAAGTTTTAGTGCTCAGAAAAAGAAAAAAATTCCAGTTTTTATCTATTTTACTGAAGGCTAGAATGAATTCTTATGTATATTTTATAAGAATATTTGTTTTGTGTTTAGCCCAGCATTAGGGACACTTTTTTCCCTAATAAGCTCACGCCGGCGCTCCCGTCACCGCAGCCCAGAGGCCGTGTTTGGTGGGGATGAAAAATGAACATATTATTTCCCTATCAATAGCAGGCCAGGCTGATCAATGCCAGGCAGCACTGCCCCAGCGTGCTGGCAGGAGGGCTGCCCTGTCTGAGCAGGGCTGGTGCTTCATCTCTGATGTGGAGCTTTCAACCACGGGGCCGACAAAATGCCTCAGTGACAGCCAAGCCATTAATTACCATCATCTGAGCCTAATTCATTCATGCCTTTCCCTCTCATGCAGAGGGACAGGGAGGGCCGAGGGCACTTGGGGAAACACAGGCATGATTCCATGTTCGTTATGCGAGCGCTGTGTTGGTTGCAGTGGCTTTAATTGAATTGGCTTGCCAATAAAGCTGTTGTCATTCAGTAAGTGAATTTGTTGTACTACTCGCACCACAGCTGCTGCATACAACCAGGCGTTTCCTGAAGGCAAGCCAACCTTGTGCTACCCTGGCTGGAGGGTTTTTCTTGCTGCCTTCCCCCAAAACTCATCCATAGCACGTTCTAAAATATCCTTAAGGTGTTGCTCCCCACCTGGCAGCAGCAGAGCATCACCTGAGCCCCTCTTGCAGGGGCGTGTTACCACTCGGTGTTATTTGAGTTGTAACTCATGAAGAGAAGCCTAAAAATTGCTTGATAGTAGTAAAACTTTGATTTCAGTACCAATGGAGGCAGCTGGTAATGGGGACCTGTTGCCCTCAGTGCTTGTATGAATCCCTGGAAATGGTTTTGGCAAAGGCTGTGGAGCCTATTTCCAGCCCAAAAAAGGGTGGCTGTGAGTGGGGTGCAGGTTATCCCTCGTGCTCTGGGGCTGGCTGGTCAGACCATGTGTTTTTCCAATTAACAGGCTCTGACCTCCGTTACACTGGGCTGGTGCTGATAGAGCATCATTGTTCCTTGCAGGAAAAGTAAATACAGAATATGACAGACAATATATTTTGCTAGTCAGGAGCTTAGAGTGCCATTAAGAAGTCTGGCAATATTGATAAAATAAAGCAACATTAGGAGAGGCATTTATTATGGTGTATGTGGGCTGTTGGGCCAAAAAATACTCCAACTTTCTGCAGTTTATAAAACATTGGGGAAGGAGAGGGGGCGGACTGCCTGATTTATGGTGGCTGTAAGTGATGCTGAGATGAAGTAAAACATCCAGAGGCCTGAGAAAGTGTTACTTTCGTGTTTTGATGCCCGGTGTGAGTGTGCACACAGAGGTGCACGAGGCAGCTCAGGGGTGGCTGAGGACCAGCACAAACTCCCTGCACAAACACCTCGTCCTCCTCATGGGCACTGAGGTGCAGCCCCACATCTGAGCCACCTCTGCCCCTCTTCTCTGCTGGGTCAGAGCAAAACCCCAAATTCTTCACCCCCAACAAAGGGGGAACAAATCTGGATCTGTTTGTTGTGGCTGGATCCTAACTCCAATTGGGATTAATTACTTGGTGCTCTGCTGAGCTGGGGGAATTACCCTAAGAGGGAAGTTTTCTTCAGTTTTTTGTTTAATTTTGTTTTATTTTTATTTTGTCTTTTAACAACAACCTCATAAAGCCTCACACTGAAATCCAGATTAATTCCATCGGATTTATGCTTACTGTAGATTATTTTTAGCACATCCAAAAAAAGGGCAGGTCAGGCTTTTCCCACCCTCTGCTGAAACTGGATCACGCTCACCTGTGTGCAGGAGCTGAAATAATATTTTGAGTGTTGATCTCACTTGAGGTAAATTCTAAATTTGAAGAGAAGCTGGATGTTAGATGGTGAAACTTAGTACATGAATGCCTGTTTAGACAGCCCATAAAAACCCTAAATTTTGCCCCATATAGGCCCACGTTATTTGAGTTGTAACTCATGAAGAGAAGCCTAAAAATTGCTTGATAATAGTAAAACTTTGATTTCAGTAGCAATGGAGGCAACTGGTAATGCGGGCCTGCTGCCCTCAGTGCTGGGAGCCTGCTTGTACAAATCCATGGAAATGGTTTTGGCAAAGGCTGTGGTGCTTACTTCCAGCCCAGGAAAAGCCACTTTTCCTGGTGCAGTGGGAAGAGAAATATATCAAGGATAAAGCTTGAGGACCTTCAGGTAGTTGGCCTGCCTCCTCGTTGTGGGGCACCAACTCCAGGAGTAGAAATATTCTGGGAATGTCCCACTGAGGCCTGTAAGACCATGGCCTTCTTCCTCCTCTCTGTTTCTTAGGATTTTTCCTAGAAATCAGGACCTACAACTCTAGGAAATAACCATGTGGTCAACAGAGAGCCCTCAGCCATCATGTCTGGAATTAGCAACACAATCTGGAGTTGTGGGGTGGTTCGGGTGTGTCAGAGGGCAAAGCCTGGGGTTTTGGGGTTGGGATCCACAGCAGCAGCCCCTCCTGATGGTTTAGGGCGATGCTGGGTTCCAGCAGGTCTGTCTGGCAAATCTTCCTGCTGCACCAAACCTCGTGGATTTGGTGTTTGTGGCATGGGACAGCCCCTTGTGTTGGAGCTTCAGGGAGCCACGAGGGTGGGGAAATGTTCATTGGGAGCCCAAAGCTGTGCTTGGGGTTACTCCAAGTAACCCAGTTTGCTGTGAACACTCCCTGGGAGGCTGTGTCAGTCAATTATAGACTCAGGGTGGCCAACAGCCTCTTCTGCTATCATCCCTTCCCACCACTCCCCAAGCCTCTGCCAGAGAGGACAAGCCCAGTGGCAGCAAGCACACATCAGCCTCGGGATGCCATGGCAGGGAGCCAAGACAAAAGTTCTGCATAGCTTCATCTTGTCTTTTCTTGGGTATAATATTAATGTATGTGGAATGCAACTGTGCTACTATTAAAAAAAAAAAAAAGCTGACAAGGGCTTCTGTATGTCTGTATCCCCCATGCTATCAGAAATAAATTTTCATTAGTAGGAGCCATGTACTTCTCAATTAGTATCTAATCAAGTAGGCCCTTCTTTATTTAGAAGGTTTATATTTTTCTTAATTCTTCTGTGCCCACCACATTCACAGTATAAGAAAATTGTGCAGGCATGCTGGCCTTTCTTTAGAATGAGATTTCTGTACAGAAAAAAACAAAGCCTAATTTTTTCAGAGATTGGGTTAATGATTGGGAGAGCAATGACTTGGAGAAGGAGGACTTGAGTGAAAGGAAACTGCTCGTGAAACCAGACCCTAGAAATGCCATAAATTTAGGTTTGTAGCAGGCCAATGCTTATTTTTCTTTCTCTATGCCAAGCACTGCTTTTGCCTTTAGACCGAGTAGGGTTGCAAAAGAAAAAAGTCCATCTGGAAGAATCTTGGGAAGGGAAGAGGAATTTGGTGAATGTTCAGATCACAAAACCTGGTTACAGCTATCTGAATGGTTCTCATTGAAGCAACTTTCTCAGACTTGTGGAGTGGTTTGGATTGGAAAGGACCTTAAAGACCATCCAGTCCCAGCCCCCCTGACATTCAGCTCTTTGACAACACAAGCTTGAAAGCCTCCTGTGCCAAGTTTGCTTCAAAGTAATCTATGCAAAAAAAGCGCACAATCTGTGTGTGTGAGAGAGCTCTGGAGATGGGGGAAAAAACCCAGGGAATTCCTTTAAGGCTTGTGAACACCCAGTCTGTAAAATTTAACTCGTGTCTCGCCCAGCCTGTGATGCAGGCACTGGTGAGGCCGGTGCCACCCGGCCTTCCTTCGTGTCTCTGCGGGCCACAGGAGGGCCTGGATCCTCTGCACCCAGCCCTGAGCTGGCTGGCAGGGCTGTAATTACCTGTGTGGGTGGCAGAATGGCCCAGGGCTCCCCGTTTGCATTTTGTGCAACCAGAATGAACCCTCCTTGCTGGGCTAAGGTGGCAAATAAAACTCGAGCAGGGCCGCGCTGGGTGTTGGTGGGGAGTTGTGTAATAGCATGAGAATGGGTTTTATGGCAGTGTATCACTTGCTGAGACTGCAGGGCTGGTGCAAATCACGCGTTGGGAGAAGGCTTTTGTGCAGCTCCATGGCTTTTTTGGGAAGTTTATGGCTTGCCCAGCAATTGGGTGCTGTGTGAAAGGCGTGAGGCTGCGGGGCCGCGTTGGCAGCGCGGCCGTGTCGCAATGCACACAGAGATGCATGCAGAGGCACCCACATTTGGGGCTGTGGAGAGAGATCCCAGCCCTGCCTGCATGCCTGGCCTTCCCCAGGGCTGCTCTGACCCAAACCCTGCCTCTGCCCTGGGTCTATATCTCCTTTGCCTTTCTACACCTCCTGCACCTGGACTTGCGCTCTCAGCACCATGTTAGATGTGTGCACCCCGGCTTTGTGCTAAATCACACACCCTCTGTGTCCAGGATGAGCTCCTGAGACTTCTTGCTCACCTTGGGGTGTTGCTTCAAGCCTTCTTGGGGTGAGAAGGTTTGGCTATGTCAGGGGTCCCGAGTGTTGCAACTCTGCTTGTGTTGCAAGGGAGGAGCTGGGGTTAGACCTTCCCTGAGCTGGCTGTGCCACCCAAAATGCAGCCTGAGCTTCAGTGGTCCAAAGCTTTGGCTCTGAAGGGTGAAGCTGAAAGCCAGGTACAGGTGGGAGGGGATCAGGTGAGACTCTACTCCCTGCTAGGTCCATGTTCTTTGCAGCAGCTCCGTGGATTTGATCGGATTTGGTTTCAAGTCTCAGTGCGCACAGTTTTATCTGCTGTCCTTGGGTTGTCTCTCAAGGGCAACTCCCCTTTTTCCTGGGCAGTGCAAGGAGCCTCTCCCTGTGTGTCAGCAGGCAGAAATTATCAGAGATTGCTCTGTGCATGGCAGAAGACCCTGAGTTCCACAGCTGGAACTGGGAGGACATCTGGCATTCACCCCAGGGGTGATCTGAGCCTGGTGTCCCCGCAGCTCAGTTTGGGACAGCCCCTTTTGGAGTGGATGTTTGCCTTTCTCCAGGTCTTTTTGGGGGGACTTGTAGGTCTGGTGGGAGCCTTCTCATGGCTGTGCCTTGTGGCAGTAGCTCTCTGTTTGTATTTGTATAAAGATTGTGCACTGAGGTCAAAACCCCCACGATGCTGAGGAAAACCTTTCTGTTGGCTTTATTGGCTGTTGCTCCACCTCTGCAATGAAATCAGAAGTCAGAACCTGCAAAAATGTGCAAGTGAGATGCAGAGAGTCTTAAATTAGCTCTAAAAGAAAGGAGGGGAGAAAATAACAGCCCCAAACACAATAAAATGTGACACAGGTGCCTTTCTGAAACTTTCTCTTCTGTTCATTTCAAAGTACTGTTTGAATGGTGTTTCAGTATTACTGGGCTTCTCATAGAGGCAACACTTGCTCTGAACAGTCAATTTCCAGCTGATCCACTTTAATTTGTTTGTGCTCACCAGGAATGGAGCATATCCACTTTGAAGCAGCTGTCCTGAGAGAAATTCACAACAATGATGAGAGATACTCTGGAGCTGAGACCAAGACAGATCACTGTGCTTTACTGCAAACCTCTGCACAAGCTGGGTGTTGCCTTTCCCAGTCCAGCAGCTGGAATTCCTAACACAGTTTCTTGGCTAGAACTAGGTTGGTGTGCAGTGGAAGCTGCTGAAGTTGAGAGAGATGCTCTGGGTTTATTGTGAAATTACCAAAATCCAGCCATAGGCCTGAGAAGGTTCCTCAGGACAGAGAGATTGTAGACAATTGTTGTCCTGCTGCTGTGGGGGAGAGCAGAGCACGAGAGGGTAGGAATGGGAATTGGGAATTGCTCCATGGTCCTCCCTGGAGCCTGAGCATCCCAAATCCAGCAGAACTGACACTGTCTCCCTGCTCCCTCCCATGGCTGCAGGGCTGAGCAAGTGTGGACAAACCCAGCCTGGAGCTGCTGCCAAGCTTCTCCAGCTCTTCCCACCGCTCTGCCCCAGTGCTCAGGAGATAAGGTTCCTCCTGCCCTGCTTTCCAAAGGGATTTGGGATTGCAAAACGTGCCACGTTGTTGACTGGAAGTTGTTACCATCTGCTGGCTGTTTCCATGGTCTGGCACTAATGATCTCATTCAGGTTCCTAGGGGATGGCTGTGCCCTCTCACTTTCTTCCTCACAATCACAGTCATCATCACTGTGTTGGGCACTAACTGGAATTCTCAGTTACAAGTGGCTGTGGATGCACTTTGCACAAGAAACGGGGCAATAGGAGGGAAAAATGCCTTTCCAGCAGCTGGGTGATGTTTTCTGTGCAGAAAGGATTTGGGGTGTTTGGCCATGCTGTACAAGCCTTAAACACTCTCTCAAGGGGGAATCAAAGGATATGAGCTACAGTAGGTGAAGTAAGAGGAATAAAAACACACTGTTATCCCTTTGCATGATTTCCTAACCCTCCCACCAGGCAATAGGTGCCTGCTCCAAAGTGCCCTGTCTTGTAAATGCATGCCCAGAAAATGCAGCTAAAAAAAAAAAATAAATCTAGTGCATATTTAGAGTTGGGATCAGGTTGGAAGCATTTGTGGTTCTCACTGGTTTGATGATATTTGAAATGTTATTCAAAATCATGCAAAGCTGGGCTCTGCACTGGGAGCCGTGGAGGTGGAGATTGGTGCTGCAGGGGATGTTCCCAGGGAAGGGGGGGGCTGGAAGTTATGTGGGATAGTAAATGCAGCTCAGAGCCTGACAAGTGTCATGGTCCTCTGCCTCAGAAGTGACCTTTCAGTGCTGCTCTGATACCCCTTGTCCTGCTTTTCCTTTCTGGTCCCTGTCCCTGTCACAGCGTCACCTATTCACAAGCCCTCAGTTTTAGTGGAGATGCCTCCTACTCGTTTGGAGGTGTCCAAAGGACTTGTTTTCTGAAAGCCAAAGCACATTCTGAGTGCAGAGGTTACCAAAGCTTGTTTGAGCATCCCTGGAGACCTCAGCTTAGAGTGGTTTGGGGTCAGCCCCTTTTGCTGTGCCCTGCCTGAGGCTGGAGCAGCCTGGCTTGGGTTTCCCCAATGGCAGTGCCCTGTGGTGATTGCAGGTGGTTTCTCACTGAGAGTGTGGTTCCCCTATCACCCTCCTTATCTCAGCCCTCTGCCTGGCTTCAGGCTGCCCTGAAATCTGTGAGGAGCTGTGGTGGGAGCTTGGTTTGGGCTCAAGTCAGCAAGGAGCAATGTCTCAGCCTGTTGGTAGCTGGATATTGATGTGTGCTTCCATTGCTACCTGAAATACAATTATACCTGAGTAAAGACTTGCTGAGGGGGGGAAGATTGAAGGCATTCTTTTGTTCAGTTGTGCAGCAGGTTGGGGAGTTTAGAGGCCAAAAGGAAGGTGGGCTCCCTGCTCATGATGGACCACATGCTCTGCTGGCACCCTGGCTCCATCCATCAGGAGCCTTGGGCACAGATGTGAGTGTGGAGCAGCAGCACTGCATCACCTGCCATCCCCACGGCTGGGGTGAAAGGGGAAGCTATTTACATAAATTATTGGAGAGCAGTAAATATTATTTCATGATATCACATCGAGATTAACTTAATCAAACCTGGTATTAAGAGGAAGGATGATTTGCTTTTAGCCGAAGATACAATTAAAGGAGGTGCTTGAGGGTAAAGGAGAGTGCCTACTTAGGAAGATGTTTATCACACAATGGGTGATAATGGGTTGGGAAGCTCATAACCGAGATCTTAACTCCTTTGTGGATTTTGTAGCTACCACTCTCCTAATTTTAGCAGCTGTTGCAGTCTCAGGAAGGAGGATGTGAATGAAATGTTGTGGGGTTTTCTTGTGGGCTTTGGCTGGAAGGGAGAGATACCTTAATATTTTAAATGCCTGTTTCTCATTTCAAAGGTTTCTGGGAGATTGTCTTGGCAAATATTGTCCAAACTAAAGGCAAAACATTGAACTTTTCCCAGCTGGTCTGGGAATCTGCCTGGCCTCAGCTGTGCTGTGGGTCAAGGCTGTGCTTTGGGTATCCTGCAGTCTGTAGAGGGTTAAAGCCATTGCAACCTCCCCTTCTCAGTGCTGCTTTTCTCTTGGTGAGTGAATAAAGCAATGGAATCGTAGAATATCCTGGGCTGGAATGTTATTTGTTTCCTAGATTCATCTTCTAGAACCCTGGAAGGCACTGCCTTGAGTTTCCACACGTGTCCGTAGGATATGAGTCATGTGTGGCCCTTTCCAGTGGTTTAATGGAAGCTCAGTGTGTGTTAGCTGTCTGAGAGAACAGATCCCATGTGGGTTTGTTGCCTCCAGAGCTGGCTGCAAGGGTGTTGCTCTTACACAACTTCTTAAACAATATTTTTTTTGCATGATTTTTACAGAAAAGCCAAAGCTTACCCATCTGGGCAGCCCCTATGTGAATCCCTTCTCCCTTTATTTTTGAGGGAGGCTGAGCTTTCCCTCAGTCTCATATTTTTCAATCAAAACCCAAATTATTGGTTGAGGGGATGGGAGCTTGAATTGGAGAGTCTTGGACAAGCCTGAACTGTGTCTCCTCTTTGTGTGGAGTGCATCCTCCTCAAACCCACAGCTCCAACAGCAGCTGCAGAGCTGGGAAAGGCACAAGATGTACTCAGTGCATTCCAGGATTAGACCCATTGTTTGAGTAATGACACTCAATCTCACAAGCCCATCTTCATTTCTATTTTCCATGCACTCTTCCCACATGAAAGGTGTAGGGGATTTCTTTTTCCCTCAGCTTTCCCCTGTCCTTGCATTCCTGGTGCTTTCACAACACCCCCTGTGCAGGGTTGTGTGGCTGCCATCCCTGAGCTCTCGGAGAGCAGAATTTGGCCAAGGGTAGTAGCAAACTACTAAAAAAATCCCCAAAAAACTGCATCTTAATGACTTCATGTTTATTTAGCTGAAGTGATGCATACCTGGTTCCTCAGCAGCCACCTGTGGGATGCTCAGCCCTTGTCAATGCATCCATCCATCCCTGCTTCCAGTGCCTGAGCAACACAAGCATCTGCTGCCACTCCACCAGTGATGCTCTGCTGACCATTTCTAACAGCTCCACCTGCTCATGTGTGCAAAGGCAGGTTTGAAATGCCTGGCCATGGGGAGAACAGCCCCAGCACTTCTCTGCAGCCACAGCTTTTCGTGCCGTGGATCACAGACTTCAGAGAACTGCAGAATGGTTTGGGTTGGACGGGATTTTAAAGATCATCCAGTTCAATCTTCCTGTTTATTGACAACAACATCTCTTTTTGAGGGCTGGTCACCTCTTAGATATTGCACATTTCAGCTTGACTTTGCCAGCTCTAAAAGCTGTGGGATTTAATTTTAAAAGATAACAATAGTTGCTCATTTCCTTTTCCCAGCCTTAATTGTGAAGGTGTCTGTAGGTAGAGCTGTTGAATCTTCCTGTGATGATATTGAAGCAGCTTTGATACTGAGGAGATGGGGTTGGAACTGAGACTTGTGGTGTCCCTGCCAGGGGCTGGGCTGCACACTGCCCTGGGGACAGTCTGGATCTCAGAGGGGCTGGGCCCCTGTTTTGGGAGATCCTTCCCTGCTCTGACAGACTCTGAGGGGCTGGGCCCCTGTTTTGGGAAGTCTGTCTCTGCTCTGATACACTCTGAGGGGCTGGGCCCCTGTTTTGGGAGATCCTTCCCTGCTCTGACAGACTCTGTACATCTGCCTTGGTGCTTGGATATCCCTGCTCCATCTGGCAAGCTGTTCCAGGTTCCACTGGTGCTTTAATGCTACACCAACACTGGTTTTGTGTTTCTGGATCAGCCCCTACTCCCATAATTGTCTGATTTGGTGCCCTATGCCCTCTGTTCCTAGCAAGTCAACCTGCTGTGGAAAGGAACTTTTCCATGCGCTGCTGCTTCTTTCCTACTGTGGGAGACCTTTTCTCTCTCAGCTGTGTGTGAATTCTGCCCAAAACTGCAGCTCCTGGAGGTGCCCCTTTCTGGCTGAGGGGGAAGTGGGGTGACAGCCACATTTTCCTTACCAAGCTGAATTTTATTCTCTCCAGAATTTGGTTGTATTTGCTTTGCTTGGACAACTTCTGCCCGTGGCAGGAGAGGTGGGATTTGGGCTCAGTGTTGAACATGGTGAACCATGTGGCTTGATCACAGCATTGGAGATGGAATTATTTATTGCAAACCCTGATAGTCTTGCTTAGATTATATTCCCTTTCCATCAGGAGCAGCCTTGACAGTAGCTTTAGCTGTGGTCAAAACCTGATTTGTCATGGAAGCACGAAATGAGGCAGTCAGTTTTTCCTTTGCATCTCAGTGCTTTTGGGCCCAGGAGCATCTCAGTGACTATTTTAAGGAAAAGATTTTTGGTGAGATGTTTTTTGGAGGTCTTACCTGTAAAAGACCTTAGAGACTTTAACTGCTGCTGTGCGAAGTCAGCCCAGGTTAACCCAAACCTGGGGCTGTGTGTGCAGAGCCCTCGGGAGCCAGGGAGGAAACTCCTCCTTGGGGATGGCTGAGGAGGCAGGTGTGGGAATGAAATTAAATGGGTGCTGCTGGTGCAATATTACTCAATATTTCTGCTTTGGAATCTCATTTGTGGAGACCTCAGCCAGTGAGATAAATGTGGACATGCTGAGGTCTCACTGGGGGAAAGTCAGGCAGTTCAAACCTTGTCTCCGGCTCAGCTCAGCCCACCTTACATGGGTGAGGCTTTGGTTGGAGACTTGGGCTTAATTCCTGCCTCTTTGTGACATCTGGAAGTTTTAATCTGGAGTTTTAACCCACAGATAGAGCTCCATCCATGAGAGGATTGTGCAGATAAACTCATTAATGTTTGCAGAATACTTAGGAGCCACTTAAGCATATCAATAAGTTTAGAGTGTTATTGCTGCGTGGACTTTGATTAAATCCCTTGGTGTCAGATCTCCTAAACATTTTCATCAAAAGCCTGTGCTTTTTAAAAAGAGTTTATTTTTTTAAATTTGTTTTGTTTATTGAATGTTGATTTCAATTCCAAGTTTGGAGAATCTGAGGCAGTCCTGGAGCTGCTTGGAAATGTTCAAAGCTTTTCCAGCCTTATTTCTTTAGTCAGTAATATTGCAGTGAATTGGAAGCTTGAGCTGTAGAGAGTTTTAGCAAATCTTAATTCTGCCTGTCAGAGCTCCTGGTGGGGTCAGATCCAGCCTCCTCCCCACAGGGATGTGGGAATGATCAGATGGGTGTTTCAAGGCAGGAGTTGGGCAATCCCACGTGGAAATGCTGCAAGTGGGAAGTGCTTGCCTGATGCTCAGGACAGATGAACGTTGAGCATTTGATGTAATCCTAGACCTCAGGCATGAAACTCAGCTTGACCTTTCCTGTGGGGAGCTTTTGTGCAATCCTAGTGGACATTTAGCAATGGGAGAGGAAGCGCAGGAAGGATATCGGTTCAGCCATGTGTCAGAGCAGAGACAGCCAGAGGAAGGGCTGAGACCTGTGTGGGGACCCTGCTTCAAACAGGAGCTGGGGGCTCAGGGGAATGATGCTCTGGCTGGAGGGCACCAGGTCAATCCCAGCTTGTGGAAGTAGTGACCAAAAACTGTAATTAATGGATGAAGTTCTCTCTGTCCCCGCTGAGCATCCCTCTGCTGTGCCTCTCCCCCGGGCCTGATCACGGGCAATAAAACTTTTTGCCACAAGTGGTCCCTTTTGGCAGATTAATGAAGGGTTTAATGGCTCTGCCGGGGGTGGTAAGAGGTTTGTCCTAGCCCTAGAAGCCAGCTCTCAGGGAAGGTTGTTCTGCCTTTAAAAAATGTGGGTTTGGAGCTGCAAACTGGGGTGTGCACGGGCGGATCACAGCTAACACAGCAAAGCCAGGATGGCAGGGTGAGGGTGGCATTGTCCCTGATGCAGCCACAGTTCTCACCCTGTTTCTCAGGGCTCTTCTCCCTGTGTTTCCTCAGCAAAGCCAGGGCACAGAGCTGCTGTGAGTGCCAGGGGCTGAGCTGGGTCAGGGATGTGGACCTTGGGATTGAACAGATTTGCACTGCAGATTTGTTCTCCTGCCAGAAACCAGAACTCCTGGCTCTGGGCTCATTTGCTTCAGACTTGCATTAACTTTGGAGTTTGATGGCTCTGGCACCGAGCTCACAAAATGCACCAACAGTGTGACATTAATTCTCTTTCAGCAGCGTAAGAAGCGTGTCTGAAAATAGATGCCAATTTAAAAATAATATTTCAGGGCTTGCTCGGTGCCAAATCAGACCTTTGGCCATTTATAGTATCTGTCTTTCTGGCAGAGATTGGCTTCTGATGCTTCACATCAAGATCTGGTGTTCAGTCAAGTAGGGCATGAGGAAATGTATTGCTGAAAAGGATGGAAAAGATGGGAAACAAAAAAAGACCCCAAAAGATCCCCCAGACAAGAATTCTCCCCCATCCAGCAGAGCAACGGAGCATTGTAGATGTTCTTGCAGATCTTTGCCAGTGAATATTGTAAGTTTGTGTGTGGAGACTTGTGAACCAGGAGCAGCTCAATTTGCAAGGAAAACCTTAAGTTTCAGTAATTTATAACAGGACTTGTTATAACTTCAAGCCAATTTAGCAGCTGCCTGTGATGTGTTTTGGGAGGCTGGATTCAGAGTGAGACCCTACATCAGCTTTTCTTTTTTTCCCCGTGGTTTTTTTTTCCCCGTTTTTTTTTTCCATTTTTTTTTTTCCTTTTTTTCCCCCCTTTTTTCCCAAGACTTGCTGTTCCACCTGGCATTTCTGTGGCCTGAGCAATGAGCTGATCTCCTCTCCCTGCACTCATGTTTAGGCAGGTGGACACATCCCCTTGCATGAATCACCCAGTGCAAGCAGATCCCAGGATGCTCAGGGTCTCCAAAGGGACATCCCTTTCTTGGCATGTGGAAAGATGTCCTTGAAGGTTTGTTTCAAAAAGCACTTAAAAAAAAAAATTAAATTACTGCAGCACATGATACTTTACATTATTGTTGTGCTGGACAAAAACAACAGCATGAAAGAGTGTGAAAATCTTTAGGCGGGATCTCTGGACAAAAGGGTGGATTTGGAACAAAGGCAACTTGCAAATGTTAATTTTTGTTATGTGTGTTAATTTTTGTTATGTTATGAGGGTGAGGAGCTGTTACTGGCCCTGCTGGGGAGAAGGGAAACTGAGGAACAGAGCAGTGAGGTGATGAATCCAAAACCTTGAGCTGCTGCCTAAAGCTAAGGCTGAGTTGTTTTGGTAACTGGCCCAGTCTGGGAAACCAACCCAGGCGGGAACTGCACGTGAAGACCAACCTGTGCCAGCAAAACCTGCATTTCTGTGAAATGCAGTCGGGGTGGGGCTGATGTGCATGGAGGCCCAAGCAGAGCATCCCTTCCGTGCTGGGGAGCCCCAGAGCAGCTGCAGCCCTGACAAGGCTCCTGGGGCTGTGGGATGGCAGCACGAGAGAGCAGGACCCAGCAGTTCCTGTTTCTTAGCATGGGGCCACAACCGAGATGAGGCAGGCACTCTCCCTTCCCAAATTTTCTTTCTAAATTCAGGTTGGAGTCACGTGGGAATTTCTAAATTTTTTTTTTTTATTTTGCAACAGAAAGGGATATCAGGCAAATAATTATTATGGGGGTTTATGGATTTCCTTGGAGTTGTTTGCCCAAGAAAGGGAAAGCTGGGTCATGTGGGTCGCTGGTGAGGGTGCAGGGAGCTGGCTTGTTGTTAAAAGCAGTATTGACCTGTGCAGAGGGGACTTTCAGGTGCTGTTTCATTCTGAATCAAATGCTACTGAAACTGTGAAGTTCTGGGCTCACAACCATGGGAACTGGCGTGGCTCTTCTTCCAGGAGATTCCCACTCGGGCATGCTGACTGAATTTTGGGGATTTTAAAGGAAAAACCCTTTTAACCTGATGCCCCTTCTGTAATTTGTGCAGTTGGGTGCATTTTATGGGATGAAGTTGGTTTAATCCTTTCCCCTGCAGCCATTGTGGGCAGATTTAGGGGGGTGGGAAATGTGGGGAGGTTTTGTGTCAGGAAGCACCTTTAGCACCTTTGCTGTTCCAAATAGCTCCACTTTGCTCTTTCTGGGGCTTTGGGCTGGCTCTGGACATTGGTTTGTCCTCAGGAGCTCTGGGATGCTCAGGCACCCTGAGTGATGCTCTCTGCGAGGTTTGGGTGGTTCTGAGACATCCCAGGAGAGAAAACTTCCACTCCTGCTTTGGGACAATCCTTGTCTGAGGCCACCAGGTGCTAAAAGGTCTCCTCAATAGGTGAAACAGCATTCTTATGGACCTTTCCTGAGCTTGGAAACATCCTGGGAATCAGGAACAGGCTTTTCAGGAGGTGGAATGATGCCCTAATTCTTGTGGCAAACCAAGTGAAGCTAAATTAAAAACCAAACCAAAACAACAACAATAACCCACAAACCCCCTCAGACAAAACCAAACAGAACAGCTGAAAAACCTACCAAAAACCCTTCTACCTTGCTGGCAAATAGGTCCTCATTGCTCTTTCTCTCACCTACAATTTTTTGAGGTCCATTTTGAGGCTGAAAAGCCAATTTTGGGGATGCTGCCACAAAGCTTCTGTTGTTTTTCCTGCACATTTGGGCACCCCTTGTATTTTGCTCTGAATTTTACTGCTGCATTAACCCCTTCCAAAGGTGTGTGTAGGGTGGCAGAGAATTTGGGTTTAAGGCACCCTCCAAAATCCTGTGCCAGGGCAAGTCCTGCAGGAATGGTGGTCCTGAGTCTCCCCTCTCCACTCCTGGGAGGAGAATTGGGAAGCAGGAGCAGATAACTCATTATTATTCCTGACCCTCAGCAGCATCTTGATGTCAGTGAGATGAGAGGTGGGATCCATTTTTATTTATATATACACCAAAAAAAACACTCTATAAACCCTTTTAAAAAACACCTATTTATAAGATGACCAAACCCTGTGTGCTTAGTGACCTTTGAAAATAACTTTTTTTTAATTTTTTTTTTTAGTTGAAACCCAGCCCCTGGGTTCATCTGTGTCAGAGTTTCACTTCTACCTCCTCTGTCTCATTTCCCCTTTACCTCCCCCCTTGGTGCTGTTCCTGGGCACCCCAGTGAGGGTCTGGCTGGGCTGATGCCAGCCTGATGGAATTTTGGAAGTTGTCACTTCTGAGGGCAATGCAGAGCAGCTCCTCACCCTTTACAATTCTCCCCTTGGTAAAGTGAAACCCAACAGACAAAGGGATCAAAGTATTTATACAAATATTGGTGCTGGCCATGCAAAATAATTTAGATTTTACTTGCCATACTTGAAAGAAATATTTTGTTGTTTGTTTTGGGGTGTTGTGATGAGCCTGGGATGTTTTCACTGTTGTGCATTTATATTTTATGGACTTTTTAAGCAAAAAAAAAAAGCATTGTGTTTTGGATAGGTTGAAAAAATATTATTATGGAGCAAAATGGAAATCCAAAGCACTGTGTGCTTTGCTTCCTAGGTGAAATTCACTGGATGGGCTTTTATTTTTTATTTTTCCCGTTCTTGTGGAAATTAATTTGGCATCTTCATTAAAACCAGCTCACCTATTAACACAGAGTTTCAAAATTTTTCTTTTTATGAGTAAAAATATTTATCATGAGGGGTGTATGTGTGAAATAGGAATTATTTTACTTTCAATGCATTTGCATAAGGAAATATAATACAGATATGTCTGGGAGGGAAAAAAAGCTTTCTGGTTTTAATCACTGTATGTCTCATTGTGATATATGATTGCAGAACTTGGTTAAAAAAAACCCCAACAAAAACTGTTTAATAGTATCATTTTTTATTTTTTCTATAGCTTTAATTGTATGTTTGTAATAATGCATTGCATAGAGATGAGTTAAAACAAAAAGCTCCCATCAGCAGCCCAAAACCTCTGAGCAAGGCACCAAAGCAGAGCCAGCATCCAAACAAAATCAGAGGGGAAAAAACCACATGGGAAGGTAAACCCTATGGCAGGGAGGAAAAACAAAAGTGATTAGTTAAAGTCCTGCCTCGCCACTGTTTGCCTTGCAAAGAGGGAGGCTGATTTAAAGGAGGGAGGGGAGGGGGGAGAGAAAAAAGGTGGATTAATGTGAACTTTAATACTGAAGCACTGTGTGTTTACTGCTGGTGACCACAAGACATAAATCTTGCGAGCACAATGTACAATGCGAGGCAGCCCCCAGGTTTTTTTTTTCCTCTCTCTCCCTCCTTTTTTTTTTTTTTTTTTTTTTTTCTTCTCCAGCCTCAATTTGTGTGCAAGTGTGTGTTAAGTGCCGTTGAAAAATAGTGACCTTTAATAAAGGATCGTATCCTGAGACTATTTTCCCAGACACACAGTGACCTTTCAAACCAGACTGGGGTGAGGGGGTGTGGGCTCTGGACTTTGAACCGGCCAGTTCCCGCTGCGTGCCTCTGTTTGCCAGGCTACTTTTTATTGTGTGGCCGGGGAGCGCTGCCTATGCAAAGCAGGCTGAGCTGCCAGCCTCACCCTTTGCAAATCAATTTGTCTGCACCCGAGTGAAAGATGCTGCTGCTGTGGCGGGGACAGACTGCGGCGCTTTGTGCCACCGGCGCTTGGGGCACTCCCCGAGAGACACCCCCAAACACCCCCTCCCCAAAAAAACAACAAATCACGTGCCTCTGTTTTTATTTCTTATCTTGTTTATATTTTTTAAACTTATTTTCTCCCCCTGAAATCCTAGGGGGAAAAAAAATGTGGGTTGCTCTCCCTAGACTGCGGCGCTTTGTGCCACCGGCGCTTGGGGCACTCCCTGAGAGACACCCCCAAACACCCTCCCCAAAAAAAAATCATGTGCCTCTCTATTTCTTACTTTATTTATATTTTTAAAATTTATTTTCTCCCCCTGAAATCCTAGAGGGGGGAAAAAAATGTGGTTTCTCTCCCAAGACATCCCCCAAAAGCGCAGGGATGGTGTTAGGAGACCTCTCCAACTTTCCATCCTGCTTGGAGAGGGTGAATCCCAGCCCATCACGCATGCAGAGTCCTCTGCATAAATGCAAACAGTTCCTAAGGGTTAATGTTATTGATTTCCCTGGGCTCTGCATTAATCAGTACCTAAAAATGCCAGGAAAAGACAGAGAAGCGCAATTCTTCAGGTCCTCTGGATTTCAGCTTCTCCAGGTGGCCCCTCCCAAAGAAATGGCAGCCCCGTGGTTTTTGTGTAGCTGGATCGATTCCTGCACGAGCCATTCATCACTGCACAGCCCCCAGAGGTGGGAGCAAAGGACAGGGGTCCCTCCTTGGGGATGTCACCAGGACCCACGGGGATGTCACCAGGCCTCTCCTCCCTTCTGTCCTTGTCTTGCAGAGCCAACCAGTGACATTGATAGTTAGGCTCCTTTGGCTTCTCTATTGGTCCTCTAATTCGCTTTGCGCTTTGTTTCTGTGTGTGTTTTGTGAGAGCAGCTCCAAGGTGTCAGGTGTGCTCCCAAAAGTTTTATCTTCTCAAGCTCTGTGTTTTGGTCCTCCCTGGATGATTTTTGGTCCTGGTTTGCCTTGTTGGACTCCATGTGGAGTCACAGCCAGGCAGCCAAGAGTCATCCTTGCTCAGTCTGGGTTTTGAAATCAGGCTTTGGTTTCTTTATTTATTTATTAGTTGATTTGGAATATTTTATTTTATTCTAATTTTATTGTCATTCTTATTTCCCTTAGCATTTGGGGAGTGGTGAGGGAGCTGACTGCTACAGCCAAGGGTCCAAGGCCATGAGTGTGTGGGGAATGGAGCCACAGCATTCCCCCACAATTCCAGCTCCTACAGGAGCTCCTATTCTCTGGAAGGTGGAGCAGCTCCATCCTTATGCAGTGGGGAGAACCCATCCCACCCTCATGGAGCTCTGGCAGGGCTGTGAAGGCCCTTCCTGGAGAGGGGAGAGGAGCAGGGACCTGGATTACTTACATTTAGAGAGGCCACAAACACAAAAGAGGAGGAAAGAATTTACTGGAGTCAGGATGGGAAGTTATTATGGTCTGGATAGAGATTTTGGCAGCAGTGGGGTCGAGGTGAGGATGGGCTCTGTCAGAGAACCAGAGGTGGTGACAGGTGGATTTATGGGAGGCAGGAGGGAAAGAAAGCTGGAGTGCCAAGGATGGCTCCAAGGTTCCAGGCCTTGTGAGAAGGGTGGAGTCAAGGAGAACACCCAACAGGGTGTTGGCATGGGACATTTTATGTTTCTTTTCAGTAATTATCAATAATACAGGTGGAGGGAAAGGCCATTTTGCTGCAGTAATGAGGTGGAGGCAGTTTACAAGCAGTGTAATGGCCTGTGGAGGACTGGGTGTGTCCCAGGAGGAATTACTGAGATGGACAGAGTTTGATACTTCATCTAGGCTATATAAAGTGTCTACTATGAAGTTTTTAGCAGGTGAGCAGGAGGTGGGCGGCAGTGAGCCCCCAACACCTCCCTGGTGTGTGTTTGCTGGGCAGGGCCATCCCTGCTCCTGGGCCGCCTTGGCTGTGGCTGAGGCTCTGCCAGGCCTCTCCTGCTGTCCCTTTATCCTGCCTGTGCTGGGAGCCTTTGGGGTGGCTCTGGGCTTCTGAGCTCCTGCTCCAAGGCCTTATTCATAGTGAGAATTCATACTTTATTCATAGTGAGTTTATTCATAGCCCTCTGTCTCGTTAGGCCTGTGATTCAAGGCATACACAGGGCTGTGAAAGGGGGCTGAGCGAGGGGCTGTGTGCTCAGAATGCTAATGGCAGCTGCTTTATTTTGGTGTCCTTCCCAAAGGGAGCAGGGTGGATCAGCGTGCCCAGGTCTCGTGTGGGAGTGGGCCATGCATGAATGGCAGCTTTGATCCAGGCCAGTCTAGGGAGCCACCACAAACTCTGCCTCTGGGCACACAGTGCCTTGCTAGAGTTGGGATTAATTTTTTTTTGTCCTTTTTGCAGTGAAAAATGTTTCCATGAGTGAGGGAAGAAATTAATTTGTTAAAATTTTATGTGTAAACCACTGGCTTTTGGGGTTAAATGAAAAACCTGAGAGCAAAGCTGAGAGTTTTTTTTGTCTTCAACCTTCCCTTCTCTCTCTTGTGTGAGGGACTTGCTTCTCCTGTGAAGCACTCTAATTCTCTTTACCAAACACTCTAATTCTCTTTACCTGTGTGAGTAACATGAATCAGCACTGGTGGAACACCCAGATATGCTCACAAACCTCTCCAATCTCACCTGCACGTGAGCAAACGCTTTAATTCTTGTTTAAAACCAAGCCTTTGTGTCTACCTGGACTTCTTTCTGGCCACTGAAGAGCAGCTTCTGTGCCCTCACCCCCAGGCCTGGCAGGAATGTGGATGGAAGAGGCTGGGGTGGTGATGCCAGGAGATGCCCTCACTGCAGGCACTGGGGAGCTGCTGCTCCCAGGCTTCTGCATCTCCTGCACTCTCTCAACCAGGGATAGTTTTGGTGTAATCACAATTATTTTTTCCAGCTTCAGTAAATGAAGCTTTATTTGGGTTAGTGGAATAAAGGTGGCTTTCTGGCAGAGGGGGTTTGGAGGAGCTGGAAAAGCTTTGGAGGCAGGGAAGGGTCTCTGGTCTGGCTGCTGAGCTGGGACAGGTGTCTGAGGAAAAATGCTTTTAATAGCTAGAAGGTCTAATTTCTCTGGCTAAACTGAATGTATCAGAGAAAGCTGGTGGAAAGTGGTGATGAGAACACGTGATGGTCAAAAATAAGAAAGTTGTGCCCTTTTCTTTTGAGAACTTGCTCAAGAGCATCTCATCCCTGTGAATATTTGGACATAACCTTCAGTGCCACTGAGATCCCTTGAAAGCTTTGCCTTGTTCTTAGGGTAGGACACTTTAAAAAAAATTTCAAACTAGTCTGTAACAGTACCATTCTTTTCATATGTTCACCTGGACATCTTCCTTTTTCTTCATCCTTTTACCTGTCTTGAACAGGTTTCTTGGCTTCCTGACATTTCTGGAAAGCCCCCCCTCTTTGTATGTGTAGGCAAACACAAAAGTTCCTGGGTATATCAATTTACATGGTTCAATATAAGCCGCACAGTATTTTTCCAGAGTCTGCTTTTTTTTCCCCTTTTAATTTAGATTAAGTCAGCTGTGGATGGGTGGGGAGGCTACATGTTTATCTAAATAATTACAGTTCCTTTTTATAAGCATCAAAAATCGTTAGAACTAAACTTCTAGGATAATTTTGAGCACCCTCAAAAAGAGCATTATATATATTTTTTTTTAGTTCTGGGAGGATTTGAAGCAACTTTGCTTAGATGAAGGTGGCAGGGGAAGTGGAACTAGAAGATCTTTTAAGGTGTCTTTCAACCAAACCCATCCTAGGATTCTTGGGTTGGTACTTCAGGGTATCTGCTGAAAAATTAGTTGAATTTACCCTCAGGAAGGGGAGTTTTAATGGTTCTCATCATGTTAGTGATGGGTGCTGGGGATGGAAACTCTCTGTGTTTTCGCCTGGCTGGGGATGCTCGGAGCCCCTCGCGCTCTCTGCTCGGGCCCCATGGACCTGAGTGTCCCCCCAGGGCCACAGGGGTGAGAAACAGCAGCATTTGCACCCTGAAACTTCCCCTGTGCACACTTGGCTGCCTCTGCAGGTGTGTCCCCCAGCTGTGAAATGGCCTCGAATGCTCCCCAGGCTGGGTGAGCGCGGCGTGGGCAGTGGGGCAGAGCAAAGGGGCTGAGTGACCCTGCCCTTCCTCCCCTGTCCCCTCAGCGACCTTTCCCCCTCCTCCTCCTCCTCCTTGCCATGGCAGCAGATCTCTCTGCAAGCCCAGTCAGGTCTCCTGCCTCTCTGAGCCCAGTGAAATCTCTGTTTCCTAAATGCTTTTAAATCATATTTCCCCCCCAAGCCCAAAGCCAGGAGGAGAGGTTGGACACCTCACTTCAAACTCTGGGTAAATCTATTAAATGTGTGCTGTGTGAAACTCAGTCTGCTTTTTTCCTTTAAAAGAAAAAGTTGCCTAAATGCCCCTTTTCTTCCCAGCTCAGTCCTGGGGGAACACAAGGAGTTAACGCTGGTATTTATAGCAGCAAGCCCAGCTAATAACCACTGCGGGGCTGGGAGGGTGCTGGGGAGGTTATCAGCAAACACGGGGCTGAAAAAAAAGTTGGGTTTTGGAGAATTAAAGAGCTCTGGTCCCCCTTCCCTGGCAGCCCCAAGTGTGGGACTGCTGGGGTTGTTGGTGCAGAAATGAAAGGTATTACAGGAGAGTCATTGTGTTACCGGGCTGGGGAAATGGCTCTGCCTGCCTCTCTCCTTTTTTGTGTGTTTTTTCTCTCTCTCTTAAACTTCCTGGTCGGTCAGGCCAGGGCTGACAAAGGGGAACCATTCGTGTCCAGACACATTGCAGACTTCTGGCAAAATAGCCCAGGCTCACGAAAATTTACACATTTCCTGGCGCCTGGCCAGGCGGTGCTTGTGGGGCTTGGCATGGCTTTTCCTTCAGTTAAAAAAATGGCTTTTTCCCTCCTCTTTTTTTTCTTTACCCCCCCCCTCCCTCTTTCTTCAGCGGGCCAGGAGATGGAAAGCTCCTGTGTGCTGGGTCAGGACAGCGGAAAAAGTCAAAGTTTAGGCATGGGGAGCAGTTCTCTGATTTAACAGTGTGTGTAGCTTTCTCATCCTTGATCCCAGTGGACACAACCTGCCTGGCTCCCTCCCTCCTTTGGCCAGAATAATGCAGATAACCTCTGCTGAGCACCTTTTTTGGGTGGCCTCAAGTGCTTGGATAGGCAGGAAGGATGTGCATGGGTGGTATCTCAGCCTAAAAATAAGAATTTGGGGAGAAAAATGGGTGAGTTCTTGCAGTAGAAGCTCCTTGCCTAGCTGTGGGCTCCTGGCTGGCTCTGACAAGCCTGTCTGGGTTTCTCTGGGGGGGATGGAGAGCAGGCTCCTGCCGGTCAGCAAGCCCTGTGTCACTTCCTTCCCTCCACCAGCCTCACTCTTTCCACAGAGCAGACTCTCAAATGAACGTTTTCGGTTCATTAAAGGTGGTTTTGGAGACACATGTAGTCCTGTGAGAGGAAAAAGCAAACCAAACAAGCAGGGAACCCCTATGTGGTGCAGGCTAAAAAGGAGGGGTGGGAGAAGATTGATGTTCAAACATTCCTATGACTTTTGGGCAGCTCTCCCCAGCTGCACCTCTTTGTCCCAGCATGGCTCATCCTCCTTGCAGGCTCCTCCAAGGCATGTTCTCCTCTCAATCATCAGGAAATGAGGATGTGCATCCTCCTGGACTGGGCTGGGACATCACAGCCCCTCCCTGACATGCAGGAACCTCGGGCAGGGAGGGCACAGTGAGGTGTGAGCCTGTGAGGAACCCATCCAAAGCAGGGGGAGGAGGGGAACCCTTGGATTGTTGTGGGGTTGGGGTGGCGGGGGTCTGGTAATTCATGGTACTCAGAACAGAAAGGGGAACCTCGGGTTTTGGTTAAAATTTCAAAGCAAAGAAGTGGTCCTGGCCCTTGGCTTCTGAACATATATCCTTTTTTTTTTCCCCTAAAGCTTTGAAGCACTGAAGGGTTTTGGCATGGCAGATGACTTCTCTGCTTTTCCTTGTTGCAGATCTCTGACACTTTTGGGTAACTTATGAGCATATTTACATTTTGAGTCCTGGTGCTCCCATCCCAAAGGATCCTGCCCAAGCTGGGCCAGCTGTGTCTGTGCAATCCCTACCCTGCCAGGCCTGGGGCTCTGGGTCTGCTCGGGTGGCAGAGGGAAATTGCAGAGCCCAGGCTTGGCTGCAGGCTCCCCTGCAGCAGCAGGGTGAAGGAAAAGGGTTTGGGATTTCAGGAGCAGAGCCAGGACTGGCTGTCCTGGCTGGGAGCAGAGGGTGGTGCCTGCAGCCAGGGCAGCAGAGGACACCTCGTGTGGGTGGCAGGTAATGCCCTGGAATCCAGGCAGCATTTGAGACCGTGTCTCTTGTGAAACACAGCCCAGGATCCTTCATGTGCACTCTGACTCTGCCAGCTGTGCTGGGGCTGGAGATTTCCTTTTCTGAGAGCACCTGGAGCCTGGACCTACTGTTGTTGTCAGGGGCAGAGGGTGCTTGTTTCCATCCCTGTGCCCTCACAAGTCAGTTTGCTGAGGAATGGATCCTGGGCTTTGACCACTTTAATCTGACCTGAGATCAGAAAGTGATTTTTATGGGGGCAGGGGTTTCAGGCTGGTAAAGCTTTTTGAATGTGTGTGTTTGACTTTGATTCACCTGCTCTGGGTGGCAGGGCAGGGAGATACAGCCTGCTGCTGATTTGCTCCGTGTAATCGCCTGAGTGATAAGTTCTGTCACTAAATCCCAATTTCTTCCAGGCAAGAGCCCTGTTGTACACAGGCACTTGCAGCAGTGAGCACAGTGGCTCTGCAGCTGTACCATAGATCATTTCACTGCTTGGTTCTGTTTGCTCAGAGCTGCTCTGGCTCTGCAGTGCCTCACTCATGAGCAAGGTTTGTTCGCCTTGGGGGCAGCTGAGTCCTGCACTCCTGGGGGCATTTGGGTGCAGCTGAGGGAGCTACCTGTGCAAATAAGGACCCAGAAAGTGAAGCTTTTCTGGGATTGCATCCTCAGGGGAGGACAAACCCTTTGGGCTTTGGGTGGTGATGGAGGTGCTCTCTGACTCCTCCCTGCCTGCTGAGGGAGCAGGGATGGGGATGCTGGTGCCAGCCAGGTGCCCCCTCCACTTCCCAACACACCCTCAGGCAGCAAACAAACAGCTGGGAAGGAAAACCCACAGAGGGAGCTGCTCTCTCAGATTTGGGTGGACAAAGGAGGGGAAGTTAAAACTTAGAACAAGATGAGACTATTTTAAGAGTTTGTTTTTTCAGCTTGCAACCTTGTTTTTTTTTCCTACATATGTGTGCAGGGACCCGTGAAGACACAAATGCAGGCTTCTCCCTCCTCTTGTCCTGAGGGATTCTGGATGTTCACACATCCAGGGATGGCCAGAGCAGGTGGATCATGGCAGGCAGCACAGGGCAAAGCTGTGCTCTAGAGCACTCCTGTGCCCTGCTGGGGCTCTGTTGGCATTTTCTTAATATCTATTCAATAGTGGGGAAAACTTCTTCACTGGGAGGGTGTTCAGGTGTTGGAATAGGCTGCCCAGGGAACATGGAAAGGTTTAAAAGGTGTGTGTGTGGCAGTGCTGGGTTCATGGTTGGACTGGGGCATCTTCTTCAGCCCTAATGAGTCTAGGACCTGCTTTGCCCATAAGAAGGGCTCCATGGTTTGCCATAAACCTGTCCTAGGAGAGAGGTGGCTGTTGGTACCTGAGAGAGGTCTCAGGCAGCTCATCTTCCTGCAGGCTTTGAGTTCTTGCTGGCACCAGGCAGGTCAGAGTTGCAGAGTGCTGTGAGAGGAGTCTCTGGTGGCACTGGAGGCCTGAGGCTGACAGGGGAAACCATCGAGGTTCCTTTGGGTTGCCTGTGTCCATCTCAGCCTGAAGGGAGGAGGGAAAGTTCTCTTTTAAGGGAAAAGCACAAGTGGAGAAGGAAAGGTGGCAGAGGTGCGCCCAGGAGCACCATGTTTGCAGGAGCATCCTCTGTAGGAACAATTGCTGCATGAGCAGCTGCTGGTGGTGATTTTCATGGGGACCACCATGGGAACCACCCTGTGCTGTGCCCCCAAACTGGGGCTCACTGGTGCAGCTGTTGAAGGACACTATCAGGACCAGCTCTGCTCATTGTTTTCTAATTTGGTGTCTTGGGCTTCAAGATTTTCTGTGTTTTTTGGAAGTCTGTTTGGTAAAACACAGCAAGGCAACTTTATTTGGCGAGTTGGAAGTTTCCCAGGGCAGGAGTGGGGATGGAGGCGCGTGCTGTGGGGGCTGAATTGAAATGCTGGAAAAATTGACATTGTGTTTGGGTAGGTCTGGGTGCTATTGGTGATGCCTTCTCCTCCCAAGGCTCTCTGAGCCTGTGCTGAGCAAGGCTGAGCTCTGGATTTTACGAGGAAGGTGTTTGTCCCCCAAGTGCAAATGTCTAATTAGACCTGACACAGCGGAGGCATTTCCCTGACATTTATGTCACCGTCTTTCAAACCCTCTGCAGCACACAGGCTGGTGGGAGGCACCACAAACAATGTCAGAAACAGCATAAAATTCTCCATTAGCCACGACCCCCAGAAAAGAAAAAACAACAAACCAACACCCAACCCTCACTACTTTTATTAGGCACACTAAAAGTGAAAGCAGAAGGGTGGGGCTGGGTTTGTTGGTCTCTGCTTGTAGAAAGACATAAAATGGCTCATTTAAATTCTTAAGGGCTGCATAGGAGGCAGGAGACACAATGGGGATCTTGGAGAAGAAGGGCCATCAGCTGAACAAGCTAATGGTGGTGGCAATCAAAGGGGAGCTCTGCAGAGGAGGTGCTTCAGATGAGGAGGCTCCAGCTCAGCACAGGAAATCTTTATTAAGTTATAAATTAAAAAAAGCAGGAAAGGGACATGTAGGAAAAGGGAAAGATAGGTCCAAGATGTTCCTAAACAGTTGATGCTCCAAGTGTGTGTAGTGGCTGCTCCTGCACAGGAAACTCATCAGGGTTGGTGGTGTTGAGGATAATTCCCAAGTCCTGCTCTGCTGAGCTCCGTCATCCCTGGTGTGCATGAGAACCACACTCTGTGTGGATTCCAGAAGTTTTGGGGCAGCTTCCAGCAGTTTTTCCCTGGAGGTTCATCTCTCCAGGAAAGGGATGCAGCAGGAGCTGCTGGGGATGAGGAGCAGCCTGCAGGAACAGGGTCAGGCCCTGGGTGCTGCTGGGATCTGCCATGAAGGCACGAGCTGTCGGGTGCTATCCTGAGAAAAAATGGTCCAGAGAGGCTTAAAGATAGAGAAATCAAAAAATCCCCAAGTAAACCCTGAGTGGTTGTGGGTGTGTTGTCATCAAAGCCCTGCACGAGCATTAACTGAGATTCACAGCAGTGCTACGTGGTGGGGCAGCAATGTTGTCATTTTTACAGGTAAACACTTTTCTACAGATAATGCTGATTAATTTATCTGTAAAAAGGTGTTTTTTTCTTGTTAGTGTTGCAAAAGTGAAATTCAGCATAATTTATGATAAATACAAAGCTAAGTTAAAAGAACAGGGGGGAACAGAACCTGCAAAGTCAAAACCAAGCAGTGCTAACCCACAGAATGGGGAACAGGAGGTAGCAAAAAGAGAAAAAAACCTAAAACAACTCAGAAGCAGAAATGTCTCAAGGTTTAGGATTGTGTTTGATTTTAACCAAAATTAATCCATATTGAATTTCTCCTTGGTTTGATGCAAGTGGCTTTGGTTAAAGTTACACTGTGGAGAAATTTGGCCTCAAGGAAAACTGAGGACAATTTAAGGAGGGGTGACTGGAGCTCAGAAGCATCTGCTGGTGGAGATTGGTGCTAGAAACCAAGGCTGGGCTGGACAGGGCTTGGAGCAGCCTGTGGAAAGTATCCCTGTTTATGACAAGGAGTCTGGAACAAGATGATCCTTGAGGTGCCCTCCGACCCGAACCATCCATGATCCCATGAAATTCCTGCTGGGAGGGCAGGAATGCTGCTGAGCCTCAGGTCAGTCAAAGGGTTTTGGTTTTGTAACTCCAGTTTTAAATCATCCATTGCTCTCATTCCACACAAGAAAAGCCTTGGAATTAAAATCCTGCCCGGTTGGAACAGTTACTGTCAGGAAAGTGTTTGACCTGGTGCAAACTCAGCTTCAATTTCTGGTGTTGCTTTTTCAGAGCTCTCCTCCAAATAAATTAATAAAAGCTTCAAATCAGTGTCAGTTTTAGAGGTGTGAGCACAGCCCTACCTGCGAGCAGGGGGTAAATGTGGAATGACAGCAATTTTTTGGTGGTTTAATTTTAAATCCTTTGGAATCAAACTACTGGGAGGAACCTGATGGAAAGTATGACAGAGACTTAAATGAAGGGTAACAGCACAAATTCAATATGGTTATAATGGGCATTTTCCCTCATTGCAGATTCTGGCTGTGATCTGTTGCCTCTGCTTTCATTTTCTTCTTCAGCCCTCAGAGTTTTGTTACCTTATCAAACTGGGAGGTTCAGGAGGAACAGAACCTGTGATGTACTTAAAACAAAACCAGCCCAAAACCCCAAACATTTTTTAATAGTGTTATTGTTCGTGAGTGAATTGTTAAGGGAATTGCAATGTCTGCTTTCTCCATATCACCTTCTGCAGGGAATGGCTGCCAGATCCCAGTGCTTCTGGGGCCTGAAAATTCCACACTCAGTTTCTCGCTTTGCTTGAGTATGCAGCAAGATCTGCCAAAATTCAGAAAACAATTTGCTGTTTCAAAAAAGCCCCAAGTTTCTCCAAGTTAAGTGCTAGTGCATCATCAATAAATTAAATTTTGCTGAGTCTCAAATTGAATTCAAATTATCAAACTGGGTGTTTGAAGACTTGCTTTAACTTGCAAGTATAAACTCTTGCAATACCAGCAATTTAATGCAACTTCTTTTGTCTGTTTCTCAGAAGCTTTTGGGAAACCTCCTTCCCTTTTCACATGAAATTATTTTTTATGACTTCCTGAGAGTGTTCAGGTGACACAGAGTCTAAAAATTATGAGCAAGCCTCTCCTGAAGCTCTTTCCTCCCTTTTGCCTTCCTCCTCTGTGGTTTTTTTGGTAAATAAGTGTCACTAAGGTTCCTGGGAAAACAGATACACAAATATTGCTTCAACCAATAGCACAGAATTGGTGCTTTAATTTACAATTGTGCCTTCCAGACTTGGTTTTAATCACAGTGAGGGAAGCTCTGTGTCCTATTAATGGCAAGGAATGGTCCATCTAGGAGAGCCCTGTATTATTTCCAGGGGGGGAAGCCCCAGGGTTGTCACCCACAGGTGCTTCTGGAAGCTCACAATTGAAATGCAGGGGAAGGATAGGGGTGAAGACTTGGATTTTAAAGTATTTCTTCTGCATGATTTTTTTTTTTTTTTTTGGTACTAGTTAAGGAAAAATGTGCAATATCTCAAGTAAGGATCACACTTTGGAGCCTGGCAGGGGTGGCTCTGTGCCCTTGCCTCCAGTGAATGGGATCCTCCTGCAGCATCTCACATTTTGGGTGCATGAACCCAACCTGGTACATGAGCAATGAGGATGTAAAAAGGCAGAGATCAGGGGAAAAATAGCTCTGGAGAGACAAGGAGTTTAGCCCTGGAGAGACAAGGAGTTTAATTCTTGGGCCATTCTGGGTTGGATGCTGAGCCGGGTGATCAAATCTGTTTTCTCTAGTGGGCCTTGCTGGGGGGGTGTTGAAGCTAATTCCATTAAAAAACCATGGGCCTTTCCCTGTTTTAAGTACTTGTTCTCTCTCCTTTATTGTCTCATTTCCAGCTCCTCTACCTGGCCTGGTTTTGCTCCAAATGTCTCCATTCACTTTAATTAAGCTGTTTCTTGGCAGTCTCTTTAAGCAGAGAGGCTTTAAGGAAGGAGAGCATCTCTGTGCAATAAACGAGAGCAGGGCTGGGTGGGCAGAGTTAGGAATGGTTTTGCCAGGAGAAAAGGACAGAAAGGCTGGCATTCCCTTGGTGGCAGCTCACATTTGGGTGTTCACAGCACAGTGTGCTGTCTGTCCTTCTGGGGCATCTCCGAACAGCAAAAATCACCTGCTGCCACCGACCCATGGGTCAGTTATCAGAATTAATTTGTTTTCTGTGGTGCTGCTTGGCTGTAGCTTGAGAAAAAAGTGATGGAAGTGGAGAGAGAGGAAAGAGTCCATCTGGGGGGATGGCACAGGGAAAGCTGTGGGATTGGGGCAGGGTTGTGTGAGCCTGGAGCCTGCTGTGCCGGTGCTGAAGGGCACCAGCTCCGAGGTGGCAGAGTCAGTTTCCTTGCCAGTCGTAAAGATGCAATTATCACCCCGTGTCTGACCGAGGCAGACTGTAAAAGGAGACTCAATGTGAGTATTTACTGTGTTTTTCTCCCTCCTGCTTTAAAAGGAGGGCCGGGTTTGAGTTATGGTAATAGCGGCGCTCAGGGTTTAGGACTCGCCTCCCTGAAATTTTCAGGACCACTAATTTGTGGTTACTCCAGTGCTGGAATGGACTCGGTGGTGCTGGCCTTTAGACTGGCAATGCAGTAAAAGTTTAAAGCTGCAACTGCTTGGGAGCCAAAGAAAGAGAGAAGATTGAAACCTAAAGGTTAGCGTGAAATGCACTTTACTGTTATCTATGAGAACAAATGAGTTAAAAAAATTTCAAATACCAGAATACCCTACAGGGAGGAGATATAACTATTAAAGGGCTGTTATAGCTGCAATAAATGTAGGAACAATAAAAATAAATTGATGAAGTAAATGTCAGCGCTGTTCCCCTGAGCTGCCCCCACACCTTTGTCCAAAAGTAGAACATCTCCAATTACAGAGGGTGGAATCAGCCTTCAATGACAATATGACAAGGACAGAACATAGAGCAGTGGCACAGGGAACACAATTATGCACAGCCTTGAAAAATTGTATCATAGCACAATGTATGGAAGAAATCAATTAATGATGCAGGGCCTCCACTTCTGTCTAATAATCCTGTGAGGGGAGGAGGAACGTCCCCCCCTCACCTTGGGAAAGGAGAAGGGGACAACAGCGGTGCAGAAGGATGACCCATGAGTGTGAAACTCTGTATAATACCATGGGTCAGCATTTCCATGCTCTGTGGTGTGTGGATATATCTCTGTGCCCATTATTATTTTTAAAAATCCTCACTTTTGGGGAAGTATTTAACAGAAACCCCCTTTGGTGGCTAAATAGCCCATTGGAAACCAAAAAAAAAAAAAAAAAAAAAATTTCTTTGGTGGAAAGGTGGAAAGGCCAGAGATGAGAAAAGGTGACAGCTCAAATCCAAAGCCAGGAGCTGAAAGGAAAATTAAAATTTTGAGGAGTAAACAGTGTGGATGGTAGAAGACAATTTATCTTGTGCAATTTACAACAGGTGCTAAACATTACGAAAACCAGAGCTATTAAGCAATCAAATTAAGCTATAATTAACAGAAGAAAACTGCACAGGAATTCTAATTAATACATATCTGAGCACATCCGTGGTCCCCTCCACAGCTCAGCTTTCCAAAGCCCTGCCATTACCCAGGATCAGCCCAGGGTCAGTGCTCGGAGGGGTGTGGGACACTCTGGGATCACCAGAGGCACTCCCCAACAGCTGCACTCCGGGATGCTGGCTCAGAGGGGGATGATTTAATTTGGGATGTGCTGTTCCCAGCCTCTAGAAAGACTCATCTTTTGTTTGAAGGCCTGAGAGAAGCCCATAATGAGCTGGGTTCATCCTTCTGTGTGTGTTTGCCCTCTGTGGTGGTATTTCTGAGCAAGCCCTGTTTCCCAAGGTGCTGCTGGGGAAGGATTGCTGACAGCAGCGTTCCTGGGTGGGGATTCTGAGCTGGGATGGCCACAGTTCTGCCAGGGACGTGAACTCTTGCTTTGCTAAGGGCCTGAAACAGTCCTGAACTGGATCAAATATGCATCATGGGTGACGAATATCTCTGAGATGGCTGGGACAAGTTTGCCCAGCTTTGGTTAAAAGCAGAGCTCAGCTCCCTTATCTCTATGCCTCCCAAACAGAGATAACAGTGCTTCCCTACCTTATAGAAGAGTTGGGAACATCAGGTGGTTTAATGCCTGTGTGCCACTTTCAAGTGCTATCATTACAGTACCACGGCCCATCTCAGGGAGGATTTGTTATTTTTTACAAAATTAATTGTAAATCCAATAGAAAATAATTCAGCCTCTGAAATTCTGGTGAGATAATTATTGTGAAGGCAGAATTATTGTAGCTCCTTTCAAATGATTCACTACTTATAATTATTACTTTCTAATTCTATGCAAATATCATTTAAAGCCCCTGTAACCTTCTCATGGGTTGGTTGAATTTACCCCCTCAAACATGGTGCTGACTCCTTCAGTTCCCCTGTTACATTCCTCAGGTGGATTGTTGCTTTCCCTGGAAAAGATGTTTTCCCATCTTTCACCGGTGGTTCTGCAGATTTTCTTGCTCAGGGTTGCAGGTCCCACTCCTTGTTGTTGGTTGACTTGTTGTGTGTCTTGCATGATTTGATAATTTTTCACTTTTTGTGTCAGTCTGTGCATTATCAGTTCCAAAAATACCTGCTCCAAGATTGCCTCACCTCTTCCATGCCCAGCTTTTTGGCTGGAAATCACTGGGAAAAATGTGAAGCCTGAGGCTGGGGCCACTCCAGGTGGGTTTGGAGTCAGGTTGGGGTGAGTGAACCCGACCATCTCACCCTCTCCTGCCAAGCCAGGGACTGGAGGAGGAGCTTTCCTCCACTGTTTTCCATGCAAATGGCAATGACTCTGCCTGGAAAGATGTGTTCTAATTGTGCTCTGAATAATTTTGAGACCTGCTCGCTCTCCCTGGCTCCCTGCCAAGCTGGAGCACAAACAGCCCCTGACCTACCCTTGGGAGCATTCCTCCCTGGGCATCAGTGCCTCTTCCCAGAGCTGTGCCCGAGGAGCTGGATACAAGGTCAGGCTTGGATTGGTGGCACCAGCAACCAAAATCCTCCAGGGCTTGTGGGGATGCTCCAGCCAAGGTGCTGAAATGAAACATTTCTGCTTGGCATTGTGCTTGTGCCTTCTCAAATCCTGCTCTCCTTCAGCGGGTCCCTCTGCCATGGGATGCTCCACAGGGACTGGGGGTTTGTGTGTGTTTAAAATCCCCTCAGGCTCTGGGAGCATCACTCCTGGAAGTGGCTGCCAGTGCCTTGCCCTTGTGTGCACGGCTGTCCTGAATCTGAGTGTGTGCGTGCCTGTCTGCGAGATCAGGACCTCGGTTATTAGTAACAATTAACAATTAATTAATTATTCCCATCAGGTAGATATGCAAACCTCTGGCTTGTTCCTGGACATCTAGCATGGCAAATTAAACAGCGCAGTGTGAGCTTTTAAAGGGAATATCCTTCCCTTTCCTTGGGTGGCGTTTCACGTGTCAGAGTTTATTCTGTAATTTTGTGGCAAACTCCCTCTTTTTCGCTCGTCTTTCCTTTATTCAAATTTCTGTTGGCTAAATTGTGGGGGTTTTGGTGCCTGTTGGGGAGTGTGGTTAATGGCACGGATGAGAGAGGGGAAAGGCAAGGCAGCTGTGGGAGGAAGGGCTGGTGCTGGTGGCAGGGGACAGAGCCCAGCCCGGGGCAGGGTGACACCAGGGCAGGGGACAACGCCACCCCAGTGCCCAAACCCAGTGCCTGGAGGAGATGCACAATTCCCACCACACAGGGGGGAAAAAGGACACCCGGCACAGGCAGGAATTCAAGCAATTAATCCTTTACTTAAAGAATAATAAGCAGCCAGATTTTTACATACCAAAAGTGGGAACAAGGTAAAAGGGGTTAAAAACTAAAAAGCAAGGACAGCAGACACCAATTAACACAATGCTAATTGACAATTTCCCCAAGCCTCCATGAAACATGACAGACCTATTTCCCCAATTACTAATTAAATCAAACCACACACACAATACTAATTTTCCCAACTTTGGGAGCTCAGTAGACAAATAAAATGTGAAACTAACTTACACGTGTTGTCAAGGTGCAGGGAGATTAGGGAACTTTAAGGGAAAAGGGATGAAGTTTTGCTCTGGGTATAGTATTTGTATTTCTGGCTGTTTTGGGGAGTTGGATGAGGGATGTTAATTGAGGCAGGTTTGTGGTGGGGTCCTGCCTGCTGGATGTGATTGACACCCCGAGAGAGGGTGAGGATACAAGGATGGTCAGGTTTGCTGCTTAATGAGAGGCTTCCTGAAAAACAGCCCAGAAGGGGCTGCTTGGGCATCCTGGGATGCCTTGCAGGTATTCAGAAGAGGAGTTGTGATTTGGAGAAAGTTTGCAGTTGTGATTTGGAGAAGGTTTTATCTGGGGCTGGGGGAGAGGAGAGGTGGTGACAGCAGCTCCTGCCAGGCTGTGTTGTGATGGAGACAAGTGTGCTGCCCCATTCCTGGAGATGTTCAAGGCAAGGCTGGGGGGCATTTGAGCAACTGGTCCAGTGCAAAATGTCCCTGCCCATGACAGGAGGTTTGGAACTCGATGATCTCCCAGGACCCCTCCCAAGCCAAACCGTTCCACGATTCCGCGCTGCTCTCCCCGTGGGAAGGTTCTGGGGGAGGCTGGAGGTGCACTTGTGGCTGGACTGTTCTTGCCCCTGCGGGCTGGGCAGGAGGAGCAGAAGGACAGCTCAAAGTCCTCCAGCTGGCTGTGCTTTATCAGAGTGTGTGCTTTGCCCCCTCCCTCGGCACAGAATGAGGATGGGATAGGTTAATGCCGATAATTAAAGAGAGTTTAAAACCAAGCAGGAGACTGAACCCAGTGTGTGGGTGGCTGGAATGGTTGTTTGATGTGAAAGTCAATGACTGAATTATTCAGAGAGAGTGATTTCCAAATGATAATTTTACATTTCCCATAACTGATTTTGATTTATTCCGGCGGCAACCGATAGCCCAGCAGGAGCTGGGAGAGGTTCTTGGCTCTGCTGCTTCCTTTTCCCTCTTCTTTGGAGCACACCTGCTTGGTGACTGACCTTTGTGCACCCATCACTGCTGGGGCTTGGATTTTTCCAAAGGAGAAAGGCAAGGAAGGCATTTGTTTTAAGGAAATTGGCCTGTTGCTCTCATCCTTGGTGAGACCTCTCATACAGAACATCCCTCTTTTATGGTAATTCCTTCAATTCCTTAGGGGGCACATAGCTGCTCCAGGGAGGTGTGGGATAGGCCTATCCTGGTGTGTATGGGCCAGTGGGATTTGTAGGATGCTGAAGGGATTTTTGGATGCTGCTGGCACTGGTCCCTCATGGGCCAGGTGGGAGCTGAGGTTGTTCCAGAGGAGGCTTCTTCTCTCTCCTCGTGGTCATTAATTCTGTCTGGGGCCAGGGAGATCTCCCCTAATGAAAGCTGCAGAGAGATGGGTTTGCTGTATGGCAAAGCTTCACTTTTGGTGAATCAGCAATTTCTGATGAAAAATCTTTTGTCTGAAAATTCCCAAGAAGCCGCGGCTGTGACCTCGGAGCGCTGCGTTTCCTGGGAGCGCATTACTGGGATTTATGGTGCTCTCCCATGGTTTATTGTTCCACTGCAGGCAGAGCTGCTGGATGAGGTTTGACTATCCTTCTGGGCAGGGAAGCAAATCAGCAGTGTGGGACTGTCCAAACTTGCATGATTTAACACCAATCCCTGCTGTGGTGTGGCCGTGGGCCCACACTGAGGGGTTTCTGCCCACTCTGAGGCTGCTCAGGGTTGGGTACATCTCACCTTCTATGGGCCCAGCTCCTCCTTTAGCTGTTCTGGTGAGTAGTCCTGAAGAAATATTCGCATTTAATAGGTCTTTAATGAGGAAAATAAGTGGTGACTGCAGCATGAGTTTGTGGTGCTTCCTGAAGGCTGCAGGCATGGAGAGGATGGTTATGCCATGCACCTGCCAAGGGTACCTTAGTACTTACTTTTGCAAAGTAAAGCACAAAAGTAAAGCACAAAAATCCCTTGCAAAGCATGAGATGAATAAAATAAAATAATATTCCCATTTTATAGCTGTAGGCCCAGCACATTGGCACTGCAGTGTTTGCTCAAGGCTGCAGGAAAACAAACCCTGAGCTTGGAACTGGAGTGAAATCTGCAGGATAACTTCAGCAGCGGGGCATGAATTTCCTCTGCACTGTGAGCATCCATGCTCACCTCCTCGAGGAGCACAGCAGAAGGAATGTGGGACCAGAAGGGCTCCAAAAGGCTGGCCAGGAAAGAGGGAAGGATATTATACAAGGCATAATTTATGAGCAGGGAGGACATCACTGGTGTGCATTGTCAGGCTGTAGGTGATGCCTTCCCTATGTGGAAACTTCCATCCATTTTAATGGAGGTGGTGGTGAAGAGTTTTGGAAAATGCAAAAACACAGGGAAAACTCCATGATGGGTGGGGATTGCTCCTGCCCATGTCCAAGGTCTGCTTTAACTCAAGGTTCCTCCACACTTTGTGAGCTGTGTATTTACCAGCTGGGACACCCAGAGGTGGGGTGAGCTCCCCAGATTGCTGGGACAGGGACAGGACCACGAGCTCCATGCTCTGGGTGCCTGGAGTATGGCCCATCCAGGAGGCCAAGCTCCCTCCCCATAATCATAGGGAAAAGTAATCAAATTACTGCCTTTCATGTCACATTAGTGAAAATGGATACTCGTATGATGCATATTAATATAACATGATGGGAAATTGCTAATACAATTAGACCATCACATTTTATTAGCACTGGAGTGACAACTCCCACTGAAGAGCAGCCACGGCTGGGAGGGAGCAGGAGCTGGGTGTGCAGCCACAGGGACAGGGCTGAACTCTCCAAAAAACCCCTTTGTTTTCTCTCCCCAGTCAGGGCTTGGCCATCTGGGTATGGGTGACAGCAGCCCTTTGTAAATATTCCCTGGATTCCCTGGGAAACGAGTCCTCATCTCAAAAGTTACCTGCCTCCCATGGATATTTTTTTTTCTTTCCATATGCATACACAGACATGTGAGAAAATCAGAATATACTACTCCCCTCTGCAAAGATGTCTAACTTTTTCTTGGTAGAGTCTACCTTTTTATATTTCTCTTCTTCATTCTTGATCTAGTTATAAAATGATCCTGTGCAGGTTTAGTGGGTTACAAATGTAAATATGCATTTATGCACATCACCCTGCCAGGGCAGTGGGGTTGGAATTAGATGGTCTTCAGGTCCCTTCCAACCCAAACCATTCTATGATTCCATCCCAATGCTCATCCCCAATCCAAGGGCCACCCTCTAAGTGGAGAAAAGCTTCTGTCTGAACTGGCAGCCTGTTGGGATGAGCAATCCTGTGGCATCCAGCAAAAGTGAGCTCCCACCAGGATGAGATGCTTTTCCCATTGTCCCTGTAATCCCAAAAAAACTGAGCTCCTGAGCAGGAGTGGCTTTGCTGAACAGTTTATTTTCCTGGCTGGATGCTCTGCCTTGGAAATACTATCTATCATAATGAAATTATCTCTAATCGTGGTATTATCTGTCATATCAAGAAGCATCCATGGATTTCCTATAGCAGGCAGGTGCAGGTTTTGAATACAATGCCCAGATTAATGATTGTGTCTTTGTCAACCTGGAGAAACAGGGAAGGACTTGGCACTCTGGAAAATTGTTATTATTGTGCCAGTACAGCAAGAGCAGGATGGCACCAGAGGGGCAAGCAAACAGCAGAGGAGGAGAAACACCTTTCCTGGAGGTTTAAGGCTTTGGGAAGTATTTAAAGGAAAGATTTTGTGGTTTGTCAGATTCAAATACAGCCCAAAAATCTACAGTGTGTTGTGCTTCTGCCTCTTCTTAGTAGTTTTTATGACACAGAGTGGTTTGTGTTTACAGCTGGTTGGCACCCCAGTAAAGAGAGTGTGTTTCTGCACACTCACATGGAGATGCTCTCCTGTGTGTGTTTTAAACACTTTCAGCTGAGGCATTTCATAAATGCGAGCTCTAACGTGGTAAAAAGGGTAAAGACTGATAATTTCCTGCTTGGTGAGGGACACTGAGGCTAAAGGGAAAGCTGGGCAGTGGAGGAGGGCAATGATTGCCTCAAGCTGGGAAAGCAGTGGTGGGAACCTCAAGCCTAATTAAAAATGCATTATTTTTCTGGTGTAATACTCTGACTATTCCAGAAGAACTGTGCTTGTGGTTCTGCCCATTAAAATCAAATATTTATATTTTATATTTACTTCAAAGACTGCCAGTGAAAAGAAAGTGCTCTCTGAGTAGTTTAACGTGTGAACAGGTTGTGGGCCAAGCTGGGAGAATGAGTGTGCTGTTGTTAAGTGACACACAGACCACATGAATATTTACAGGTGCTTTTTGAAGTGTGAGGTGGCTTTCCCCAACCTTTGGCGTGTGTGGGGATCAAGAAGTTGCACATTGGAGGAGCATCACTTATTTTCTTGCTTTTTTTATTATGTGCCGGCTTTGGTGCAGAAAATGATGCCCAGATTGAGTGAAGTGCCTTAGGATTTGGGTGCCCTGGGCTGCTTTGGGTGTCACTCCCTAAGCAAAAGACAGGGACATGATTCAAACCCCTTCAGATATCTTTGATTGTTCCCATTATTTTGGAAATATTAATCTAACTCCAGGTGCAGAGGGGCCAACCCTGTCTCATTTGACTGTGTTGGACTTGTTCTGGACACAGCACCTTCCTCACCTCTTGTGTTTGGAGACATTTTTTGAGTTCTTGCTTTTCCCCAGGAAGTTTATAAAAACGAGATAAAGCCATTATCATCATCCCACTGATGTGGCTAATAACAACGCCTCACATTTCTCGACTTTGCAGTGCTTTACAAATATTAAATAATTAATCTGCACAAGAATTGGAAGAGAGAGACTCTGGCTGATACACTGGGGAGCAGAGGCAGAGAATCCAAAGGGTTTCTCCAGGCCAGGGAGGGAGAGGGAGCTGGGGACATGGATTTGCTCCATGTGGTGCCCATCTGGGGCCACTTGGCCACTCTGCCTGGATGGTGGCACTTGTCCTGGGGGATGGAGTGCCCTCACCTTGCCCCTCTGAGCAGGGAACCAGATCCATGGCATTCCCTCCTCCAGCCTCACCTGGAAAGCCTTTCCAAGGAGAGAAACACTTCATGGACTTTCTTGTCCATGGGGAGGATGCTGGGAATGGTGTAGCTTGTGATATGGATGAGGTTGGACCATGATTTGGCTTTGCTGAGGGAGGTTTGAACGGGCTGGATTTCCTGTGGGATATCCCAAAACATGAGGGGTGAAGGATTTGGGATCACAGCCTGGGAGCAGGCAAGACATGGGCTTTCCATGGAAATCCCATAATAAAGGTGAGATGTGTTTTACGGGAGAGAGGTGAGAAGGACATCCCAGCTCCCTGCCTGCCCTTGAATGGGCAGGGGACAACAGGGACTGGATCTGGGTTTCTCACAGCCCAGGGAGCATCCTCAATGCCTGGATTTTGGCTGTTCTGGGATGAGTTTTTACCTTGTTCCTTTGGGTCAGAAGCTTCATCCTAGTGATGGGAAACTTCTCCCTGTCAAAGTCATGTTGAAATGGATGTATTTAGCAAAGTGGATTTTGGATATTTTTTGGCACTTTGCTTTCTTTCTTTTTTTACCAAAAAGGAAAAAACCTAAACCAATCAGGTTTGCCCAATGTACTCTGATTTTGCCCTTTTCCTTAGCCCAAATGTGCTGCTGTGGATGGCTAGCACTGATCTGGCAGCGAGGCCCCATCTCGTCACTCCATTTGGCTTTTTCTTTTCTTCCCTCATGGGCCCGGTGCTGGGCAACTAAAAATCACTTTGCCTTTCCCAGTCTTTATCTAACCTCCCCAAAGTGGGCCAAGCCAGCCTGGTATTTCCACACAATCCAAGCAGTGTTGTTTTCTTTTTTTCCTTCATCACAGAGGGCAAATCCCAGAATAGAGCATAAATAAATAGATGATTTTGGAGGACTGTAGATCATTGAGCAGAATGCAGAAAAGGCTCCTTGTTTTGAAAGAGCAGCATGAGGCTCGGCAACAATGAGTCTTGAAGCCTGATGAAAATCTTGGATGCTTTGAGGCTCTGTGTGTTGGGTGAACTTTATTTATATTTGGCACGGACGAGCTCATGTGTGATGCCAGCGGCTGCCAGGGGACGTGGATGGAGCTGAATAAAGCTTCTCCCAGCCTGATACAGGGAAATGGTAAATCAGGCTGGAGGTGGTGATTTCTAAGCTTTGGTTGGGTTTTGAAGTCAGCCTGGTTTCCATAAGGGAAATCCCTTTTTTTCCTTTTTATTTTCACTTTTAGGAAGCAGACCCCCCCACCATAAAAAGAATGCAGACAGCACCTGTGTTGTTATTTCCATAACCCCCCTGCCCATGGCAGGGATTTTGGAATCAGAGGATTTAAAGGACCCTTCCAACCCAAACCAGTCTATGGAAAACTGCAATAACAATTCTCCATATATTTAATCTCTTCCTCTCCCAAAACTTACTCTGGTGTGCCTCTCTTTTGGGACATTTTAGTGCTACCAGCAGAGACCCTTCTTAAACGAAATGTAAAACACATCTCCTTTGCTGGAAAGAGGGAAATTTGTCAGCCCCGGAGAAGAGCAGCAGGAAGAAAATAACCTTAAAACTCCACTTCAAAAGTCAGTTGTGTGTGTAGATATCTATACCTATGTGGATATAGATATATCTATATAGATATGCCTATATAGATATATATCTCAGTTAACCTTTTCCTAATTGCTATTCAAAGCTGAAAACAATCTATATAGATATATATAATTTTTTTATAGATCAAAAATGCATATTTCCAGGGTAAACATTTTGGTGCTGCCTGAGGAGTGTGCAAATAGGGGAGAAGGTGGAGGGCAACTCCTGTTTGCCACATAAGTTGGGAAATTTCACCTTTGCAAAGCCCTGTCTTGGAAAAGACTTTGCTGATTTCCTGTGATGGAACTTCCTCTTTCCCCCTCCAAATTCCCTACTTTGAATACAATGAAGTTGCTTTGAACTCTTTCAATTATTAAATAACTTTCAAGTGGAGAAATATTTGGGGGTTTTAACTCCGTTTTCGGCTCTTCCCCCCCCCCCCAACTTTGGTGTTTTTTTTTTTTTAATTTTTTTTGCCTCCATTCTGTTTGCTAAACAGTAATTGCAGATCTTTCCTGCCACCTTTAAAACTCCCAGCTAATTATCCTGAAATAAATCTCTTTCAAGTCGGCATGCCAGCAGTTGCGGGATGCGAGCGGCGCTTTCAGCTCCCGGCTGGCTGTCACTCAGGCGGGCCCCAGCTGCAGCTCCGAATGATGAGTATTAGTCTCCCGCTGGGATGATTCTCCCAATCTCCCCACTTCCAACAGCATCTCCCAGGGCTGCACCACGCTCCTACCTGTTAGCCTAATCTGGGATTTTCTCTTGCTAACGCTGTTATTTTGAAAGGAGGAAGAGGATTCCTGGGAGAAAGGCACTCGGTTAACCTTTTCCTAATTGCCATTCAAAGCTGAAAGCGAGGGAGGGGGGGGAAAAATAAAAATAAAATCAGATGATGGGTGTCGCTGCACGGGAGGGTGGGCGTGCAGGTGAGGGCCCTCCTGCCTTCCTGGGGTCACTTCTTTGGCCAAAGTAGGGGATTTTGGGGTGGCTTCCCAATTTTGGGAGCTCATCCACCCCGGGGACTCGGTGGCTTTATTTGCAGTTGTGTCCCGCTCGCTGAGGAACGAGGTTGTGAGGTTGTAGGCAGAGCTAAATGGTCCATCATTAATTTATTATGTGCTAGCAGTAATAGCCAGGGCTATTTTTAAATGCCACTTAAGCTGGTGCTCACACACGGGTGTGTAATTTGACTACAGGACATGCATAAAATGACACATTGCAACGCACTCACAGATACGGCTTTAATGAAAGAACTATTAAACTATTAGTATTTAAAATTCTCAGGTTTGGTTTTTTTCCTTTCTCTCCCTGCTGTACATGGGCCTTTTATGGCTTAACAATTGCATTATTCCAGCACCAGCCTTGCTGTGGATGCATCTGGGTGATGTGATGGGATCGTGGTACCCGTTGCCTCTTGGGAGCTGCTGATGGGAAGTGAGGGATGCTTGGAAGCATCACAGGCTTCCCCTCGCTCTGTGCTCACATCTCTGCCTCATTCCTGGAGCCAGAGGTTTTGGTTAGCCCTTAAAGGCACCCCCAGGTTGCCCATGGCCTTGGATCAGAGTTGTTTTTCACTGAGGGCTCCCTCTCCAAACCAGCGATGGGCTGCGAGGAATTAATTCCATTAACTGCCCAAGGAATTCCTCACAGCCAAATTATGTTTCCTGTGTCTCTAAATCATTGCACCCCTGCTTTCCCTGACAGTTATGCAAGTGACCTTTTGATTTCACCATGTTTGGTGCTTTTTTTATTGATGACATTGATGACCGCTCCGTGGCTGTGCACCATGGTGGGATGCTCGAGAATATAGAATGTTGTATAAATATGCATGTATAAGAGAATGGAAACAGCATCAAGTTGAATGTTCCAGACTTGGACCTTGGAAACATAATATTTACACTGAGTAAGTCGTGTTAGTTTTAAGAGTCTATTTCTGGGTATTTTCACTTCCAGAGGAAGAATTGCTTGAAACCTTCCCCTTCTTCTGACTGAGCATGTTTTTACTTTTGTTTAATCACCGGGCCCAGCTCTGCAGAGCCCCAGCAGACACTGGATTTAGTGGGAGCTGTGGGTGCTCAGGTATGGGAGCTAGGGATGGTATAATCTGACCTGTGTAGTAGCAGGGCTGTGGGCTCCCCAAGGGAAAGGGGACTTGGACACCCCAATTTTTGTGCTGGGCTTTGCAGGTGCTGTGGAGCCATAGAGACAATTCTGACCCTGTAAAGCTCCTGGCTTCCCAGGAATCCCTGCCTGCACCTCTAGCCTTCCCCCCATGATCCCATCCCAGTGGGTCTGAGCATGGAATGCTGTGAATGAAAGGGGTGGGAAACCATGTTGGCATCCCAGCACTTGATTTGTAAGTCTAATTAGGAGTTATAAGTGTCAGTGGCAGCATTTGCAGGCACAATTATAGCACCTGCAAAAAAAAAAAAAAAGGAGCCTGTTTTTCCCATTTGGCTCATCCTCTGGGTGCAAGTCTTCTATAAATATCGTGGCCTGATGAGGAGAGCTGTCTAGAAAAACCTGCAAGCCAGAGGAGATCCCTGCTCTGGCCCTTTTAACAAACCCAGAGCGCTGTGGTTGGCTTGTGCAAGGGTTTGCCGGAGTCATAAATTGAGGTTTCCTGCAAAACATCTGCTCAGTTCAGCTCTTATCTCGCTCCACAAGAGGCAAAAAAATCCTCTGTGGTTCTCCTTTGGCGTGGTACAAATATAGGCACCTATTTGTAAGGAAATATCAAAGTGAAGCGTTGAAAGAATCCCCACATGTGTTTCCCAGCGCTGCATTAAATGTGTTTTGGGGCTGTTGGTGGTGCCCTTGTCAGTGCTGGTCAGGCAGTGCAGGACAAGCCTCTCATTCCTGAATGGAATTTGTGGGGCTCCTGCTGGGACCAAGGGTTGCAGTTTTGGAAAGCAAAGCCCATGGTAAGAGCTGCAGAAACACTGTGCCTTCACCTTCTGCCTTTCACAGCTTCTGTGGCTGAATCCCCAAACCTAACCTGATTCCTGGTGCTGCTGAGCCCCCAGAATCCATGGCTGGGGTCCTGGAATTTGGCACAAGCTGTCCAGTGCTCAGCAGAGGGGGATGTGTGACAGTGTGAGCAACCTGTGTGCTCCAGGGTATTCCCTGACACCTCAGGATGTGCTTCAACATCCTTGGCTCTCTGGGGGTTGTAATTCAGCTGATGTCTAAATGTTGGTGTTGCTTTCATCCTTCAAAGTTTGCTCCTTCTGCTATTTTATTTTGTCTGTTCCTGGATCTTCCCATTTTTCATCCCCCCATCTTTTTTTTTAAAATTACATCCTATAATTAATTATCCCAGTTTCCACCTATCAAACGCCAAAACCAGCATGAAGAAAAAAATACAAACTGAGAATAAAGTTTCAGACACCTTCCAGTGCTGCTGGTGTGTTTGCCCACAGCCTTCCTGAAAGACACCAATAAATAATGCTCCTCATCCCCTTAAAAATTAAATTAAACCCAAGTTTCTCAGGGGAGGAGGATAGGTTAATTACAAAGAGCTACCAATGCCATAGCTAAAAAGGCTCCTTCATTTTAATTTTTAGTATTTAGGATGAAACTTAATATGTGGTTTGTTTTGGGTATTTTTTTTTTTGCCAAACTAGTTCAGTTTAGAAGTGGCGAAGCTGTCAAATGCAGAAACATCATTCTGCCCCAAAATTTCCATCAGTGACTCCTTGGAGTATTTTATGGGGAGACCTTGAAGGGGAAGGCAGTGCCACCCCAGCCAGAACCTGGACGTTGGGCATGGGTGAGGTTTGGTGGCAATCATTTTCTGTTGAACACTGAGGGCAAAACACATCCATGTGTCTGGGCATGGAAGGTGGTAGGAAAACTTGGGTTTTGAGGGGGAACTGTATCTTGGATTGGAAAACATCTCATTTCTGTGTGAAAACTGATATCTCCTGATGCCCATGGGTCGTATGTTGGATATTTGGGAGTCAAACTACCCCAAACTGGGGGCTAAAACGTTAAATTCTTAAGAGCTGATGGGCATGGAGGGTAAAGGGAACTTTCCTAAAGGATCCCAGTGTGTTGCCTCTGGATTGGTTTGTTCTGTGTACAAGATAAACCACAGTTAAAATATTTCTTGATGCCTTGTATAGTGCAAGGTCCAGACCACTTACAAACTCACTCTCCTCTTAGCAGTGATATCTTCTTTCTGCTGGAGACATAACTGTAATGAAGCAGTGAAAGGTAGAAGGGCAGGGCATGATTTCAAAAGGAAAAAAATTAATTTCAGGCAGTTTTTTCTTTATTTTAAGCTCCTAGCTGAGTGGAGAGGCACCAGTGTCATCTGCCTTCTCCAGCTGAGAGGCTGGCTGTGTGCCCAATATGGGTTTGGTGGCTTGGGGACCGTTTTCCAGTAGGGCAGGAGAAGCTGGATGTCTGTTTCCTTGTGGATTGTCTCATTCCAGCTTTTGGAGTCGGGGCAAAGTAATTAACTGAGTGATAAATCAAAAATGGTAGGGTGGGCTGGGGCCTGTGAAATGTGGTGTCCACATGGTGAGGGTATAAAGCTTTGTCTCTGCTGCTTTAGAAGTAGTTCTTGTCTCCAAATGTTTAACTACCAGGGTTGTCTTTTCTTCTAAAGGCTCTCTGTGCAATGAAAACTCAGGGTTTGGACTTGGGTTGGATAGGCAGTGATTTGAAAAGCATCTCTTGGATGTCAGCTCTTTAATTTCATTTCATTCCCAGTGTTGTCCTTGGATGTGCACTGGCTTTGGTGGAATTTGGGCATGAGTGCCTGATGTCAGGCTTACCAGGGGAATTAAAAGACATTAAGGTGCAGGAGATGCAGAGATGGTCTTTGTAGGGTTTAATCCAATCTTTTTTTCACACTTACCTGTGTGGAAAGAATCTGAGCAACTCCAAAAAGAACAAACAAC